>NC_056744.1:893815246-894417746 GCF_019279795.1 Protopterus annectens | reverse complement strand
CACACACACACACACACACACACACACATACACACACACACACAAACACATAGAAACAGATGCGGAAACAAAGAGAGGCAGTCTGTCACACATATACAGAAACTCAGATCATAAGCACACAAACGTACTCACAGAAAGTCACTTGCCACAAATATATGCATAGAAAGTCACATGCAGACACACACACACACACACACACACACACACACACACACACACACACACACACACACACACACACACACACAGACACACACACAGACACACACACACACACACAAATCTGCCAGTAATTAACAGTCACTTTCTTGAAGAGTGTGTCTCAGATGTGTTATAGTGAACAAATGAATGCAAAAATACATGCACTGCATACACACACACATACACATATGCACGCACACGCACACACACACACACACACACACACACACACACACACACACACACACACACACACAAACACACAGAAATCTGCCTAGTAATTAACAGCCACTTTCTTGAAGAGTGTGTCTCAGATACGTTATAGTGAACAAATGAATGCAAAAATACACGCACTGCACACACACACACACACACACACACACACACACACACACACACACACACACACACACGTGCGTGCACACACACGCACTCGCACACACACGCACACACAAGCACACACGCATAGACGCACACACACACACACCAATCATCATTGTCGCTGCCATGGTAGTTAATTGGATTACATTTACTGTATTTATTTTTGTCCATGCTCACTAAATATGGACTTTCAGGAGTGAGGAGAAGTAAAACTGTATGTCCTTGTAACTGCTGCTACAACTGCTTTTGTTATTAGAGTTTAATTTTTAATTTTATCTTTTTATGCACTTATTTATGCTTATTTGATGTTCACTAAACAGATGCCCTTATTTGTGCTTCACTGCAGTTTAACTTGCTGCCATGGAACTATGGACTTATTACTGGGTTATTTTCTTACAGTAATGCCCTGTTTTGCTTTCCATTTTCTCAAAATCTGTAAATGGTGCCTATATACCTAATGTAATGTCCTAGATAAATAATGCTTATTAATTTATCATATTGATACAATGCCACAAGAAATGTGTTTCAGTATCATACTAATTCAAATGTCTGACATTTTTCCTTCTAAGAGCGTATCATATCATAATGTTATTATGTTGTAGTAAGCATTAATAGTATCAATGCTTGATTGATAGATTGTCTTGAGTGCAAGAATAAAATGAGAGCTTTACACCTTCTTATTCTACTGTCCACACTGGTAGGTTTCAGCTGTGATGCTTATTGTGTGCAAATTTTTGCTCATATTTTCCTGTTAGTACAATTAAGCATATACTGCTGTACTGTAGCACAAAGATATCTATTTTCTTGTACTGAGGAAGTCATAGATTAGAGATGTCTAAGGTACTAGACATGAAGTAAAAAAAGCTGATCTCCCAAATGCGTTTATTCACTGCACTTCGACAAGATACTATACTTCCTAAACTCATAAACGGCTCAGCTCTCACTCTCTAATTTCTCTAAATCTTGTGGGTTTCTATTATCACGACAGGCATTGACACCATTCCTAAACCAGGGTATGATTAAAGTGCATTAAATTAATATTGTTTCAGTCTTTGATGTTAGCCAAAAGTGCTCTTTGCAGCTCTTGCAATATGCCCAGAAATAACTCCTTCTGCAATTCATACAGAGTTACATGTATAGGTAGCATATCTAAATACAACTGTAGATTTGTTTTTGTTAAACCCATTGTTCCTACTACTATTGGAACTGTCTGGTTATCTTTCTTAAACATTACCTTTATTTCTGCCTGCAATTCTGATATTTTATAAGTTTGTGTCTTTATGTACATGAGATACTGTAATTGCTAGATATTTCAATTTCAGTGATCAATGCTACTTTTGTCTTTTTTTCATGGATTACTGTATCTGATTTTCTGGCATCTATTTTCTGAGCTGTTGGTAGTGGGTGATCCCGTGTGATATACACTTTACAATAATCTATAACGCTTTGTGGTTCATGATTCCCTTGCTTCTCAGCTACTTCTATATCACAGTGTTTGCACAATCCCCAATGAAACAGTCTTGCCACATTATTGCGTCTTCAGTGTACAGGCCCTATGCCATAAGTATTTCACACCCAGCAACAAGGTGTGCGACTGTTTCCAATTCTTTTTTACAGACCTTACATTTGTTTGTTTCTCCCACATGTTCAATGGACTTTGTAAACCAATGTGTATATAGTCCACTATCCTGGGCTGCCATTATTAGCCTTTCACCCATTGGTTTCAACTCACCGCGCCTTAACCATTCCTGCATGAAATCCTGATCAACATGAGGATGTTCCATAAGATCTCTATATTTGCCTCTGTATTTATGGCTTTTCAACATTTCTTTCCTTCTCATCTGATCCTTCTCCTTATATTCTTTCTTTTGTTTTTTTGGTCCTTTCAGTTGCTGTCTTATTTTTGTCTACTTCTGGTTTAATTTCTATTCTTGCTTGTCACCAGAATGCTTCTGCTAAACTAAAAAGAGATGTCATCTTAGATTTCCTCTGCTAATGTTTTAAAAACTTCCGTTATGTTTTGCTCTGATGAGGTCATCAGATCTATACATGTAGTCAGTTTCAATGAGGCCCATACCTCCTTTATAGAGTGGAATATATAACTTGGTATGCACTGATTTTTATCTATTACTTGATAAGCGTGAAACATTTTTATTGTTTTTCTGTTCAAGTGATCCAGTACCTTTTGGGGCCAGTCAAGCAAACAAAACTGTAAGTTAAAACAGGAGCAGCAAATTGGTTTATAGCTTTGACTTTATTCCTAGATGTCAAGGCTGTTTTCAATATTAGTTTTAGTTTTCTGAAGTATTCCTTACTGAGTTTTATTGAAAATTGTCATGTTTTATTGTCAATCTTTCATCAGTTCCCAAATATTTATACACTTCTTCCTGCTCAGGTTCGTTTATATCACATTCCTGTCTCAGAGTGATATGCTTTTTCACATGGTTTACTATCAAAATGGCGCTGTACAAATAAATTCCCATTCGAAACATCGAAGGGAAGAGCAAAAGTTAAACTATACAGCCGCTCACAATGTCAAAAATTTGACACTGTCACTGAACAGACTTAATGATGTCTGTATAAGAGCTCAGCTAAGTGAAACTCCTACACCTCACATCACGTTTTTGCAGGGGGGCAAGCCCTCCTTCACCCCCTGTGGGGGGCTGTGCCCCCATACTGCCTGCTAATTATATATTCCAACTCCAAGATCGGACTACAGTGAGGAAAGGAATGAATGTTCCAAGCTGCACTGTACTGAAATCTCTGTGCAGTACGTCAAATTCATATCAGCGAATGCACAGTAGCATTCATTGATATGAACTTTCGAACAAGGTGTGTTCAGCAACACGGACAATCAAACATCCGTCTTTCGACTATCCATCTGCGAACATCTCCACTCAACTTTTTAATAGTAAATCTTTTCACATTTATTAAGACAAAATGTCATTCTTATATCATCTGAGAAAGGTTTAACTACTTGCTGTTGTGCTTTCAGCTCCTCATCTGATAAACTATATCATTTTAAGTCATCCACAAAAAGGAGAAGAGAAGTCTTTAAGCAAGGTTGTTTTCTTGGATCCAAATAATAACTGAGACCTAATCTGTTAAATAAACAGCTTAATTGGTTAAGGGCAAGAGAAAACAGCGATGACAAGAATCACCGTGGAATATCTTGTTTTGAATGTTTATCCCTGGGATAACAATTTGCCCTTTGTCGTGGCTTAATTGAATAGTGGTTTGCCACTGTTTTGTGGTCACTGTAATGTAATTGATCAATGCTGAGTGTATGTTATCCATGAATGTGGGATGATGTCAAATCTATCCATGCCATACATAGATTCCTCCCATTTTTCCAGTTCTGTATTATGGCTTTATTTAGCAACACATGATCCTTTGTTCCCTTTTCTTTTCTTATCCTTTTGTTCTATTGCCATGATTGAGTTCTCTTCTAAATGACTATAAACTCTTTCTGCATCAGTTCTAGTAAACAGTCTATACATCAAAGGAAGGCAAGTTGTTGGTCTGTAATTTTTAGGATGGCTTACAGGTTTACTCTTAAGGAAGAGTATTGTTTTTCCTGTTACTAACTAGGTTGGTATGGGATTATGATGCACATTTAAGTAATTTTTACTCTGGGCTAAATCTTTGTGTAAAGATGTTAGTACTTTTAGCCAGAAGTCAGGTACTGCATCTAGACCTGGTGTTCCAATTAGGAACTTTTCTTAATTTTGTTTAAAATTTTCTGGCTGTTACTTCATCCCATTTCATAGCCAGTATATTTGAACTCATTACTGTTTCTTTTAATTTTTTATCCTTTGAACATCTTGTTATATTCCAACAGCAGTACAATCACATTCATGAGTGCAAAAACAATTTTGTTTATAATTTGCAATAATGTATGATAGATACTGGTCTTTTCTGATGCTTTTACCACTTCTGTTTTTCTAAAAAAAATGTTGCTAATCTGTTCACTCTTCTACATTCCTCTAACAGTGACACTTCTTGTTTTAATTGCTTTATAGTTTTCTCTATTCGATGCTTCTATGATGACATTTTATTTCTTCCCTTTCTTTCCCTTTCTATTTTTTATGTTAAAACTTTATTTGTTATTAATTTAGCTGCACAGTAATATATCATATTTACATTTGTTACTTCACGTGAATTTCTGTTAATAGTCTTGATTACTGTGTTCACTTTTTTAATAGACTTTTAACATTTTGGGTGTTATTTCCTTTCTGTAACCTATTTCTTTTATTGGTCTTAATATGTCTAACTATCTCTATTAAATTAAGCAACTCTTCCCTTAGATTATGTTTTTCTAAACTGAGAACATATTCTTTGCTCTTTGTTTCCTGTGGGCTTTCTGCAGAAAGTTCTAGAATGTCTTTCTTTGACACACCCTCTTCAACTGCACAGCTGCATCTTGTGTCATCTGTTGCCCATCATTCCACAACATTGCCTGCATTACAGTTGCCACTGCTTCTTACTCCTTCACTTGCTATACATCTCCAACTGAATTTTTGTTCTGGTTTCATACTGAAGGCATCATAATGTAGCTAGTTATGAGATGCTTCCATTACACCAGTATCTTCTTAGTTTGGAGGCTCATTATTCTATCATGCTATGACATTACCTGACTTGTATTTTCCTCACTAAATCCTGCACCATAAAGGTAATCCATAACTTCTGCTTCTATTTCTTTACCTTATCCATTACTAATCCACTTTTCTGCTTTCTCTTTTGTTTTCTTATTTTTGCATTGTGAAAATTTTCATATCGGGGTGCCTTTTCCTGCATTTCTCTTCAAATATCTTTGGTGCTGCTTTTTCTGTTGATTAGTCTTGCTTTCCCTTTGCATAAATGTTACATCATTTCAAATATTTTTTCTTCTTTTCCCTGGCAATATTTCTTCTTCAGATGTCTCCCACTCCACCTGTTTCTCCTCAGTCTGGGGACTCATTGTTCTATCATATTGTGAGATAACCATGTTGGGCTTTCTACACTAAATCCTTTACTTTTCAAGTATTCCATAACTTCAGTTTCTATTTCTTTAACTTCTGTCTTAATAATCCTCTGTTCTATATTCCCTCTTTGTATTCTTATTTTATTGTGAATATTCCATATCTGGGTGTCTTTGCCTGTATTTTTCTTCAAATATCTTTGGAGCTGCTTTTTTGTATTGATTAGCGTGGTTTTCTCCTTTACATAAATATTGCACCATATCAGATCTCTTTTTCTTTCCTATGCCCATGTTTCTTTTTTATACCTTTTGAAAATCTAGATTTTGTTCTTTATATTTTTGCACTTCCTCTTTCGCTTCTTTTTCTTCCAGGAGGCCAAAAGTTTCTTTGACTATGCAATATTTTTCATGGATCTGTTGCATACCTCTGAACTGTACAGATCTTCGCAGAATGTCCAGAGTATTGGCTTATATTTTTGGCCTGTTCCTCATAAAATGTGTGGTTTTCTGGAAAATCACTGGGATGATCTGAGATTTGAAGTCACTAAATAATGACATACATTTGAGTTTCAGACTTCAAATCCTTCAGAAAATATAGATTAAAACAAACCCTATTACTCTAGCAACTGTCTAAGTTTATAAGAGCAATTTTTAAAATATGTCCTTATTTTTGGGCCTTTATCCCCTCATTTTGTAAGGCTTTGTCCAGATTTCTTGCAGTAAGAGGTTGAGAGGTATGATCTGTTGTATTACCGAATGCACATTTGCATTTGAAGCTTTTGACAGTTTTTCTTGTGCAAGTATATCTTCTTTCCTACTAATTTATCTCTTGATTTCTGAATGTCTTCTATCTAGATATTCTGGGTTTCTTGCATAATAGTAACAATGCATAATTTCTTCCATATTCTCAGTAGTCCACTAGTTTTTGTGGACTACTACTTTCTCCTACAACAGAGAGGTCATCCACCCCATGAGCCTGGCCTAATGCCATAGTAGGAATGTTTCAGTATCTTTTTTTCCAATTCTGGCACCAGGGCGTACACCAGGATTGGGTGCTTTTTTATCCTGGAACTTGTGACCCCAGCTATCTTTTTCATTGTCTAACCTGCTTTTCTCCATGATATATAAGATACAGTCTATATATCAGTATCATCCTGGTGAGATTTTCTGGAAATAAGGTCCATCATGTGAAGATACTCATCAAGATTTGAGGATGAATTCAGTTCTAGCAATACTACTCTCTTTTTCTTGCTGATTATATCATTTTTCCATTGGGACCAGTTCACACTCTACTCTAGCTTGCTACATGCCTCCTAAATAGAAACCTTATCAAGAAGTTTACTTTGAAGCAAAGAAAAGTAGCTATTTGCCCTCTCCATAAATGTGACAACAATTTTAACCTCATTGTTGATAACTCTATATCACTTGTACTACACTTGGAGAAAGTCTTGGAAAGAGTTGTAAAGAAAGCACTTTCACGTTTTTTGCTGAACATTATAGGCTATTGTTTGACAGCATGGCTTTACAGCTGGCTATAAGGTAGATGTTATCCTAATCAATGTCAATGAAAGCATTAGGAATAAGCATAATATTGGAAAAGTGTTTCCAACATTGTCTTAGTCTTTACAAAAGTCTTTAATACCATTGTATCTTAGTAATTACACTTAGGTATTAAACCAAACTGATTCAAATTTGTTGAAAGACTGTCTTCACACACAATGTCAGGAGGTCAGATAGGACCTAGCTCACTCAGAACCACATCAGTTGCCATCAAAACTTCCACAGCAGTCTGTGTTTGGTCAGCTGTGTTACTTTTGCTGAGTGCACTATCTGGAACCAGTGTGAATATGTTAACACAGTCCATGCTGCAAGTGAGTTTCAGCTTATTAGCAACAAGGGCATCTTACTCTAGCTTATTTCTGAACATAGCTAAATAGTTAAAGCCTAAAACTAAAGCAATTCTGTTTGCAGGTCAACACAATGTGCCACCAAATAACAAGCTGTGCATTGTGACATCCTCTGATAGCAAAACTAAGGAATGTAGATTAAATAAACACGCACTTTGGAGTTAAGGCGCATGATTACTAACTGGTAGACCTGGGTTCAAAACTGGGTAGCAGCAATATCTGCATGGAAGGAAGGTCTGGCAATCTATTTCTGTAATATATGCAATAAAGAACCTAGGGGGTCTTCCCATAGAGTCACCATGAGTAGATTTCAATTGTGGGGCAATTACTTGTTTTTTAACTTTAGAGTTCTTTATATCTAAACATAGATTTGATGAGAAGATTCTGAATACCATTAAGAAATACTGAATGTTATTAAGTAATTAAATGTTTTACTTGGTGATCCTTTTAACACAGATTAATTCTGGGTAGAGGTATTTTAACTCACTCTGATTAATGATCTACCATGGCCAAGAATCTATATAGTGCCATTGTGTATACGTTTCTTCCGATTTCTGTCCTTGGCAGAGTTGAAGGAGTTTACCTCATGGCTGTAAAGTTTGCCATCAAATCACAGTGTAATGAACATCATTGTTTATTTCCTCATAAGCTGGACAAACACAGGCTTTCCAACAAATTTAGGTTCATGAACCTTAATTTTCTCCACAAACTTTATTTTTAAGGACAGTGTCTTGCCATTCCCAAACAAACCTTGGATTCATGGGTTCACTTTTACTAATCACAAAAAAAGAAGCAAAAACAAATTTGAGAGTGACCTCTTTATATTTTATCTTTAATGATTATGCCTTTCACAGTTAGGCTGTTTGAGATAATATCCCCCTTAACTTATAAAATTAAAATATGATTACAGACAAAATGGATGAGCTGATGTGAAAGTATGAAAAACAGCTCTGGTGCCACTGTGATAAATCATATCCAAACCCTTAAATAGGATCATAGGAGATTACTAGGCTATCTCCTGGACGTCATTTTAAGCTTAGCCATTTCATCCCAATGTAATACCATAGAAATGTTAGTCAATACCCAAGACTGCATTTAGTGATGACTGCCTATGTCCAAGAGGGTTGTAGGCACTATCCCTGGATTTGGTATTAGACTACAGAGTAACAACAAAGATAGTGGACCAAGTGCCAGCTATATTTATAACACAATGGCATAAGGTATTTATATGTGCATGGCAATGTTTTAAGTAGAATTGAAAGATTGCCATTGTGCAGAGTATATTTAAACTGTGTATCATGTGACCCACATTAAAAATTAAAGCACATTGGTGTTTCATTGCTTTTGATGTCAGCACTGGTTATAAGCTACAGAAATCATTCAGCCCTGGTAGATTTGCAGCATTCAACCTAATGATCTAGCCCTGTTCTGCTAACTTAGTCAAGTTACCTTTTCTAATTCTTAATTTAACCACTTGCAAATCACAAAACTGAAAGTAATGGGTATCACTGTTTTGTATTACCTGCCTGCCCCAAGTGTATTTATCTTCTGATGTCATTTAAATGTTTAATAATGCATCCTTTTAGATGTCTGTTTTACCAATATAAAATGATTTGGACATATTAGACATAGCTGTATAAATCACATCAACTATCGTGCAATCAGAATAAAAGTTAGATATATTTCTTGCCAATTTAAGTTGGGTCACATGACACATGGTTTGAATGCCCTGTCTAATGGTGCCCTTCTGATATAAAATAAATGGCAGGAAAATAAATTAATTATTGTTAGGGCAATATGCCATATTGTATTTTAATTATAACTCTAACTGGAGCCACATCTGAGAGCAGAATGTTCCTTGATATGCTCTAGGGACAGGCCTCAGAAAGTCATATCAAGAACCTATGGAAGATAAAAAACATTTGTGGTGCTAGCTTGCTGCAGTGTTTAAGGAGAAAGGATCCATAGATCTGATGATAAACAAGAATTTGGGAACAAAGAATCACCAAACAATATGGTATGCAATTAGTTTAACTACAGACCAAACTATAACATCATGCACAGTGACTCAGGATATCTGTAGCAAGTTAAAGTCAGGGATATATGCCCTGGTGCCACTGTGATAAATCATATCCAAACCCTTAAATAGGATCATAGGAGATTACTAGGCTATCGCCTGGACATCATTTTAAGCATAGCCGTTTCATCCCAATGTAATACCATAGAAATGTTAGTCAATACCCAAGATTGCATTTAGTGATGACTGCCCATGTCCAGGAGGGTTGTAGGCACTATCCCTGGATTTGGTATTAGACTACAGAGTAACAACAAAGATAGTGGACCAAGTGCCAGCTATATTTATAACACAATGGCATAAGGTATTTATATGTGCATGGCAATGTTTTAAGTAGAATTGAAAGATTGCCATTGTGCAGAGTATATTTATACTGTGTGTCATGTGACCCACATTAAAAATTAAAGCACATTGGTGTTTCATTGCTTTTGATGTCAGCACTGGTTATAAGCTACAGAAATCATTCAGCCCTGGTAGATCTGCAGCATTCAACCTAATGATCTAGCCCTGTTTTGCTAACTTAGTCAAGTTACCTTTTCTAATTCTTAATTTAACCACTTGCAAATCACAAAACTGAAAGTAATGGGTATCACTGTTTTGTATTACCTGCCTGCCCCAAGTGTATTTATCTTCTGATGTCATTTAAATGTTTAATAATGCATCCTTTTAGATGTCTGTTTTACCAATATAAAATGATTTGGACATATTAGACATAGCTGTATAAATCACATCAACTATCGTGCAATCAGAATAAAAGTTAGATATATTTCTTGCCAATTTAAGTTGGGTCACATGACACATGGTTTGAATGCCCTGTCTAATGGTGCCCTTCTGATATAAAATAAATGGCAGGAAAATAAATTAATTATTGTTAGGACAATATGCCATATTGTATTTTAATTATAACTCTAACTGGAGCCACATCTGAGAGCAGAATGTTCCTTGATATGCTCTAGGGACAGGCCTCAGAAAGTCATATCAAGAACCTATGGAAGATAAAAAAAACATTTGTGGTGCTAGCTTGCTGCAGTGTTTAAGGAGAAAGGATCCATAGATCTGATGATAAACAAGAATTTGGGAACAAAGAATCACCAAACAATATGGTATGCAATTAGTTTAACTACAGACCAAACTATAACATCATGCACAGTGACTCAGGATATCTGTAGCAAGTTAAAGTCAGGGATATATGCCCTGGTGCCACTGTGATAAATCATATCCAAACCCTTAAATAGGATCATAGGAGATTACTAGGCTATCGCCTGGACATCATTTTAAGCATAGCCGTTTCATCCCAATGTAATACCATAGAAATGTTAGTCAATACCCAAGATTGCATTTAGTGATGACTGCCCATGTCCAGGAGGGTTGTAGGCACTATCCCTGGATTTGGTATTAGACTACAGAGTAACAACAAAGATAGTGGACCAAGTGCCAGCTATATTTATAACACAATGGCATAAGGTATTTATATGTGCATGGCAATGTTTTAAGTAGAATTGAAAGATTGCCATTGTGCAGAGTATATTTATACTGTGTGTCATGTGACCCACATTAAAAATTAAAGCACATTGGTGTTTCATTGCTTTTGATGTCAGTACTGGTTATAAGCTACAGAAATCATTCAGCCCTGGTAGATCTGCAGCATTCAACCTAATGATCTAGCCCTGTTTTGCTAACTTAGTCAAGTTACCTTTTCTAATTCTTAATTTAACCACTTGCAAATCACAAAACTGAAAGTAATGGGTATCACTGTTTTGTATTACCTGCCTGCCCCAAGTGTATTTATCTTCTGATGTCATTTAAATGTTTAATAATGCATCCTTTTAGATGTCTGTTTTACCAATATAAAATGATATGGACATATTACACATAGCTATATAAATTACATTAACTATCATGCAATCAGAATAAAAGTTAGATATATTTCTTGCCAATTTAAGTTGGGTCACATGGCACATGGTTTAAATACCCTGCCTAATGGTGGCCTTCTGATATGAAATAAATGGCAGGAAAATAAATTAATTATTGTTAGGGCAATATGCCATATTGTATTTTAATTATAACTCTAACTGGAGCCACATCTGAGAGCAGAATGTTCCTTGATATGCTCTAGGGACAGGCCTCAGAAAGTCATATCAAGAACCTATGGAAGATAAAAAAAACATTTGTGGTGCTGGCTTGCTGCAGTGCTGAAGGAGAAAGGATCCATAGATCTGATGATAAACAAGAATTTGGGAACAAAGGATCATCAAACAATATAGTTTACAATTAGTTTAACTACAGACCAGACTATGACATCATGCATAGTGACTTAGGAAATCTGTAGCAAGTTAAAGTCAGGGAAATATGGAACAATGGGGACATATAAAGCTGCTATCACAAATGTATTTGATCCCAGAATGTTAACAGAAAAAATGAAGATGAAGGAAGTACAAGTGCTTAAAGATGGACACAACAAGTAAGTCTAATGGGATCACCCTAGAAATTATTTAGCTTCCAACACCTCACATAGACCATCAAACCTCTTTACTAGCCAACCACCCATGCATTCCTTCCCAGGGGTGAGAGCCAGCCTACTCATTAGTTGTCAGAAATACAGAGGTCAGCCAGTGATGGTATCCTACACTGCAGGAGGTACAGCTTCTTGTGCACCCACACCTTGTCATGGCTGAACCTGTGCTTCTGCAAATGTTTGCTCTAGTGTGTGCATGCATCACTAGCACAGGTGTGCACATACCCACAGCCCAAGCTGGACAAGCCAACAAATTCTGCTGTCCTACTTGCCCGTGCCAGCTCCTTTATCTCCCAGGCCACTAGTCAAACCTAGGTCATCTGGTGCAAAAGTCAGGGCTATGTCCCAGTTTATTAATCAAGCTGGTCTTAAGTATGTTACTTTTTGTGACTCATCGCACTTATAAAAAACAAATTATAGAAGGAATATAAGTCTCTTGAACAGTAAAAAGAGACAGAAGTGATTTTGTTACATAAGAGTAGAAGATAGACAGATTTTAAAACTGTCAGTCTTAACAGCTGGACTTCATTTGAATATAAAAGAATGGAATCACTGCTGAAGGAGAGAAATTTGTCATCTGTAAAAGCCAATGGGGCATTGAACCAGTAATGGTTTTCAAAGAGAAAGGTCATGTCAGACAAATCTAACAGTGTTGCCAGCATTTTCCACATTAAATCAGTACAGAAGAAGAGGCTAGACTGATTGATATTTATATGTAATGATGTGTAGTACCTCTGAACTTTTAAATGAGCCAGTCTTCAGATTTACAACAAAATATGCAAGGTATTGAATGGAAAAATAGTTATTTTCAGGTAGCTATAGATACAACATGATTTGGGTCTGAAAGCATTATTATTATTATTATTATTATTATTATTATTTGGGGGTCAAATCAGTTTTGCTAAAGTTATTGAATTTTTATTGAGAAAGATATTGGATAATGTGACTATATTAGAAGCTGATATTTGAAAAAAATGTGGCAGTATTTAATCTCTGTCTGATGAAGAGCAGTTCTGACAGTGTTCTTTGATTGGGTACCCCAGGTACAAAACAAGAAGGGGGCTGTTGATGTGTCCTTTTAAGATGTCTACAAGGCATTTAACATCAACACAGTACTGAAAAATAAAACCAGTGAACAATTTACATAGGACTGCAGTGAATCATAGATATATTTCAAGACAGACCCCATTTCTCAATTTTCTAACAAAGCCAAAGTCCTTGATTTGCTGGTTAATTCTCTGCCAAGCTGCCAATCACTCAAAAGAAAATAATGGCTGGAATCTAGCCGTCACTTTGTAAACAGCATCTCCTTACAGATCCTGAAAAACTGCAATCAGTCTGTCTTACAGATACGTGTGTGTGTGTGTGTGTGTGTGTGTGTGTGTGTGTGTGTGTGTGTGTGTGTGTGTGTGTGTGTGTGTGTGTGTATTTAATCTTTCTCTCATTGTTTTCAGAGACCAACTGTACAGCACTGCACACTCATGAAAACTAAATCTTTAAAACAAAAATAAACCTTAATTATTTGTGATTTTCTTGTGCATCTTTAAAATTCCAGAATTTGGAAAGAAATCCTTGTATTTTATGATGAAATTATGCTACTTAGGATGAAAAGGCTTGTCAGTTACAGAAGCTTGCTCTGTGACTAGTGAGACTCAGTTACATGACAGAGAAAATAACTTGCCTCCTCATCCCCAGAAACCTCATATTCCTGATAGCAGAAATTGCTGTTTTGGAAGCAGTCGACCACATAATGCAAAGAGATACTTAACAGTTGGAGGGCAGTCAGTGCTTGGATCAAAAGGTCATTTTAAGTAATTTACAGTAATCCAGCTATTAGAGAAAATCTTGCATTTTTGCCATATTATTCACTAGTCAGGATCATTAAATAAATTGAATAGTGGGACAAATGACTGAAAATCTATTACCCTGCATTTTATTTTGTAAAAGCTGCCTTGTTAGTCATCAGTACTAATTCATTAATATGCAAATGTTTGCTTATGTCCTATTTTGCTTTGACTTCTTTTCAGTTTGCCCTTTTGAAAAATTTCTCAGCTTCATTCTTTTCCCAGGGCATACTTTGATCTTCCTGTTTCTTTATTTTTTGTCAAATAGTCTTTCCCTCTGTGTTTTTATGTTTTATTTTATTTTATTTTATTTATACTTCCTTGACTGGGTTAGTCCCTCTAGGCCATACCAGAAGTAATATTCATACTAACTAGGGGAAATCTGACCAGGGCATTGTGGAACTTTCCATACTGTTTGGAGCTGCCAGATGGTGCCAGAAGGCTCCTACAGCAGCAAGGAAGAGACTTAAGAGAAGTAACAATGTGAAGGTGAAGTGAAAAGCTGTAGAAGGGATGTGATATGCTATAGAAAGCTATAGAGAGCTGCAGAATGTAAACAAAGCTTCCTGTGTGGTGATCTTTACAAATGAGCAGGGTCTAGCTGTCTCCATGAAGAAGGAAGTAAGCAAGTCCATTGAAGCGTAGATAACAGAACAGGTGTCAGGAGGGCTTGCAGATGGTGTTCTGTTAAAAATAATCAAACAGGATGATCCAGATGACAGTTATGCTGTTTCATGGGCTGAAATGGCAGATCATTTTTTCAGAAATGCTGAGGGTGGTAATGTGGAAGGTGGTGTAGCAGAAGGGAATGAAGAAGTTAAAACTTATGCAGCAGTGAAAGAAAGTTAAAGAGGAAAAGCTGAGAAGGTGCCTAATTTTGGGGCAGCAGATAATTCAGTAACTAAAACATATATAGCAGTGACAGCAGCTAAAAAAGGGAGAGTAGCAACAAACTATAAGTAAAACTGTTTTCAAAAAGAAAAGAAGACCAGCTGTGAAAATAAGAACACAAAACGCACCATAATAGGCAGATATTATACATGCTAAAATCTGATAACTCTTCTGGGTTTTAAAGCTCAAGAAATGCTGTCTTTTACACATATTAGGACAGAATCATTTTGCAACTTAACATTAGAAACTGATGAACTAATGATGACATTTCTGGAACTGTGTAACAGAAAGAAGATCCTTTATTCATGTAACAATTATTTGTTTTCTGGTAGCAACTTAAATGTTAAAACAATGTCCCTTTGCAGTTTAGAACTGGCAAACTAGAAGAAGATCGTATTAAAAATGCTTGCAGGATCTTTGCGAAGTTGACAATATTGTGAAAGTTAGAGATAGAGAAACTTACAACAGGGAGGGTGGAGATTGGAAGTTCTGAAATGTAAAAAAAAACATTGTAAAACACTTACCAAGTGTTACTTTTGTGGCTGATCATACAGGAACATTAAGATATGCTGGCCAGCCTCAATCATGTTTCTTGTGTGGGGACCTTTCTCATTCAATTAATAATTGTAACAAGGTTCAGTGTAACCAATGTGTAGTGAGAAAGGACATACAGCAAGAAGGTGTGTGCCTAAATGCAGGTTATTTAAAAAAGGGACAGTTCTAGATGGATTGTCAAGAACAAACAGTAAATAATGAAAAAGAAGGTAAAGAGAAGAAAACATACATGAGAGAAAACAACAAGTGGCTGGCAGAGAGGCTGAACTAAGTGAAGAAGAATTGGTAGAAGTAAAAAAACATATGGAGGGAGACTGCATGCAGGAAGAGAGGTGAGGAGAATGGATTGATACTAATATTTTTTTAAGTTCTAGCCAGTGCAAAACCTGATTCAGATGATCTAGGATTATTTGTATATAAAAACAGGAAAATATTAAATTGGGGAAAAAGAGTACAAATAAGAAAATGAAAATGTAAAAATATTTCTCCTAAACTTAAATAGAAGAAAAAGCAATAATTTTAGAGTACTTTCAGTAAACGTGAACAGTACTATTAACACTGTAAGAAAGACAGGGATACTGGAATGGTGTGAAAATGTGATGTGGATGTTATTCTGTTAGAAGATGTAAGATTCTTAACAAGTAAAGATAGACTATAAACAGAAAAATTATGCAGTGGACATATAATAGACGTAGGAAGTGAACATTATTCTGGAGTGGCTGTGTTGTGTAAAACAACAGTCAAAATACTAGATATGATGTCGGTTAGGATTGGATGTGAGAGCATGTTTAAAAATGATAGCGTTATATGCATAAATATAAGTCCACACAATCAGGTGCATGAACCGATTCCGGTGCACGGAAGAATGAATGTAACTACACCACCAATTATCCAGCACTAGAACACAGAGTTAGGCAGTCCAGAAATGTCTTTAATACAAATAAACTTCTCAAAATAACAAAAATAATATTTTAAATACCATAAAAACAAATACCGGCTCAGGTAACCACATTCAACAGTAGACCAGTTTTGCTTTTTGCATTATCAGTGCAGTAAATGGAGACTCAAATCTTCCACTTATAAAGACTTGCATCTTAAAGCAACAATTCCCAATTTCAAATGGACCACACATCTATAGATATTAAATCGTAATGCAGCTATCCTATCTAAATTAAATAAGATTTAAATACACATTAAATCCTAAAACAGCTATTCTATGTAAATTAAATAAGATTTAAATATTATGTAAATATTTTTCACCAGTACTGATTTAACCCAGTCTTATAGATTGGCCAAAGACTAACAATCCACATCTTTTCTTTTTTATCTAATAGCTGATGTTTAAATACGTTAGACAATCCAGTTCCCCAATACTGTCATAACCTGCAGAAATAAAATGAGCTGCAGAATGTAGCAATTCTTAAATGCGCTTGAAGTCTGACTCACATAGAAAGCCTCACACTGGCAAACAGCCATATAAACAACTCACTCCGTATTACACGTAATAAGGTACCTAATCAAAAAGTCCTTTGGAGTATTTACTGACGTGAAAGATTTAGTACATTTCTATGTGGGTCAGACCTCAAGGGCATTTATGAATAGGATTGCTGTTCATATTAGTGACATCAATTGTAAATGCTTGAGAGGTGTACTATATAAGCACAAATTGATTGATTGATTTACTTTATTTTTGTAGGTTTGGACAGTATTAGGGGAAGTGGATTGTCTAATGCATTTAAACATCAGATATTACATTTAGATAGTACTTAAATCATAAAAAAGTAAAAAAAAAAAAAAAGTATTTATTAGGATTTGTTTGTATTTAAATCTTATTTAATTTAAATATGATAGCTGTATTAGGATTTAAATGTGTATAGATATGTAGTCTGTTTAAAATTGGGAACTATTGCTTTAAGGTATTATTTTGAAAAGTAGTTTATTTGTATTAAAGTTCATAGGTTCATAGGTTCATAGGTAGGTACTAGGCTATATGCCCTAGGGCATTTATAAGCCTAGCCAGAATGTGTTTGGCTTTCGCCTCCCTTTTAGATTTGATTAGATTCCTGAGCCTCTGTCCAGCAGGGCCATAGAAGTAATCCCGGGAGTAAATTTACGATTTCCCATCCACTCGTCAAGATTTCTCTTGAAGTGAGGGGCTCTGCCTAACATGGATTGGGATTCTATTCCAAAGCAAGGGAAGCCTCTGGGATATGAATCTATCCCTCCAGCATGTCCTATTTATTGTTGTGCTGAGGTTTAAATCCCTGGACCGTGTAGCTCTAAGGGTTTGGTTTTCTTGAGGTAGAGCATGTCCATTAATTTTGGGTTAGACATGGCCTTGTACGTCAGGCAGAGATCAACACTGAGTAGGCAGTAAGCAACTGAGTAGAGCTGGAATTTCTTTAGTCGAGCTGCATAGGGCATCTGTTTGAGGCACACGATCCTCTTGGTGAGGTACTTCTGGGGTCTTTCCAGCTGTTGCAGGTGTCGGGTAAGGTACATCCCAAATGGGGCATTGTACTCTATTATGGGCCTGATGAGCGATGAGTAGAGGGGCACAATGACCTCTGTTGATCTAGATGTGAACCCTTTCATGATTAGGTGGAATATATAGAAGGTTTTTCTAACCACAATGTGATTATCAAAGGAGAGGTTGCTATCTACTTGGGTCCCCAGATCCCTAATTACATCTTCCGTACTTAGTGGATTACCACCTATGTAGTAGTTGTGGGCACTTTGTTTTTCCCAAAGGGGTAGTCTATGTACTTTTTGGCATTTAGCTTGAGGCCATGGTTCTGACACCAGCTATTCATCTCTGTAAGACCCTTCTGGAGGATGTCTGTGTCAGCAGGAGAGTTGATTATGGCTCCCAGTTTGCAATTATCTGCAAACTTGGTCAGCCATAGTCCTCCCGTGCTTGCCTGTACCTCAGAAAAGTATATACCGAACAAGAGGGGTCCCAGGACTGAGCCCTGTGGGATGCCATTTGTAACTGGTTTGAAGTCAGACATGGCACCCGCAACTCTGACCATGTGAGTTCTATCCATGAGCCAGTTTGCAACCCATCTCGTGACATAAGGGTTAATGTTCAAGCTGGTAAGCTTATCTATAATGCCAGAGTGGGGTATTGTGTCAAAGGCCTTTGCGAGGTCAAGTTAGGCTGTGTGGACTACCTTTCCCTCGTCTATGGCCTTGATAAGTTTCAAAGACATCTACTAGGTTTAAGAGGCAAGATATGCCTTTAACAAAGCTGAACTGGGTAGGGTCCAGTGTCTGGAGGTTTTCAATGTCTTTGTTTATTAGTTCCATGATGATGCACTCCATAGCCTTGCAGACCAGGCTAGTCAGGCTTATAGGGTGATAGTTCCCGGGATCCGTTGTGGCACCACCTTTGTGGAGCAGGATAACTGTTGTTGTACGCCATTCTTTGGGTATGTATCCTGTAGTAAGGCTGAGTTTGAACAGTGAATTTATGTGATGGTTTAGTTCTTTTTGGAGCTCGTATAAGACGCAGCCTGGGATACCATCCGGTCCCATTGATGCTGTGTTTTTGGCTTTGGAGAGGGCTGTTTTCACCTGTGTGTCTGTGATGTCTGGGGGTCTACATTCTTCTGGGATGGATACGGGCCCTTTTGGGGGTGGGGGGGTAAAGTTTGCACTGAATCTGTCAGCCAGGATGTTGGCAATGTCAGTGGGTTCAGTGTATTTTTTGCCATTTTGCACCATCGCAGAGCAGATCTGAGAGTTGCCACCTAGATTCTTGACATAGCTAAAGAAGGCCTTGTGATTATCTTTAGAGTCTTTGTTGATTTTTCTTCCAAAGCTGGCCTTGGATGATTTTATGAGGGATCGTAGTTTCTTGCTAATACTGATCATGGATGCCTTCCCTTTTTGGGATTTTGCTCTATCATGTAGTAGTTTCCTCCTTCTGTTGTATAGCTTATTTATGGCCGGGGATCACCAGACTGGTCTCCTCTTTTGGGAGGAGTGAGTCTTAGTTTTACTTGGGATGGCTTGATCCATGCATTCCTGTAGGTGCTCATAGAATGCATTTGTAAAGGATTCTGCAGTTTGGGCAGCATTTTCCATTAGCCCGGGGGCTTTGAAACATTCTACCTCTGTCTTGAGAAGTGTGAAATTTGCTTCTGAGAAATTTTTCACAGTGGTTTCCTTGGCTGGGGGTGGGGTCGGAATGTGGATGTCCAGTGTGATTAGTTTATGGTCTAATCTTACCAACGAGGGGTTTACCTCTGGTGTGGAACATTGAGCCCCATGTTGGTGATGACCAGGTCCAGTATGTTGTCACCTCTTGTGGGAGTGGTGACCAGTTGTTCCAGGGCGTTTGAGTTTATAAACTCCAGGAAACATTGGGCAAAGGAGTTGGGACTTGAGTAGTTTTCCCAGTCAATGTTTGGGTAGTTGAAATCACCCAATATCATGGTGTTTGGTGAGACCTTCATATACTCCAATGTTCTCAGGAATGCCGAGTGGAGATACTGAAACAAGGTGGGTGATCTGTAGCAAGCTACAAACTGAAAAGCAGTTTTGCCCACTGTTAGTTGCACATGGATGGTCTCCGAGGCCTCGTGCAGTGCCACTAACCTGGAGGTGTGGGTATCCTTGATGAAGATGGATACACCCCCGCCTTTTGTATTTCGGTCCAGGTTCCAGGGCTGAAAGGTATAGTATGAGTTATAGCCTGGTAGTGCTGTGGTGCTCTCTAGAGCCTTGAACCAGGTTTCTGTTACTGCACAGATATCGATTTTCTCCATACTGAGGAGTGCCTCGAGTGTGTGCATTTTGAGGTTTAGACTTCTGGCATTGAGTAGCATTACCCTCAGTTTTTTGTTTCTTGTGTTATCTATGGTGGTGGGTTTGTCTTTTGAGCCTTGCCTAAAAAAAGCACTATGGGGGTGGCAAGAGCCTTAGCCAGTATTCGAAAGCCCAAGGGTGACAGATGCAAGACGTTTCCAGATTGCCTAATGTGTCTGAGTGCTGGATCTTTGGTGGTGTAGTGATATACATATATATTTATAGAGAGAGAGAAAGAGAGATAACTATATATAAATATATATATATATATATATATATATATATATATATATATATATATATATATGGGTCACTGTCTTATTATCAAAAACACAGTTCATTGAATTGTGTTTCCGATAACACACTTTAGCGAAAGTGCATATTGTTGAAAGTGCATATTGTTGAATATGCACTTTTGCTAAAGAAAATAACATAAAAAAAGAAAACATTAAAAAAAATATTCACATCAAACAGTGCACCTCCCATGTGGGGGGTTGTGCCCCCCACACCCTCCTACTTTATTATTCTCACTCCGAGATCACATTCCCTTATCCCCACTGTACTACGATGTCAGCGATAGTTTTGTTAGTTGTAAATCGACAATATACATTGATTTGCAACTAATGGTGCATGCAAACGGCATGCTTTCTTTAATTTTCCACTCTTCACTAAATTGTGTCCGCCGAAACATGGTTTCGATGAACCGTGTTTCAACAATATGACTAGGACCCATATATATATATACATAAATATATAGATAGATAGATATATATATATATATATATATATATATATATATATATATATGTGTGTGTGTGTGTGTGTGTGTATCCCATTTTAAATATCAAAATCCCACTTGATCAAAGACCAAAACATCGAGACCAGAAAAAGCCAAAACCTTAAAATACTGAAAATGCAAAAGATCAAAGTTCAAAAGTCTGAAAGTTCAGAATACTGAGTGTCAGAAGATTGAAATTTAAAGTTCTGATGTCTTAATACTGATATTGCCGTAAGAAAGCCATAGTTAGTGTTTGTAAGTGCGGTATGTCCCTTTAATTTTGTATAGGAAGTATGTGAGCAAATAGAGCGGATGTTTCGTATCCTCCTGGCAGTAGTGGATATGTGTGCCATACTATAAGGTAAGAAAAAGGTATATGCCCTTTTCCCCACTGTAGTGTGATCCTGGAGTTGGTGTATATATAGTCAGGGGTGAAGGGGGGGCCTTAGCCCCCTATTTAGATTGATTTTAGATAGTTTGGTCTGTTGAGGGAAGGTTAGTTAGTAGTTATTTAATGTTGTAAATAGTTTTTGTTTGTGTTTTGAGGTATATAGTGTTGTGTTTTACTTTGTATAGCATTGCTTTGCTGAAGTGGGTTGTATGTGCGGTTTTCGCATTCAGGATTGGTATTTTGTGTTCAGTGTTGTGTTGCTTCAGTATTATAAGATTTTGGCTTTCAGGTCTTGATGTTTTGGTCTATGATCATGTGAGGTGTTTTGGTACTTAAAAGTAAATCCATATATATATATATATATATATATATATATATATATATATATATATATATATATATATATATATATATATATATATATATATATATATATATATATATATATATATATATATATATACACACACACACACACACACACACACACACACACACACACACACATGCACACCACACATATATAGATATAAATATATATATATATATATATATATATATATACATATATGTGTGTGTGTGTGTGTGTGTCCCATTTAGATGACCGAAGTTTCAGAACTTTGAATTTCATATGGCCGGGACCATATGATCAAAGTTTTAAAACTTCAAACATCTAAACAAAAAAGCAAAACAAAAAAAAATTCCTAGACATTTATGCAGGGGCCAAGCCCCCTTGCACCCCCCCAAACCCCCTGCTATTTAAATATATCAACTCCAAGATCACACTACTGCAAGGAAAAGGGAAAATTTCCCATTCTGCACTATATGGAGATGTCCGTTTAGGTGTTCATAGTTTTAAAACTTCGATCATATGATGTCGGCCATATGAAATTCAAAGTTTTAAAACTTTGATGGGACCTATATATATATATATTATATATGTATATATATATATAGAGCTAGCAAGGAAAGAAAGAGAATCAACAGTAAAACAGTAAATATGAAAATTATAATTGCAACAGACTTTGTGATTTAAGGGGAAAGTGTAAAAAGTGCAGGAACTGATAAAATATGTTAAATTAGCTTTATGGAGCAAAAGTCAATGGATTTGTAGAACAGGGGCACTTGGATCTGAAACTGACTATTTTGTATTATCGGAAGGACTGGGGCTAGCAGATAGTGATACAGTTGTGACGTGTTCTTCAGACCATTTATCAGTATGGATGGAGGTGAAGGAAGAAAGGGAGTATATTAACATAGGAAAAGAAAAAAAGAATAAATGAGAAATTATGGGATGAGAATGGAGTGTGGGAAGTATTGCAGTTATGGAAGGATTATTTAACCATGCAGGACTTCTATAAAAAATGGTCTAAATGGTGGATTGAATTTAAAAAGAAGTATAAAAAGGGTATTTTTTAATAGTGGATGATATAAGAAAGGAAGAAAAGTGAAGTATGGGAAAATATATAGAAATGTATTAAAAAAAATAGAGAATAATACAAGAGAGTATTATGATATGGAAAAAATAAATATATAAAAGAAATCAAGAAAAACTAAGAGATTACTGTTTAGACAGGATATTATTTGCAAGCGGGAAAGGAGCAGGTATCTGCATATATGGGTAAAATAGTAAAAGGGATATTAGTATAATGAGTGAAATGATAAATGTAAAATGAGAGGTAAAAAGAACACACGAGCAAATTATGAGTATTATAGTACAGCATGTGAAAAATATGTATAAGGGTAAAAAGATGGAAAATTTATTGAAAGTAAAAACATTTCCAGAATAAATTAAGGAAGAATTTGAAAAAGAAATTACTGTTAGTGAATTGGATGAAGGACTTAGGAAAGTAAATGTTTCAATATCAGGTACAGATGGTGTAGAGTATGGAATATACAAGGAATTAATGGACTGGCAAAGAGAGGTTTTTGTAAATGTCCTGAATGAATGGCTGAAGGAAGGGCTTGTTTATAAAGAGTTATATAGTTGTTGTATCTTTCGGCTTTTCCCGGTTAGGGGTCGCCACAGCAGAACTCCGGTCTGCTAATGATTGGCAGTAAATTTTTACATGCCGAGTTGCCAGCTCTGACGCACAACCTTCAACGAAGGTACGCCCATTCACGCATGTCTCCACACAGAAGACGCTTTAGCTGAGAATCAAACAGGACAACGTCTTACTGTGAGGCGACAACGGTCCCACAGCACCACCACCGCAGTCTTATAAAGAGTTATATAGTAGGATATACAAATTTATATGGAAGAAAATGAGAAGAAAGAAATAAGAATAAGAAATCAGAGAACCCATCATACCAAATAACACAGACTATAACTTTTTATGAGAATAGTTCGGAGGAGAATGGAAGTAAGGATGACGACTATTATGGAAGAAAGTCGATGTGGTATAAAAGGCAAGGGATGTCAGCAATTTTATTTTTTCTTGTGAAAAAGGGAAGGATGTGAAACTTATGGTAGGTAATATTAGCAAGGCATTTGATACAGTAGGACATCCTGCTTTGTGGGATGTTCTTGAGAAGTATGGAATAAGTAATAAAATTAGGAGAGTGTGTATGTCAGCATATCAAAATAATGGAATGACAGAATGTTAATGAATGAGTGGCTGAGTAAAGACATATATGTGAATTGTGGTATTTATTTATTTATTTAGTTAGTTAGTTTTGATGATTGGGGAAGTCCACTGGGCCACAATGAGTCTGTTTTCAGTGGAGGCCCAGAGAGAAAAGCTCCAGGAGATTACATGTTACACGTAACAAAAACATAATGAGAAATATACAGCAAGTTAACATATAAACATATAGTCATTGCACTTAGTAAGTTAGGTATGCACTGAACATTGAAAAAAGAACAAGTATACTAGTATTTGAAACATTAGTACATCAGTTAGTTGGGAGTAGATCTGTCCCTAGTATAGGAGGGATCATCTCAGGTCATGGTGTAAGTAACAGTAATTGTAATTGGTGTTGATTAAAGTGCAGGGTAGAAAGGGAGAGGGTTAGAGAGGAAGTTATGTTGGAGGATGACAAGGGCAGTCCCATTTGGAAAATAAATGAGAGTATAGCCGAGATTTGAAATTGTTATGATTTGGTGGGTTGCATAGGTGGAAGGGGAGAGAGTTCCATTGTTTAGCTATGGAGCAAGAGAGTAGTAGGTGGCCAGGAGAGCGTGATGGTTTGTGGTTCAGAAGGAGATTTTGGTTTTCGGATCTGAGTGAGTAGTTAGGTATATAGGGTTTTAAGGATGTAGTGAGAGAGGAGCAGTTAGCAGGTTTCAATATGAGGTTGTGGGCAGTGGCAAGTTGTAGGTATCTCAGGTAGTTGGGAAGTTGGGAAGTTCAAGCCGTTTGAGGGTGTGGGGGAGTGGCAGTGGTGGGATGAGTTTTTTGAACTGGTTGCAAATTTGCAGATTTTGTGGTAATAAGATTTGAATCTGGATCATAGGCCAAGGTGGAGATTGGTGAACAGGGGAGTGCCGTACATAAGAGAGGGGAGCAGGAAGGTGGATGGAAGTGTTTGTCAGGTTGAGGGGCTAAGGAAGCGGTTGTGTCTGTAGAGGAAACCTATTTTTTGGTGGGTTTTCATGATCGAGGACTGGATGTGGGTGTCGAATTTTAGGTCTTCATTGATGATGATCCCTAGAAGCTTGGTGTTGGGAATGATTTCCAGGGGGGTGTTGTTCTAGCTATGTATGGTAAATGAGGTTTTGTCTATACTGGAGTTTCTGGTAGGAGAAAAAAATCATTAGTTTAGTTTAATTTGCATTTAGAGCCAGATGGCTGGATTGCATCCAGGTTTCTGTTTTGTTGAAGGCTAGTTGGGATTTTGCTAAGAGCTCGGTGGGGGAAAAGGCTGAGCAGATTATAGTCAAGTCATCTGCATATTGGATGACTGAGGATTCTGGGATGGAGTGGTGGAACTTGTTGATAAGTATTGATAGGAGCTCGGAGCAGGAAAAGACTGAGCAGATGATAGTCGAGTCATCTGTGTATTGGATGACTGAGGATTCTGGGATGGAGTGGTGGAAGGTTTGATAAATATGTTAAAGAGTAGAGGACCAAGAATGGAACCTTGAGGTATGCCAGTGGGTGTAGGTAGGAAGGGAGAGGTTAATGTTTTCCACTTGAAAGCTTGTTGGCCGTCAGACAGGTAGCTGGAAAAAAGGTGATGGGAGAGAGGTTTAGGGTGGCAAGTTGGGGTACGAGTAAGGTGTGGGAGATGGTGTCAAAGGCCTTTGACAGATCTAAAAACAGTGTAGAAATGATTTTGCCAGAGTCACGTTCTAGGTTGATGGTTTCAAGAAAGGAAAGAAGGGCAGTCATGGTACTGTGGCTTATATACATAATTGTGTATAAATTTCTGAAGTTCCAGTAACTTATTGGGCTTTATACAGCTAATTATCTCAAAACTTATAATGCAACTTATGACAAGAGCTTTACCTTAGACCTGATAATAGTCTCTGACCCTCTTATATACAACTTCAGGAGCCCTTGCAGATGGATTTAGTGACCATCTTTCCATTTACTTTCCTAGATTAATCACCCTTCATGTTAAATAACACAACTACAGATGGATACATAATCTCACAAATTTCACCCCGGGCACCTTTAAATCAGCATTACAGGTTATCAGTTAGTCTAATCTGAAAGCATTCACCCAGGATGAAGCAGTCCTCACTTTCAATACATTACTCTTCAATATTCTAAATAACTTAGCACTCCTTAGAAGAAAAAGAGTTAAAACCAACCATGCCCCTGGCTATCTAACAATAATAGAAATCTTATGCATAGCAGGGATAAGACCTGGAAAAATTATGAACAAAACACCAAAACTTCTACAGGAGTTTACAGAAAGTCAGAACCTTGCACAAAAAAACAAACAAACAAAAAAAAAACATAAAATTGACATAAAAATTACAATAATCTGCAGAACTGCCATTGACATGATCCCCCAAAATTCTGGCTCTCCATCAAAGACTTCATTCATCCAGGGGAAACCCAATCCAAATCCTTCACCTAACCCCTCTCCACTTGAAACTACTTGACAGTTTAATGCCTACTTTATACGTAGCTGCCCTTAACAAAAACAGCCCTAACATCCATAATACCCCTACCCTATCCCAAACCCTACCACTACTATATTACCTTGTAACTTAAAAAACTATCTCTTCTTCACATATAACAAAATTACTTCACAATCTCAAACAATGCTCACCATCCACTAATAACCTCCCACCTGAATTTGCCAAGATAGCAGATAGTGCTATAGCATATACAGTATCAGGCCTTGTAAATAGGGCAATATTAGACTCTTAAGTTCCTTCACTCTAGAAAAAGTTATATATAAATACATTATACAAAGGGGGAAACTGCAATGGATATAATCAACTTCACACCCATTGCAATCCTATCCCCCTCTTAAAAAATATTCTAAAAAGTATTCACAAGCAACTTATTTGATGCCTTCTACAATAACAACTCTTTATACCTACACAAATGACTTCTACCTAGCACATAGTACTACCACTTCCCCAAACACCACCAATAATGATAGGGGTAATGGTAAATTTCTATCCTCTTTATTCCTTGACCTAAGGCCTTAAACATAAAATCCTATAAAAAATGGTTAAATAAGAAAAAAAAAAGATTTTGCTATGACAATGTATTTAATTAATAAAAAAGTCAAAGAAATACTTAGGAATGCCAATAATTTTATAAAAAAATGATTTTCAGTGATTTTAATCTCATAGTTCCCTATTATCTTTGGTTTGTTATAAAGATATTTATATTTGTTAAAAATACTCTTTGGGATTCAGAAAGGCTTACCACATATTTGACCTCTGTTGGAATATGGCTCATACTGTGAGGTATTGCAGAGACACAGGGTTTTGTGTGTGTTTGTGTGTGTGTGTGCGTGTGTGTGTGTGTGTGTGTGTGTGTGTGTGTGTGTGTGTGTGTGTGTGTGTGTGTGTGTGTGTGTGTGTGTGTTAGTGTGCACATGTCTGTAGGGACATGACTGGAACTGTATGAGTGTGCGTCTGTTTGTGTTTGGGTGATCATCCTGCAAGCAGTAAGCATAGGGAAGCCATCTCTTTATGTTTGCATGGATATATATATATATATATATATATATATATATATATATATATATATATATATATATATATATATATATATATATATCTATGTGTGTGTGTGTGTGGGGGGGGGGGGTGTGAGTACGTATACCTTTGTGTCTGTATAAATTTCTTAGAATGTGTGTCTGCAGTACTGTATGGATGCATGTGGGTGTGTGTATATGTATGTGTGCATGTGTTCTGGGGAGTGCATATGCTATGAGATGTGTGGGCTGGTAGGAAGAATACTAGCATAGTGTTCGATTTAGAGAAATTGTAATTAGCCAGTAATGATGGGCTTCTTTGTCTCTGAAATGAAGATTCTCACTGTCATGCTAGTCAATTAGCTCTGGTGGCATAAATCTCTTTGAATCTTAGGGACTAGATCTGTGAATGGAATTAACTGAATTATTGATTAAAATGAGACTGTGATAAATTCTGATAACATAGCATGTTGGTGACTGACATTCATTGCCCCAACAGATGTCACATATACATGGACATGCACAGACACATGCACGCACACACACACACACACACACACACACACACACACACACACACACACACACACACACACACACACACACACTACAAGTTACATTGTTAAAGTATTATTGCTTTTCAAACATTTTATACCTTTGTATGTAGAGTTCTTCCATTAGTTATTTGATTTTGTTTCGTAGCATACTGACACAAATCCACGATGTCCATCAGAACATGGGATACTGTCCTCAGTTTGATGCCTTAGATGAACTTCTGACAGGCCGAGAACATCTTCAGCTATATGCACGTTTGCATGGTGTCCCAGAAGAGGAAATAAATAGAGTAAAAACTATTTTTCATTGTTTTGATTTTTTGCTATTGTTATATAATACATGAAAAACTGCACATTCCAAGTCTTTGCTAAAGCAGTGGATGATTTTTGTGGTGAGTTTTCATAAATTCGTCATGTACTTTTCTATAAGCTATAAATTCCTAAAGAATATTCAACAGTTTACAAGTCCACAGATCCTTTAAATTATAGTAAATGTTAACATTTATGTTTAGAACTTTACATCTAACTCTGGCAGAAATATCAACTTCACCATTGGAAAACCGCATCTGTTTCATTCTGTTATCTATTGCTTCTTCATATCTACCATTTTCAGCTTGAAAGTAGTTGCTTTATGTTTATTTTTTTGTCATTATTAACTGCAAATGGTGCATTAAACGATAAAGTTCTATTGTAGCAATGTGCACGATACTTCAAAGTGTATCATTGTCTCACATCAGCCACCTGTATATTACTTTTTATTTATTGTTTAATGTTTTTCAAAAGGACTATGTTGTATATTCTTTGTATAGAATTTTTGAAAATTGCTTCTACTGTGATCACCACATTCTATAACGGAAGGAATTGCTTTGGTGGTTGATGCTCTATTAAGTCCCTTAGTACATAATTTACAGTATTATTTAAAAGACTCTTGGGACTTTTTAAACAAACTTAGAATATTTTCTGAGGTAGTTGAGTTAAATCTGGTTGAGCATGTTAGGTTTTCCATTGATGTCTTATCTTTATTTACATGTATCCCTCATGACGAAGGAGTTGAAGCAGTTTGTAGCTTTTTAACTAAGCATTCTAAAATGAGAACAGGAACGATTTCTTTAGTCTGTAGCTTGGTGGACATCATTTTAAACAACATTTTTTTTATATTTGAAGATACATACTACAAGCAAAGAAGAGGGGTTGCTATGGGGTCAGCAGCTGCCCCTGTGTATGCTAATGTAATCATGGCTTGGTGGGAAACTAATGCTTTAGTTGAGATTGGGAAGTATTATAAGATACTCTTTTATTCCAGGTTTGTAGATGATCTTTTTTTTATCATTGAGGGCACACCAGATGTGGTGGATTCTTTTTTGACTGATGTCAACAAGTCATCTGAATTTCTGAAATTCATATTAAGTGAAAGAGACCACCGGGTTAACTTTTTAGACATTACTCTTTGGTGGGACAGTATGGAAAATAGGCTCCAGAATAGAATTTTTTGTAAAGAAACTTTTTCTAACTGTTACTTATACTACAATAGTAACCATCCCAAACATGTCAAGAAAAACATTCCTAAGGGACAATTTATTAGAGCTTGTCGTATGACCACTAAAGATAGTGATTTATTAACAGAATTTGAACTCATTGTAACAATGTTTGTCAATAGGTGATATGACAAAGTTTATTTGAACAGTTTGAGTTCTGATATTCTTAACAAATGAGAATTACTCTATCCAACACTTTTGAGGGCACCTTTAATAACTTCCAGGGAAATTAGTGATAAAAACATTTTTAATAGTTGTTTTTTTTTGGTGTTGTTTGTTCACTTGATATGACAGTGGATTGTTTTGGTATCAAGAATTTTTTGGAAAAAAACTGGAACATTTTAAAAGGAAATTCAGATTTAGTTACGGTATTGGGGGATCGACCAAAATTTGTCTACAAGAACCAATTTAATTTCACGTAGGTTGTAAAGACAATAGACAGTTAACACACAGAAAAAGTATGTTCAAATGTGAACAATGGAATTTTTGTAGGTACATCTTTGAAGGGCCTTATGTCATGCTAGAGCATTTGAATGTGACATTTGAGGTTCCTGGTTTTGTCAATTGTTTAACTGGGGGGTAGTATACATTTGTATGTGCAGTAGTTGTCTGGTGTTTTACGTCGGTATGACCACTCACACCTTGTGGGAACGCATGAGAGAACACATTTACAGTATCAAAATTAAGGACTCTAAAAATGCCCTTTGTAGACATTCCTTAGAATGTGTGAAGTGTAAGAAATTTCTTTTTTCCATTCTTGAAGTTGGGCAAATGGATTTGAGGGGTGGGGATTTTAAAAATTATCTTGAACAGAAAGAGACTTTATGGCAGATCAAACTTGGTGCTGACAGGAAGCCTGGATTAAACGAGGCTGTGAACATTAAATGTTTTTTAAAATATAGAAAATTAAATTTAAACAAACATTTTGACCTTATTACTTATTTGGATTAAGTTTTTAACCTTTTTTATGTTTAACATACTGTTTTTATGTTTTGTTTGTTTTTGGTCTTGCTTTTTTAAAAGATTCTCACATCAAGTCATTTGTACTAATTCATTATTTAATTGGTTTGTTGTTACAAGTGGATTATGTTTTCTGATGAAGTCTCTTGATGAAAGCGTTGAATAAACTGTGTTATGCTAAACAGCTCTCATCATTTGTTTGCCTTGACCTCTGGTTCCTGATTTTTGTTATCTAAGGTGATTACGATGCACGTCTTTGTGTATTGAATGCTCATGAAAATTATTGTTATGTGATGTACTATGTGAAGCTTTTCTCCTGGGCCTCCACTGAAAAGTGACAATTTCTGCCAAGTCGGACTTTCTTGGTAAACAAATATAAAATTAATAAATAAATAAAATATTTATTTTTTTACTGGGTAAGACCATATTGGGACTATAGTCATTTCCTCAAATCACACTATTGTGACTTAATTACTTGGGCATAATAGCTCAAACTGGCATTTGTTTGTACTTCTTAAATATATACTACCCCAACCACTGGGCAGCCTTTGGCCATTCCTCAGCTTCTGTGATGACCCAGCACTGCATCTTAAGTGACCTCTTTCTTTTTTTTCCTCAAAAAAAATTTTATTTTCAATTAAAATAACATTTACATAATGTTTTTAAATATCATTTTAAACAACTATATACAATATTTACAATAGTCTGACTTTCAATTATTTAAACTGTATGTTATTAAATATAGAATTAACAGATCAGTTATCAGAGATACAATACTGATTATTGCAGGGTATCCAACAAAGATATAACTTTCTTCCAAGGATTATTTACCAATGGCCTGGTATAGATTCGTAGTTCTTTGATTTTTATTTCCATCGATGCAGTTGTCTTCAGTAAAGTGTAGAATTCTTCCAAGGTCAGGGGTGTATTTGAATTCCACCTTCTGGTTACGCATTTCCTAGATATAGCAAGTATTGTCCATAGCAAATACATATTTGTCTTATTCAGGTGGGGACCTTCATTTACAATTAGTATAATCAGTGTTTTAGTTAAGGTAAAGGATTCATTAAATAAAGCATTTAAAAAAATGATTGATTCCATTCCAGTATGATTTAATTTTATTACATTCATAAAAAATATGAATCCAGTTAAAAATACTCTGTGTAAGTATTTTCAGTTAAATATTTTCTAGTACTGTGTATTAGAGGTGTAATTAACTGATAGTAAGATGTTAGTTTTAATTTCTTCTGTTAACTGCAATGACTGACCTTTTGTTAAGAACTGCCAGTATGATGGTTTGGGAATTGTTTTATATGTTATTAACTCTTTATCTAGATTTGAATTGGAATATTTCTTTTCAAACTATTACATATAAATTCATACAGAAAACTTATTAGATTTAGAATATCTTTAAATGAGGAATTATTAATTAATCTGCTTAAATCTTGAGTGTACATTAGAATGCTTTGTAAGGTTAACCAGTCCTGTGTTGGAATATTATAAGCAGTTTGTATAATATGTATATCTAAAACATTTCATTTATTTACACATTGAAACCAGCATAAGAATCCATTTTGTTCCCAGGATGTTATTGTTTTCCTATATATTTTGTGAGGAGAGTTCTTAGTGATGGTAAATGGGGTTAAAAGGTCAAACCAAAGTTTTAGATCTATGTTTGCATTGATAAGTTTCCTAAAGGAATTGATGTAATGATTAATCAGTGTAGTTTTAGAAGGTTTTCTTATATTATATTGTATACTTATGCATAATATGTACCAGGGTTTGTCTGATTTGTCTATTATTATTTTTTTTAACAGATTAAGTTCATTTGTTAATATAGCCGTTGTTAATTCTTTCCAGTTGGCAAAATTATTTGGGTTTATCCAATCTATTGCAGTTTTAAGCACAGATGCTTTTATATATGTTTCTATTTCTGGGAAGTTCAATCCTCCTTGTTTCCAGGGTCTAATGTGATGAGTTAGAGCTACTCTATTCTTTTTGGGATACCATAAAAATTTTATTAAACGTGGGTTTATTTCTTTAAGAATGCATCTTTCGGGAATTAACTGTATTGCTAATGCTACATATAGTATTTTTGGCAATAAGACGATTTTTATTAATTGCAATCTATCTTCAAAACTTAATATAATTTTGTTCCACTTTTCTATATATATTTTTCTTGTTTCAATAATGTTTTTATAATTTATTAATATTGTTTTGTTTATATTTTTGCATAACACTATTCCTAAATAATTTAGCATAAGTTCTTGTTTTCATGTGATGGATTTATCTGTAACTTGTAGTTCTTTTTTCTTATTTAAAAATAGAAATTTTGATTTTGATCTATTAAAGTGTAGAACTGAAATCTTATAAAATTTTTCCATTACCTCTTCTAGCTCTCCTAATGACTGAGTTTGATAGGATTAATAAAAGACCATGGTGGTGCAGCGGTTAGCATTGTCACCTCACAAAAAGAGATTCTCCGGTTTGATCCTCGGCTGGGGTGCCTTCTGTGCGGAATCTGCATGTCCTCCCTGTGGTCACGTGAGTTTCCTCCAGGTGCTCCAGTTTCCTCCCACATCCCAAAGACATGCTGTAGGTGGATTGGACACTCTAAATTGGCCCTAGGTGTGAGAGTGTGCATGTGTGTGCCTTCTGTGGAAGGTTGGGCTCTGGGCTGGCAACTTGACCCCGTAAAACTCCACTGCTAGTCATGAGTGGACAGGTGATCCGCTGTGGCGACCCCTAACTGGGAAAAGCCGAAAGAAGAAGAAGAAAATGTCATCAGCAAAAAGCATTATTTTAGATATGTACTGGTCATAGACTTCTATTCCTTTTATTCTTGGATTCTTGTGTATTATTTCTGCAAGAATTTCTATAGCCAAAGCAAATAAAATAGGAGAAAGAGGGCATCCTTGTTTAATACCTTTCGTTATATGGCTAGATTCTGAGGTGAAAGGACCTAATTTAATGTAGGATAGGTTATTAATATATATGTTTTTTAGTAATAAGATGAAGGGAGGAGGAAATTCAAATAATGCTAAAGTTTTAAATAGATATTCCCAGTTGAGGGAATCAAAGGCTTTTTCTATGTCTAATCCGATTACAAGTGTTTCTCTATCTTTTTATTCACATAATCTATAAGAGTAAGTATCCTTTTAATATTATCATGTGTGTGCCTGTTATATAAAAATCCAGTTTGATCATTATTAATTGTCTTTGAAAGTGGGATTTTCATTATGTTAGCTAAGATTGACATGAATATTTTGTAATCATTGTTCAGTAATGATATAGGTCTGTATGAGGTGCAAAGGCCTGATGGTTTATTATCTTTTAGAATTGGATTGTGTTATGAAAGAATATCTGCATGAGGGTGTTTTTTTTTTTTTTTTTTTTTGCTTCTGACTGGACTTCTAGCAAAGTTTTATGAAAAAGGGAGATTACTGTTGAAGGGAAGAGTGTATACATTTCCGTAATTATGCCATTTATCCCTGGAGCTTTGTTAGATTTACTTTCTTTTATCTTGTCAACAATTTCTTTGTAGGATATAGATTTTTGTAGGTCTAATTTTAAGTTTTCTGGAATTTTTTTTATATTGATAAGGTTTGTATCTAAGTTTATTTGGTTGGTATCTAAATCTTCTTTTTTGAAGTGTTCCATATAATGGAACAGAAATGCTTCAAGGATGTCTCCTATATCTGATACTTTTTTCCTCTTTCTTTTCATGATATATACTACTAATGTTATTTGCTTTAGATTGTATTTTAATTCTTTTAGATAAGCTATGTAGATATCTGGGAGAGGTGGCTAATGAGTTTATTTTTAATTTTTCCAAGGCTAAGTTTTGTGTGTTAGAATTTCGTTCTATTTTTTATTTAATTCCTCTATTTCTTTTTTGACTTCTGGACAATTCTGACTTTTTTAGATTTTGCTGTCAAGAGTCTGGTTTGCAAGTCTAATGATTTGGATTCCCACTGTCTAACTTTGTTTTTGTACCAGCTAAGGGTCTTACCAAATAAATATGCTTTTAATGAGTCCCAAACCATGACTCTACTGATTTCTGTTGTATTATTAATTTCAAGAAATAATTGTAGTTCTGACAACATCCAGGGTCTGAATTCTTTAATTTTGTGATAAATGATGGAATTCTAGTTGAGAAGATTAAAGGTTTAAACTCTATTTGGAGCTTTATTATCAGAGAGTCATGATCTGAGAAAGGGCATGGAACTATTGAGAAGTTGAGGATTTTTGTTTGTAAATCTTGAACTACGAATAATTTGTCTATTCTGGTTTGTGTTCCAAATCTATGGTTTTTATGGAAAAATAATAAGGATTTATCATCTTTTACTTTAAAAGTATCTATTAAATGAAATGAATCAATCCATCTTTTTAAGGATTTTGAAATAGTTGCTATGCAAAAAGACTTATTGGTGGTTTCAGAAGCTTCTAAGGTACAATTAAAGTCTCTTCCCAGTATAAGATTTTTTTATAATTGTTGAAAATAAAATCTAGGTGTTTTTTTTTAACCTTTCCTGCTCCAATTCCTGGGAACCCATATAGATTAGCTAAGGTCCATATTCTGTTATTAAATTTAATTATAACTAATGCTAGTAGACCTTCTTTGTCTTCATATTTATAAATAACTTTTGGAGTGATTAGGTTTTTCTTCCAGAGAATTGATACTCCTTTTCTCTTTGTTCTATAGGAGGATTGAGCTAAGACTGTATAGTCCTTAGGGTTCCAAATAAAGCTATCATTAGTCTTAAAATGCATTTCCCTTAAGAAATACTACTTGTGCCTTATTTAGATTTAAATATTCTAGTATGTTTGATCTTTTATTTGCATTATTTAAGCCATTAGTATTTAATGATAAGAATGTTAAATCCATTTCAAGTTATTGTTGGAAGAAACATTTTGCTTCTTCTTTTTTTGATTATAGTAGTTATAACATATTCTCTGATAACATTGAATGTTATTTTTATGTGTGTAAGCTTGGGAGTGTAATTTAATGTTCTTTCTTCTTTAAATACAAGTAGGGTAAAATTCTGGTCAGGCTTTAAAAAGTACTTCTATAAAACATGAATTCTAAAGTATCAAATACAAGTAAATGTGAATTTCCCATTAAACATGGAATGAAAGTCATTCCTAATCCAGTAGATAAAGACAGATATACTGGATTATCACACATACCTTTCACCAACAATATCAACTGAGCTCCATATGTTAAATTATTATATGGAGAATTTTCTTAAAAGAGATATGAAATTCTATATTATTGTATTATTATTCTATAGTATTTTAAATATCAGGATGGAATGTTAGTAGTGTAAACAATTATTCTGTTGACTTAGAAAATATCCAATATTTAGTTACCCTTAAGAGATCCCAAACATGTCAGATATGTCATTTCAGATAAATTAAATGCAACAGAGGAGCATACACTAAATAAGCCAACAACAAATAGATTATTACTAAAATAATTTGACTAAAAGGACTCTGTAGGAGACAATGAGTGATTACCAATGAAATGTGAATTTACTGTAGGTGTACTGTCTTCCTTTACTTTTCCACTCTTCAGCTCACCAACTTCAACTTACACTTATGAAAAGACATGGCTTATCAGTGGTATCCTGACAGCAGAGTCTAAGAATGGACTATGATCACCCTGACAATTCCCACCCTGCATAGGGCACCTCCTGCTTCCAGAATGGGTAATCACATCAGGTCTAGAATGAATGTGTAGGTACCCATATGGTAAACAAGACTTACCTTAGGTAAGTATTAATCAAATAGTGTTTAGACCATCTTAGAGAGTTCTCGGAGCAGTTAGAATACTCTTAAGCCTCTCCTCCCTTGACCAGAAACAGAGATTTCCCTTCCCTTCCTTTCCCTTGTTTTAAATCAGTACTAATAAAATAAATTCAGCCAACATAGGTAAACAGAAATAACATTCAGTAGTCCGTCTTGTACATGACTCGCAATCCATTAAACAAGTCAGTGACTAACTTTCTGATAAAGCAAAAAGTTAACAATAAGCTATTTTAACTAAAAGTCTAAAGCATTTCAATTTTTCCTTGCATGTATACATTTCTACTTATATTGTAGTGTCAATTGCTGTCTTTGAAATCTGTACAATACTTCACTTCTTCAAATCATTCCTTTTTCAGTTCAGGTTTTGTTTTGTCAAAACGGCAACAATATTTCAAGGGCACAATTAATATTTAGACTGATGTTTCAAATAAATTCCCAGTTAGGGGTCACCACAGCGAAACTCCAGTCTGCTAATGATTGGCAGTAGATTTTTATGTGCTGAGTTGCCAGCCCTGATGCACAACCTTCAACAAAGGTACACCCATTCACGCATGTCTCCACACAGAAGACACTCTAGCTGAGAATTGAACAGGACAACGTCTTACTGTGAGGTGACAATGCTACCGCAGCACCACCACCGCAGGGATCCAGCTTGATAAAAAGGAAATAATATTCTCACCTTCTGTGTTTTCAGGTAATCCGAAAATCCTGATGTTATTTCTCCTCTCCCTATTTTCCAAGTCATCTACTTTATTAACCAAGTGTTTTGTTTAAGAAGCAGTTCTTTCTGTGCTTCCTCTTCCTTAAGTCTGCTTTCTAAGTCATTTAGAGAAACCTCTATTGCTGTTATCCTTGTCTGGTGTTGTTGTAGCATTTCCTTGAGGGTGTCAGCCTGTTTTTGACTGCTTGTTTTAAGATTTTCTAGGTTCTCTTTAAAATCATCCATCTTCAACGACAACTCCTGCAGGGTAGATGTCATCTGTTGTAGTTTCTTCTTTAAGGCAGCATCCTGGTGAGAATTCCTTGAGTTGCTCATTTTAACAAGTGAATATATCTCCAAGATTTTTGACAGGAACTTATTTGTAAAACTTCACCAAAGTTTCCAATTATGTAAATTAGTCCTTTATCTATAAGACTTTATACTTTGAAGAAGAAAAAATAATATTTTTCCTGTCTTATTTAACTAGTTATATGGAGCTCTAAAATACTGCTGCTTTCAGTTAGCCATTCAGGCTCTGCTTTAATGTAAGATTCTAAATCAGGAAAGTGTATGCCCCCATTTCCCAGGGTCTAATATGGTTTAGGAAAGCAATCCTATTTTTTGGGATACCAAAGGAATCTTAAAAAGATTCTATTTAATTATTTTAAAACTTTTTGACTAGGCTTAATAGGTATTGCTAAAGCGATGTAGTTAATCTTTGGGAGAAGTACCATCTTTATTAACTGCAATCTGTCTTCAAATGTTAGGAACAATTTATTCCAAATCACTATTAATGATTTAAGTGTACCCAGAATATTATTATGATTTGTAGATAGAGTTAATTCTAATGTTTCACATAAAACAATTCCTAAGTAATCTAGAGAAGAAACCTGTTTCCCAACAATTGGATTTATGTTAGAAATTGAATTATTTTTATTATTTAATAACATGTGTTTTGATTTGGAAGCATTAATCTTTAAACCTGAGATGTGATAACATTTTTCAGCTAATAAATTTAGTTCACATAGTGACTCTTCTGAATTTAATAAAGTGAGTAGAATATCATCAGCAAAGAGCATAATTTTGGAATGAATTTGATTATTAATTTCAAAACCTTTAATTTTAGGGTTAAGATAAATAGTGGAAGAAAAAAGTTCAATTGCTAATGCAAACAACAGTGGTGACATAGGGCATCCTTGTTTGGTACCCTTAGTAATTTTAATCGCATCTGATGTGAAAGGGCCTAATTTTACATAAGCTAGATTATCCTTATAAATGTTTTTTATTAAATTAATGAATCTTGAGGGGAAATTATAAATTTGTAGTTGAAAAGATAATCCCAATTTAGTGAGTCAAATGCCTTTTCAATGTCTAATGTTACTATTAAAGCTTCAGCTTTGTCTCTATTTAAGAGATCTAGAATGGTTAAAATTATTTGTATGTTGTCTTGAGTGTATCTATTGTCAATAAACCCCATTTGATCCTCATTAATGACTTAAGTTAGAGATTTTTTAATCCTGTTAACCAGAATAGACATAAAAATGTTATAATCATTATTTAGAAGTGAAATAGGCCTGTATGAACTACACAATATGGGATTTTTATTTTCTTTTAAAATAGGTGCAATCAATGTGTATCTCCATGAAGGTGGGATAATGCCTTGTAGATAAATTTCATTTAATGCCCTCTGAAGTACTGTTATGACTGATGATAGAAGTAATTTAGAAATTTCTATAATGATTCCGTCTATGCCTGGAGCTTTGTTATTTTTGCCTTCCTTAATTGTCTCTTTAATTTCTTTAAATGTTATTTGTTTCTGAATATTTATGTTTAAACTCTCTGGTATTTTATTTAAATTTGCATAATCTAGTCCTATATCTATTTTGTTATGAGGAGAATCATTAATATTATAATGCTTTGTGAAATGGAATTTGAATGCATCTAATATATCACCTATATCTGATACATTTTTCTTGTTTTCCCCTTCATGAATTATATTTGTAATATTGTTTGTATTGGATTGCCTTTTTAATCTCATTGCTAGGCTATGCATATATTTTGGTGAAACAGCATATGCATTTAATTTTAATTTTTCCAATGCCAGATTGGTTTTATGCATTATAATGTCATTGTATTTTTTATTCAATTTTCCAATTTCTTTTTTTTTTTCAGCCAGGTTCTCCACATCCTTGAGGTTAATTTCTATAATGTGTTTTTGAATATTAACTAATTCAGACTCCCACTCTTTTACTTTATTGTTACACCAGGAAATGATTTTACCGTAAAGATATGCTTTTAGCGAGTCCCATAAAATAACTACATTTACATCACCAGTATTATTCACATCTAAATAATATGTTATTTCCAAATCTAACCAAGTCTTAAACTCATTTAATTTAGTAAAATATGCAGGAATTCTTTTAGTAAGTGTTAGTTTCTTAAAGTTCATATGAATTGTAAGAGTAAGTGAACTGTGATCAGATATGGGGCAGGGAATTATGGAAGAATGTGATATTTTCATTTTTAAATCTTGGGATACATATAATTTATCAATTCTTGTTTAGGTATTGAATCTATAATCACTATGAGAAAATTGTAATGAACTTTCATTTTTAAGACTAAAGGAATCTAATAACTGCATGTTATCTAACCATTTTTTAAGAGTTCTTCCTGTAGATGTTAAACGAAATGGCCATCTACTTGTAGTCTCCTGACTATCTAAGATACAATTAAAATCCCCTCCTACAATTAGACTACCTTTTGAAGTCTTATTAATAAGTTCTATGTGCTTCTTAATTGTTCCTACTCCTATACCTGGAAACCATTAAAGATTCACCAATGTCTAAATTCTATTACTATATCTTATTATTACTATTGATAAAAGTCCATCTTTGTCTTCATAATTATATATTACTTGAGGATTAGTAACACTTTTCCTCCACAATGTTAATACTCCTGTTTTTATTACTGTATGAAGAGCTAGAGAGCTTTAAGAAATCATTTGGATTCCAAATGAAATTATCATTAGCTTTAAAGTGAGTTTCTTGTAGAAATATTAATTGTGCTTTGTTTACTTTTAGATATTTAAGTAGGCTAGATCTTTTCCTTGGAATATTTAAAACATTCACATTTAGTGAGAGAAGTTCTATACTCATCCAGTTAATTTATTTATTGAAGAGTTCTGATAGGAAACAATAGCAAGTTATTTTATTGCTTATTTGCTGCATATCTTCCATATATATATATATATATATATATATATATATATATATATATATATATATATTAATAATGTAGTAAACCTTCTTATTTCCTTTTGAGTTGTATAAAATGTATACTAGAAGAGGCCAAAAGGTAAGACTAACAAGAGTACAATAGTTAATTTTATACACATGTATAGACAAATATTTAAAATTATCTTTTAACAAACATGGAATGAATATCATTCCTAATCTGAAAGAACTAAAATGTTCAGTCAGATTAACCCTCATTACTAACAATAAATCAAATAACAATGAGAAGTTAGAGGCTCCATTATATGTTATTTTGGAGATAATAAAGAATCGACTCCATCATATACTTCTAGTTTGATCCATGCACATAAGTATGCATTTATTATAAATTAACTTAATACAAAATTTAGGTGATAACTTGAACAAATTTACTTTATGCATAGTGAATCAAATATGCATATCAATCAAAATCAAATATTCATAAAATGTAAGTAAAAATTTCAAGAGATATTTACTACACCAGTTACCTTTCAACTTTCATGAGTTTCTGTAAAGTGACTCATTAGTTTAGTAATTATCTTATATAATATACTATGACCAACATTGTAAGACTTAACTACAGTAGTATCAACAATCAATCTAGTGAGCCATTGTAAATCCACAAACCACTTTTTCTCTGATGCATTGGTTGAAAAGTTCAAATTGTATTATTCTAGACATGTAGTATTTCAATACATATATAAGTACTGCTCCAAACAGTACTATACATTGAAATTTAATGTAATAGAGCTCAATATCATATTTGTACATTACTCCAAACTTCAGTAAAGAGCTCCTTTGCTACTCTTGATGTAGAGCATTAAATAGAGTAGATCATAAGTGATTGTTCACAGTTATACCTCAATATTAAACACACAATACCATTCTAGGCATTATAAATTTAATTGAGCAGCTACCATAAATGCTAAATAAATGATACCAAATCTTAAAAACATAGGTAAGATAATCAATCTGTCAGGTTTTTGAAATAATAACTTCAAAACCCTGAGCCTTTTTAGCAGTAAATATCTTTTGAATGCATTTAATGATTAGAATGATTACCTAGATGAATGAGAATGCACAGATTGCTCTTTGTTTGTATTCTGTCACTACTGTATCAAGTGAGAAGTGTTACAGATATGGACTTTCTGATAATATATACCTTCGTAAAAATCAGGTATCAGATAAGACCTCACACTTTCTTTTCCTCTTCTTATTGTGAAGTCAATTCCCAATTTTAAACTATCTTCTCTCAAAACCACCACAAAATATGCAATATACAGGTGCCTTAGAATCTTGTTATTATATATTCATTCAATAAAGAATGCAAGTTCATGAATAGTTGGAAAAACCAAAGGTAGTAAAATGAGTCAACTGTAAAATGCATCATCTACCCTCTCTATGTTTTAATGGTTCCATATGTATATATCTTGTCTTTATATTTCATTTACCTCCCTTTTTCTTCAAATCTTGAGCAATGAACAATTGAATTACTTTCCCAGACAATGTTTAACAATCACTTTTCCCTTTTTTTCATATGTGTCAGTACAGACCTGTACACAATCCTTCATGTTAACGGATTTCAAGAGTAGAATTAGAATGAATTTGTACACATCTCAATTTATTACTGTAAGTGCATGTCAACTAATATATTGGATGTATTGTCACCTGTTTGAAGTTCTACTAATCCAGTAATTTCAGGCCTCATCAGCATATATTCAGTGAACTTGCAGAATATGTTCTATTAGCGTACTTTTCCCATTATTACAGTTGCAAGACCAGAACTCACTTCTTTGTGTCCCATACTATAATGCTAATATGAAACTTTAAATAATGAACCATCCAACTTGCATCTATTGAATATAAACTTTATGCAACTTACATATTCCTGCAGCTCACCCGTAAGTAGTTTACCTGCTATTTTCACTGGACAAACACTCCACATTTTGTCTATCTTTAAATAATTGTAAATGTGGCTCAGAATCAGTGTAAACTGATATTAGTACTAATTTCAACCATCATTGTTCTTAGCATTCTTTATTTGGATGAGCCCTGTCCACAAATATACCATTATAGGTGTAAACATTATGGGTGTAACTAAAATTATTCTTATGACATCAGTGCAGTACAGAAATAAATAAATCAGGGACAACCTTTGCATAGATAAATGAGCATGCACAAATTGCTCTTTGTATTCTGTCACTACTATATCAAATGAAAAGCAGTGTTACAGGTATGGAGTTTCCAATAATATATAGCTTTATAAAGATCAAGTATCAGATAAGACCTTATACTTTCTCTAAGTCTTCTAATTGTTTGTTTGCGAGCTATTGTTGTTTTTTTGAAAAGAAAGTATGAGCCCACATCACACTGTACAATTGCTATACATTAGTATTGTTTTTGAGTTAATTGTCCCTAGAGTGTTTGTAGTAGGAACGTGTGTGGTCAATGGAGCATGCGTAATTCAATTCGCATTCTCTAGGCCCACTTGCGAGTTAATATGTTCTGCAAACCTGGGTGTCTCACTACTGTATGCATTTAAGAAACTGTATTTGCTGCCATTTTTACTGTGTTACATGCTCCCTAAAGTGCCTCCCATGTAGAAAAACAACCACAACCATGACCAAACATCATTTGATGTCTGCACCTGTGCCCCTGCTCCTCCGCTGATACACTGCCCAAAGTCCCCACTATACTCGCTATCGGTGAGAAACACCCAACCCTGAGTTTATTAGTCAGGGATAATTAAATTCAAGAATATTTTCTTTCTACCCAGATGCATATCTTAAAAAATGCGATTTTTACAATAATAATCTGGTGTAATGTCCCCTGCTAACACATTTTTCTTTTATAGGTTCATAGGTTCATAGGTTCATACTAGGCTATCTGCCCTGGGGCAATTATAAGCCTAGCCCGATTCTGTATGGCTTATGCCACCCCTTGATTTGAGTATACTGTGCCCTTTTTAAGGTTTAGTTTACTGTGCCTCTGTCTAATAGTGACACGGGAGTAATCCCTGGGACAAACCTACGATCCCCCATCCACTTATCGAGATTCTTCTTGAAGAGATTCAGTGAGGTGCTCTGCCTCACATGAACTGGAATTCTATTCCAGAGCGAAGGGAGCCTCTGGGTTATGAACCTGTCCCTCCAGCAAGTTCTATTTATTTCTGTGCTGAGGTTCAAGTCCCTCGAGCATGTGGCTCTAAGGGATTTAGATTTACTGAGGTGGAGCATGTCCATTAATTCTGGATTTGACATAGCTTTGTATGTCAGGCATAGATCGCCTCAGTAGGCGGTATGCAACTGAGTAGAGCTGGAGTTTTTTTAACCGAGCAGCATATGGCATCTGTTTGAGACCCTTGATCCTCTTGGTGAGATACTTTTGGGGTCTTTCTAATTGCTGCAGGTGTCGGGTAAGGTACATCCCAAAAGGGGCATTGTATTCTATGATGGGCCTGATAAGGGATGAATAAAGGGGCACAATTACCTCTCTCGATCTAGATGTGAAACCCTTCGTGATGAGGTGGGCTATGTAGAAGGTCTTTCTAACCACTTTGGCAATGTGGTTTTCAAAGGAGAGATTGCTATCAACTTGGGTCCCCAGGTCCCTAATAACTTTCTCTGTACTTAATGGGTTTCCACCTATGTGGTAATTTGTGGGCACATTGTTTTTGCCAAAGGGTATGACTATACATTTTTTGGCATTTAGCTTTAAACCATGGCACTGGCACCAGTTATCTGTCTCTGTGAGACCTTTTGAAGGATGTTTGTGTCAGCTGGAGAGTTGATTATGGTGCCCAGTTTGCAGTCGTCTGCGAACTTGGTGAGCCATAGTCCTCCCACGTTTGCCTGTACCTCGGAAAAGTATATACCGAACAAGAGTGGTCCCAGGACAGAACCCTGTGGGATGCCACTTGTGACCGGTTTCGAGTCTGACATGGCTCCAGCAACTCTCACTCTGTGGGTTCTGTCTTTGAGCCAGTTTGCGACCCATCTTGTAACATAGGGGTTTATATTTAAGCTGGATAGCTTATCTATGATGCCCGAGTGGGGTATTGTGTCAAATGCCTTTGCAAGGTCCAGATAGGCTGTGTGGACTACCTTCCCTTCATCTATGGCTTTGGTGACTGTTTCAAAGAAGTCAACCAGGTTCAAAAGGCGGGATCTGCCCTTGACAAAGCCGAACTGGGTAGGATCTAGTGTCTGTAGGCCCCAATGTCTTTGTTTATGAGCTCCATGATGATCCTCTCCATAGCCTTGCAGACTAAGCTAGTCAGGCTTATGGGTCAATAGTTTCCAGGGTCTGTAGAGGCTCCACCTTTGTGGAGTGGGACCACTGTTGCTGTACGCCATTCTGTGGGCACATATCCTGTAGTGAGGCTGAGATTGTATAGTTGTTTTATTTGAGGGATTAGTTCCTCTTGTATTTCATGTAGGACGCAACCTGGGACACCATCTGGTCCCATGGAAGCAGTGTTTTTTGCTTTGGAGAGGGCAGCCTTCACCTGAGCATCTGAGATATTTGGGAGGCAGCCCTCTGCCGGGATAGATACTTGCTCTTTTGGGGGGGAGGGGGTGGAGAAGTTTGCACTGAACCTGTCTGCCAGGATATTGGCGATGTCTGTGGGTTCAGTGTATTTTTTGTCATTTAGAATCAACTCAGAACAAGTCTGGGAGTTGCATCCCAGGTTTCTAACATAACTGAAAAAGCCTTATGATTGTCTTTGGTGTCCTGTGCAATTTTTCTCTCGAGGCTGGCCTTGGAGGATTTTATGAGGGATCGTAATTTTTTGCTAGTACTGATCAGAGATGCCTTCCCTATTAGGGATTTTGCTCTATCATGTAGTAGCTTCCTCCTTCTGTTGTACAGTTTATTTATGGCAGGGGTCCACCAGACTGGACGCCTGCCTTTGGATGATTGGGTCTTGGTTTTGTTTGGGATAGCATGATCCATGCATTCCTGGAGATGTCCGTAGAATGCATTTTTATAGGATTCTGCAGTTTGGGCTGTAGTTTCCACTGGCCCTGGGGCCTTGAAGGATTCCACTTCGGTTTTGAGAAGTGAGAAGTTCGCTTTTGAGAAGTTTTTCACTGTGGTTTTCTGGGCTGGGTTGGGGTCGGGATGTGGACATCCAGTGAAATTAATTTATGGTCTGATCTTACCAATGAGGGATATACTTCTGGTGTGGAGCATAGAGTCCCCATGTTGGTAATGATCAGGTCTAGTATGTTGTACCCTCTTGTGGGAGTGGTGACTAGTTGTTCCATAGCATTTGAGTTTATAATTTCCAGGAATCTTTGGGCTAAGGTGCTGGGGCTTGAGTAGTGCTCCCAGTCAATGTTTGGGTAGTTGAAGTCGCCCAATATAATGGTATTCAGAGAGATCTTCATGTTCTCCAATGTTTTCAGGAAGGCCAAATGGGATTCCTGACTTTGAGAGGGTGGTCTGTAGGATGCTATAAACTGAAAAGCAGTCTTGCCCACTGTTAGTTGCACATGGATGGTCTCCGATACTTCGTGCAATGCCACTAACCTGGAGGTGTGGATATCCTTGATAAATATGGAAACTCCCCCTCCTTTTGTGGTTCGGTCTGGGTTTTGGGGCCGAAAAGCATGATACGAGGTATAGCCTGGTAGTGCTGGGGTGCTCTCTGGAGCCTTGAACCAGGTTTCTGTCACTGCACAAATATCGATGTTCTCCATACTGAGGAGAGCTTCGAGTGTGTGCATCTTGAGGTTAAGACTTCTGGCATTTAGCAGCATTACCCTTAGTTTCTTGTTCCTTGTGCTGTCTATGGGGTGGGTTTGACTTTTGAGCCTTGCCTAAAAAGGCACTATGGGGTGGCAAGAGCCTTTGCCAATATCCGAAAGCCCAGTGGTGACAGGTGCAAGCCGTCCCTAGCGAAGCAACGTGGCTTGTCGAGCATGTCATCCCAGGCTGACAGACACTGGATCCCCTTTGAATGACACCAACATTTTAGCCAATTGTTAAAATCGATCATTTTGTCTTTGTACTGTAGCATCATTCTAGGTGAGGGTAAGATGCTGCTCAAGGTCAGGGTCATACCAGCCTGGGCTACATGATCAGAGAGCTCCTCTATGTCTCTTTTCATGTAGTCCAGGGAGGTACATCTCAGGTCATTCACACCAGTGGTTTCTTAAGATGTAATGTTGGCTTTCTGGAGGTGATTTGACCTGTACTGGTGGAAGCTGAAGTGTGTAAGTTTGCTTTGCTGAATTTACGAGGCTTGTATATCTTTTGGGAAGAGGTAAGGTAGTCAAACACATGTCTCAAAACTTTTTAAGCTTATGTATCTTGAGCATTGTGACTTATACCCCCCCCCCAACACAATGACTGGCAATAGCTATATCATAATAAGCTCTTCAAACCCACAATGACAGTTTCCTCAAATTAGGAGGATCTGCCTTTGGCCTGATTGTGTGCAATAACCTCTCCTTCTGTAGACAAACTGCATGAGCACAGAAACCATTACATATGATGATGTTACAAAGAATATGTCCGCTCTTCTAATCCGTAATAAAACTATCCCCACAGTTTCATACCATTATTTAATATACTTTATGCTGCAGTCATCTATTAAGTGAAAAGAACTTATAGAAATAGATGTTTATTGTATATTCACAGCCTTTCTTGTTAGCAGTGTGTGTTGTCATAGGCTGTGTAGGTACGGTGCTTTGGGTCATCTTTGAAACTGAATACCTGGTGTCATGTATATTGTTTGAAATGTGTAAAATCAAATCCCTTTTACAGAACATCTGTTGACTAGCCAGCCACACAAACACACACACAGTAGCTCACATGCACCATTCCCAAGTGTAATCAAAAAATCCACTCAACTGCACAACTAGACTAGACTGGGAAAACCCACCCACTAGTCCGTAAATGGCTGGGGGACAATGAAGAGAGCCCCGCACTGAGCTACCACCACACACCAGCACGGGGACACAGTTGTCGAATACGGGAGAGCTGGCAGAAAACCAAATATGTTCTAACAGATGACAGATTGTTTCTCCACAGCATTCTTGGAATGCTCCTTAATGTCAACAATAAAGAAAAGAACTGATCTGTACAGACATTACTGAGTGTTTTGGGAATAGTTTTTGTTCATAACTAAAGGATTTTATGTTCTTCTTCTGTGGGGAACAGGAATATCTTTTCAAAAACCTATGCAAGTCATCATTGGCCACAAGACACATACACTTCATATAAGCATCAACAACAACGTTCTGTGCCAACTCCGACCCAAGCAAAGACAAAGCATGCTACTTTTAATATTCCTCCACTTTATACAATGGTGTTCGATAAGGAGACAAAATGAGATTCCAATTAATGTAACGCTTAGCAATTCAAGACATTTTAACTCCTCAAACAAAAAAAATTTAAAAAAAGGGAGGCGAAACATCCAAATAAACATTTAAATGTATCAAAAATAAATTCTATGTGATTAAACTAACTAGAAGGACAAAGTGATATTTAATGTGTAGGGTTTATAGTTAAAAGTTAAATGTCAAAAGGGCTCTCTGCATTCATGACAGTTCGCAAATGCACTGACAGGCTCGTGTAAAGGGAACTGAAGATTTCCCTACAAGTCTCGTGCATTTAAAAAGCTTCACTTCTTCGTTTTAAAAATAAACGTTCAACTAAAATCATGAACTTGTTGGCTATAATAAGCTCCAATGAACATGCACAGACTTTGTATAAATTAATCATAAAACCATATCAATGACTGAAATTAGTCATAAAATACAACTAAACCCCACCCATTAACTAGCGACTAATATTAAGAAAATTAAATTAACTAAAGCATAGCTGTTATTGTACTAAGAAGTACAATATATTTAGCATTTCCTACTCAGCAAATCATTTCTTTTCCCCTATAAAATACTGTCATGAACAAAAGTAAACTAATACAGTCAATTAAATTACTGATGTAATATGTCACTTATGAACTAAACTTTGACTCTAAGGTATGCAATAGGTGTATTATAAGTTTATAACATAGAATTTACAACATGTTTAAAGAAAGAACAAACAGTATTAAATTGTTACCTTTAGCATATATTTTTAGTTTTAGTTGATACTTTGAGAGAGGTAGTGGAAGGGATATTTTTGAGTCAGTTCGTTGCTTCTTTTTTTTTTACATCAATCCAATTATTTTTTTATGGAGATCTTTTCAGTGATGTGGTTAAAGCCCAGTCCATTTCCTCCGGGACTGTAACTATATTATTGTTTTTGACAAAGATTACTGCTTCTTTAATGTCATTAAAAGTTTTTATTTCATTTGAAGTAAAAATCCTTATTTTTGCAGGGTATGCCAGTTGTGCCTTTATTTTATTCTGTTTAAGTAATTTTACAAGTGGCCAGGCTTTATTTTTCATTTCCAAAACTCTAGAGGAAAAGTCATTGTCAAATCTAATTATATTTTGCTTGTATTTCATTGGGGATCTTCTCCAAGCACATTTAAGGACAAGTTCTTTATCAAGATAAGAGAGCAATTTAACCACTTCTGACCTGGGAGTGGATGATGGTGATAAAGGAATATGTTTCCCAATGGATCTATGAGCTCTTTCTATACCATAAGAGAATCCTTCTTTTAGATCTAGGATTTCGGGTAACCATGAATTAAGAAAGGAAATAATATCATCTCCTTCAGATTTTTCTGGTAAACCAAAAATTCTCACATTAGTCCTCCTTTCTCTATTTTTCATGTCATTCAACTTGGTGATAAGCCATTTATTTTGCTGCTGAAGGACATCTCACTGTATTTCTTCCTCCTTGAGCCTTCCACCTATATCAGATAAAGACTCTTCAATGCTTAATATTTTAGTTTGATGCTGTTGAAGTAACTCTTTAAAGGATTCAGTATGTTTATGACAGTTTTCTCTCAAGTTGTTACTGAAGCTGTCCAATTTAATGTAAAGTAGAAGACATCAACTGAATTTCTTTCTTCAAAGTAAATTCTGCATGTGAGTTCTTTGAGCTACTCATCTTCAGAGAGCAGTTTTAAACTCCAAATATTTCTAACAGGAAATTTTTAAAGAATATATTCCAAACTCGATATAATGATAGCATAAATGTTAAAGAACAATAGTTAACTGTTTTTTCTGTGAAAAAAAAAAAACGATTATTTCCTGTTATTTGAAGTATTTTTGAGGAGCTCTAAAAAAGTGTGCTTTCAGAGTGCCATCCAGGCTCCACCCCTCCCCCCCAAGTGACCCATTTCTGAATACATTCAGTTGAATACTTTACAGGGTAGTCCTCCCAACTCTTCAGGAAGTCAACCTCAAAAATATCTCATCTTTAATTCTGGGGAATGTGGGATCTGACAGGGTTGTGCTACAGAGCCAGGAGCCATTATTTTTGAAGTGACCAGTCAGAGTCCCTAATTGTTGGAATGGCTAGTGCATTGTCATAAAGATGTTATTGCCATCCCCTGTACTCTGAAAAGATGAACTATGAGACTCCTGGTCTACAACAAAGGTCACACAAACATCATATTTCTCCAAACACTACCCCAGGATAGGAGAGATGGATATCAGCTGGTCATTTTATCTACTTGGCTAACCCTAACAATGGTTTAAGTCTATTTCTGAGCTCATGTTATTGGTGGTACAGACACATTCCCTGTCTCTGTGTTATCAGACTGTTTATTTATTTATTCATTTTTTGGTTTTACTTTGTTCCTCACCTCTCTATGGGGCAAAATAGTAATATGTATGTGCTTGTGAGTTGTGCCTGGTCCAAAGTCGGTGACCCTCAGAAAAAAGTTAGGCCTGTTTTGCACTGCCTATCAGTGAGCTCCTGCTCATCCAAAGTGCAGTGACCTAGGAGTGACAATAATAAAGTAATGGGATTCTTTTGAGCAAAGCCCCCCACATGGGTGGGTGCAGAGAGTCTCTATCCCCTGCAAAATTTGTTTTGTATATACACTGTTTTGATTTTTATGGGCACTAGCTGAAATGCTTGACTTGGGAATCTATGCACGTGAGCTAACATTTACAAGTTGTTGTAAAAGAGTTCATGGATGTGAACTATGACAAATCAAAAAATGTAATTTTCTTGCAGGAAGATACTTTTTTTACAAAGATGTGTGCAGAAAATCTACTTAAACAATATACAAACTATACATAAAATAAATGATAAATGATACAGAGGAAGCATTATAAAGACAGAGTCAAGCTTAAAAACATACAAAATGATGGTGAAACATTGTAGTGTGGAAATACAACAGTATTTACAAAAGGAAGATCAGTTCATAGTTTCTCTAAGTGGTAGAACTCTAATAAGCCATACTTTGTGAATATTACAATGAAAGTTTTATTGAATGAAAGAATTTAGGAAGCGAGTGCTTCTAAGACTTCTTACTTAGAAGGGCAAAGAGTTATTATAGACTTCCAAGTCAAACTATAGTTATCAATATAGTTTCTGATAGTTATAACTTGCATCTTCTAATTATTTGCAAATTCTCATTTTTTTCTTACAGTGATTTGGTAGTTGTAACGTAGAGAAGATGTTTCCCTTCACAAGACTGAGGAGGAGGAGTTTAAAAGTGAAAAAGGCTTATATTATAAAGAGGTGTCATGTGTCTAGTGTACAAGGCATCCTCTGACCCATTATCGATGGATTTACTACACATCAGCAAGTTAAATGGCATCAGAAATCTCAGTCTAGGGACCTAAATCTGAAACATCAACAGAGGATACCACTGTTACTGAAGAAACTCCCCAACCACATAAAACAAAGTTCATCCTTGTCCATATTGAAGTGCAACTTTGATCTCTGGATGGAAAACAGAAAAATTACCCCAGGACTGCCCCCTGTACTACTAATGGACAGAGGCAGCTACTAAATACCTTCACCTGTACATAGGTCCCTCAAATTACCTATGACATGATCCCAGTTATTCTCATTAGGGGTAATTTATAATTATCGAATATAGGATGGGTAAGACCAATCTATAACCAAATGGGAAATGTTATTTCGAGCACAAAAAGTGAAATTGGTTAGGCTTAGGCCTAAAATGGTCTGCAAGGGCAGCAAGCGTAGCACTTACTTATGAACCTATTAGGTGGAAAAGTGAGTAGACAGCAATGCAAGAAAATACAGAGCATCTCATCAAATGGTGAGTATCTCTTAATTAGGCTCATATATCTACAAACTTAAGAAGTTATGTGCTAGTGTTAAATCAGTAAGAGGGGGTCTGTACTGGTAGATTTGAGAAAGGCATCTAATGTAACACAAGAATAGTAGGCAGATGACATCTCATGTAATGCCACAGTAGCAAGTGGATGGCATCTCATGTAATGCCACAGTGTCAGGTGGATGGCATCTCACATAATGCCACAGTGGCAGGTGGATGGCATCTCATGTAATACCACAGTGGCAGGCAAATACCATCTCATTTAAATCTACAGTGGCAGATGGATGTGGATGGCATCTCATGTAATACCACAGTGGCAGGCAAATACCATCCCATTTAAATCTACAGTGGCAGGTGGATGCCTAGTCATATGGTGTCACAATGACAGGTCAATGGCATCTCATGTAATTCCACAGGAGCAAGCAGAGGGAATTTCATGTAATAGCACAGTGACAGATGGATTTACTTTATCATAGGTTCATAGGTAAGTACTAGGCTATTGGCCCTAGGGCCTATATAAGCCTAGCCAAAGGTACCCTGGCTTTCGCCACCCAAGAAAATTATTTTCCTGTGCCACTGTTGAGCAGAGCCACAGAAGTGATCCCCGGGGTGAATTTCCTATCTCCCATCCAAGCATCAAGATTTTTCTTGAACAATGCTAATGAGGAGCTTTGTTTGATATAGATAGGTAGTTTGTTCCAGAGTATGGGAAGTCTCTGGGACAGGAATCTATCCCTCCAGCATGTTCTGTTTATTGTGGTAACGAGGTTTAGGTCCCTAGAACGTGTAGGTCATAGGGATTGGGATTTCTTTAAGTGGAGCATGTCTAAAAGCTCTGGGTTTGACATAGCTTTGTGTGCTAGGCAGAGATCGCCTCTGAGTAGGTGATATGCAACGGAGTAAAGCTGCAGTTTTTTGAGACGGTCTGCATAGGGCATCTCTTTGAGGCCGGTAATCCTCCTTGTGAGGTATTTCTGTGGCCTTTCCAGTTGTTGTAGATGTCTTGTGAGGTACATATCAAAAGGGGCATTGTACTCTATAATGGGTCTAATGAGTGACGAGTAGAGGGGAACAATGACCTCTTTTTTCCTGGATGAGAAACCTTTTGTGATGAGGTGTGCCATATAGAAGGATTTCCTGACTACTGTGGCGATGTGATTATCAAAGGAGAGGCTACTGTCTACCTGTGTCCCAAGGTCTCTTATCACACTTTCGGTGTTAAGTAGACTACCACCTATGTGGTAGTTCATGGGTACTGAGTTTTTAGCAAAGGAATGACAATGCACTTTTTGGCATTGAGCTTGAGGCCATGGCTTTGACACCAGGCATCTGTCTCAGCAAGGCCCTTTTGTAGGATGTCCACATCTTTTGGAGTTTTGATTATGGCTCCTAGTTTGCAGTCATCTGCGAACTTCATTAGCCAAAGACCTTCTGTGTTGGCCTGTACTTCAGAGAAGTAGATACCAAACAGGAGAGGACCCAGGACTGAACCCTGTGGTACTCCATTTGTCACAGGTCTGAAGCTGGATTTGGAGTCTGCTACTTTCACAGTGTGGGTTCTGTCAGTGAGCCAGTTGGCAACCCATCTTGTGCCATAGGGATTTATACCTAGTTTAGTGAGTTTATCTATAATTCCAGAGTGGGGGATGGTGTCAAAAGCCTTGGCGAGATCTAGATAGGCTGTGTAAACCACCTTACCCTCATCTACTGCTTTGGTGACTGCTTCAAAGAAGTCTATCAGGTTTAGGAGACATGATCTGCCTTTTACAAACCCGAACTGGGTGGGGTCCTGAGTTTGGAGATTACCAATGTCATTGTTTATAAGTTCCATGATGATACGCTCCATAGCCTTGCAGACCAGGCTCGTTAGGCTAATGGGGCAGTACTTTCCGGGGTCTGTGGTGGCTCCCCCTTTGTGGAGTGGGATAACTGTCACTGTGTGCCATTCAGTGGGCACATAGCCTGAGGTGAGGCTATGATTGAACATGGTACTTAGGTGGGGTGTCAGTTCGTTCTGTAGTTCATGTAGAACACAGCCTGGGATGTCGTCAGATCCCATGGATGCTGTGTTCTTGGCTTTGGATAGTGTGTTTTTTACCTGTGCAGCTGTGATTACAGGAACTTTGTATTCTTCTGGTATAGAGATGGGCCCTTTAGGGGATGACAGAGGGGTAAAGTTAGCACTGAACCTATCTGCCAGGATGTTGGCAATATCCGTTGGTTCTGTATATTTAGTGCCATTGTGCTGTAACTCAGAGCAGATCTGAGTGTTGCCATTGAGATTCTTGACATAGCTATATGTGGTTGTCTTTAGAGTCAGTGGCAATTTTGTTTTCATAACTAGCTTTGGAGGATTTTATGAGGGATCTCAGCTTCTTACTGAAGCTGACCAGGGAGTTTCTCCAATCATGGGATTTTACTCTTTTTTGCAACAGTTTCTTTCTTCTGTTGTAGAGTTTGTTTATGGCAGAGGACCACCAGATTGGCTTCCTTTTTTTAGAGGATAGCATCTTGGTTCTGTTAGGGATTGCACGATCCATGCACTCATGTAAGCGCTTATAAAGTGCATTTGTGTAGGATTCAGCAGTCATACCTCTATTGTCCGTCAGCATGAGTGTCGTGAAGTTTGCCACTTCTGTCTTAAGAAGCGTGAAGTTGGCTTTGGAGAAATTTTTTGCTGTGATTTCCCTAATGGGGGGTAGGGGAGAGATGTGGATGTCTAGGGTGATTAGCTTATGGTCGGTTCTGACCAACGAGGAATTGACCTCTGGTGTGGAGCACTGGTTGCCCATGTTGGTAATAACCAGGTCTAGGATATTGCTGCCCCTGGTGGGGATGTGGATAAGTTGATCCATGGCATTAGAATTTATGAATTCCAGAAAACGTTGAGCACAAGAGTTGGTACATGAGTAGTTTTCCCAGTTAATAGTAGGGTAGTTGAAATCGCCCATTATTAGGGTGTTAGGTTGTACCCTAATATTTTCCAGTGTATTAAGAAATGAGGAGTGGGAAACCCGGGGCATGGTGGTGGATCTGCAGCAAGCTAAAATTTGGATTGCGGCCTTGCCCAGAGTTAGTTGCACTTGTATAATCTCGGATGCATTATGCTGAGCAACTAGCCTGGAGCTGTGGATATCCTTAATGAATATGGACACGTCTCTGCCTTTAGTGTTTCGGTGTAGGTTAGGTGGCCGAAAGGTGCAGTATGAATTATAGCCTGGTAATGCAGAGGTACTCTCTCGAGCCTTGAACCAGGTCTCTGTAACTGCACAGATGTCGATGTTCTCCATTTTAAGGAGTGCCTCGAGAGAGTGCATTTTGAGGTTTAGACTTCTAGCATTGAGTAGCAATACCCTCAGATTCTTCTTGCCTGTACCTGTTAGGGTGGTGAATTTGTTATTTGAACCTTACCTAAAAAAGGCACTATAGGGGTGGCTAGAGCCTTAGCCAGTATCCGGAATCCCAGGGGCGACAGGTGCAGGCCATCTCTGGCAAAGCATCGTGGCTTGTCGATCATGTCATCCCAGGCAGACAGATACTGGATCCCCTTAGAATGACACCAGAAGCTTAGCCAATTGTTGAAGTCAATCATTTTGTCCTTGTACTGTGGTATCATTCTGGGTGATGGCAGGATGCTACTCAGGGCTAGGGTCATACCTGCCTGGGATACAAAATCGGACAGCTCCACCATATCCCTTTTCATGTAGTCCAAGGAGGTACGTCTCAGGTCATTCACACCAACATGGACAATGACAGAGTCATATTTGTACTTGTTGTGGAGTGACCTGAGTGCATGCGTTATGTGGCTGATCCTGGCACCCGACAGGCAACTGACAGTAACTTTCTCCTTGTTTAGCCTGGTGAGTGGAACATCAGTGTGCCTGACTATACAGTCACCTATGACTAGAGTGTTGGGTGTGTTGTTATGCCTTATGGGCTGTGGTTGAGTGGCACACTGAGTTTGTGGGCTATATGTCATTTGGGTTGTGTTGGGGGGTGGAAGTTGCTTGTGTTTCTGCTTTGGAGGTCCATGTTGCTTGGGCAGGTTTTTACTGAGAGCCTCCGCGAATGTAGGTGTGTGCTTTGTGTTTCTATGTGTGTGAACCAGGAACTATTGTTTTGAAATACCTAGTTTTGCAAATTTTGTACAAGATGGGGAGATTAATTTTACTGCATGTGATGAAAATAAAGTGACTGCATGTGTAATCCCTGTGTCTGCTGGAAGTACCATACATTCTTCAACTTGAAGCCTGCACCAGACTGCAGTTAGTCGTTCAGCATACATAACACTGGAGCTCACTACATATAATTATATAGCTTCTCTGCTAAATACAGTCGGTAGCAGACCTCGCAACTGTCCTTAGTTTGGAGGAACATTCCTATTTTCAGGCCTGATTTAGAATGTCAATATTCTTGCAAGTTATGTCCTGTTTTCTGGCTTGATTTGCCCTTTCACACAGTTTTCTAAGTCTTCCTCATCACATGTAAATTTTGAAGCTGCCTATTACACAAAAAAAGCACATTACAAGACCAATGTACTTGTGGCAACCATCATTTCAAAAAAGGGACACACATCCTGCGACTCCTTTTTTCTGAAGCAAAATAAATTACCTTGTGTGATAGAATGCTGTGATACAGTTCATTAAAGCCTACAGATTGTATTCTGTTTCTTATAATTTCCGTAATTTGCATAATTTGTGTCACTCACTATTTTTTAATCGTGTTTCGGATTAGTATCCCACATTCCTACTGGAAACTGGATGAGTTATGTGCTATTTGGTATTTACATTTTATGCTAATTAAATGTCCATATGTTTAGCTGAATGTTCCTGTTTTTCATATATCTTTGATCCTGCTTTCATTGTTTGTGGTTTGAGAGGTATGGTTGGTTGGAATGGATTTGTTTTGTACCTCCAGTCAGTACAAAACCACAAGACAATTCCAACCAAGAACAAGAACATTATTCGGACATATTTGTGAAAATAAAAAGCATGTATTTAAATTTTGTATTATTGACCAAAGTGATTTGGGTCCCAGGGGTGGGACCTGAATTAGATTATCTAGAATATTTGGAATTCCAGTGGATTTTATGAAGTAATGCTGTAGCACACCCAGGTCTTAATGACCATGTTTCTTTAAGTAGTTTCTTAAGACTAAAAGCTTGTTATATGTTTTAGTTATGCATCAGTACTTCAAGGGTTAAGTGTAACTTGGTGGGAAACTCTTAAACAATGTGACTTTTTAATTAGTTAGGCTTTGTGATGGGTATTTTGAATGTCTGGGGTTTACTTTTTAAGTTTGGTAATATTTAAACAAGTTTTGAGATGGTTGTTTTATTCTGATGAAGTCAGTGATACCTGGACGAAAGCATTCAAGTTTGTGAATAAAAGTGTGAAGCTACGAGGTTTCCTGTTCTTGTTCTTACTTCCAGTCAGTGAAATAATTTTAAAACCTTGTTGTGATGCCCACCACTACTGCCAATATATGATGGGCCCCAATATGTGTTGTCCCCTTGCTGGGCCAGTAATCAAGAAGCCTGAATCCTCAAAAATGACACTGTTGAGGGATGTGCACTTGGAATACAAATGGATGCACTCAGTATTTCTAGATGCAGGCCTCTCTGCATCAAGTACAATTTCCCTTAAAAGCACACTGGGAGCACACTCAGCCTGGGAGTCTGTATGTCTCTATATCTGTCTCCCTCAAAATTCCCAATAAGACTCTCCCCTGGTACAGATGTAGGGTTAGGACCTCTAGTTAGGCTAGTGTCTAAATCAAGTCCTTCAGCACCCTCTTTGTAAATCACGTGCTTTGTGTCCGTACCCCAAGTAGCCAATACACACACACTAAGAGAGTTAATTTTCACACACACACACACACACACACACACACACACACACACACACACACACACACACACACACACTGGGAAAGGCTGGCACAGGTTTACCTGCTGTGCCTCCTTCTGTCCAGAGTATAAGGTAGTTATCACTGCCACCAGACACTTCACAATCAGCTGCTCTAAGGCTCTTAACAAAGGGTGTCCAGTTATACTGTGCAATAGTAATACTAATACAAATAGAAGTTGTTCACCAAGATGGCTAGGCCTTCTAGAGTGGCCCACGCAGTATCACCAAACAAATATAAGTACAGTCAAAGGTTTGATGCTCTCTACAAGAATCAGCTACAATAGAAGTTTTAAATATATTTAATAATAAATAATAAAAGAACATGAAAATACTGAATATATATTCACAGTAAACTACAGAGTTCAAATCACAGAAAATATTGAAAACAACATTGATGGACAGACCCATACAAATAAAGAAAAACAATCTCTAGACTAAGCTTCACTATATTACTGACTGAATCTAAGAGAATTTACTGTTCCATTATAACTTACTTGGACAAGGCAAGATGAAATACGTGAGCAGTCTTTCTAGTCAGGCTCGAAAAACAGAATACTCTATATTCTAAGATTACTCCCGGTAAAATATAACATCCAAGATGACTTGCAGAATGACCTCATCTGGTCACCTGACTTTAGGTTCTCACAATATCACCTTTTGATGTTTGATACAGGATTTTTGTAGACTGCTACAATACACATTTACAACTTTTATGGCAATGCCTAAGAGCCAGAAACATTTACAACACTTCCCTCTTCTTTACAAAAGCTATCAGATAATGGCTGCTCCCAGACCTACCATCCCCAGGCCTACTCATCACTGTGGGGTACTGTTCAATGATTTAGCAGCTTATTTACACTTTCCTTATTTTTCTTAAAATAAGCCAGATGGGTAACCAGTTCTATATTACAAGATCAAAGCATTACTTAATCGAATAAGTAAAGCTCAAACTTGTAATATTGAAACCATAAATTGTCGAACAGCCGATTTAACCTAGGGAAACACTTCCCTTGGCCATTATGTAGCGTATGCCTGTTTTGCCAATTTGGAGAGACCTCGGAGTTGGTATATTTAGGTAGGGGGGTGTGGGGGGGTCGAAGCCCCCTGATTTCGGATGTAAAGGTTTTTTTTATTCAGCCAAGGGAAGTGTTTCCCTTGGTTGAATTATCCGTTCGACAATTTTAGCTGTCGATATTACAAGATTGAACTTTAGTTATTCGATGAACTAAAGCTTTGATGTTGTAATATAGACGCAGTTAACCATTGCTGTGCCAGCGTCCTCAATTAAAACATATGCAATTAATTCTGATACCATAATGCATGTACATTTCTCTTCATTTCTGCCGGGTGCACTGTTAATACATTTTAACACAATTAACATAAATGAAGCTCACAAATACATTTTCAGCACAAGTATCTGAGTAGATCAGTTTGATATACTAATGACATATAATTATTTACAAAATTCCAGCTAGCTGTGCAGCTGTGCTGGCACAAGTCATACATCCACTGCCCTATGTCTCTCTAGCATGGCTGTCAGTCCCTTCTATCATTATACTTGTTATGGTGAGATCTGTATAGGTTACCTGTTTCAAGTCTTGCAGTTTTGTAGTATGCCAGAACTATTCTGTCAGTGTTACTCTCCTCTAATGGAAATATATATTGGGTAACAGAATAATTTAAGCAATAGCCAATGTCATGTGACTGAGTTTAGTCCATTTCTTTAATGGTCATCTTAATTACAGTCAACTCACTTAACATCAACCATCTAAATCACCACTTTCACCGAATCATTTCACATGCTTAACATCAAGGAAAACTAACTTCTCAGTCAGCTGTACTCACTGACAGTGGGAAATCTCTCCTGTAAAGCAGCTTTGCAGGAGCTCTCTCCTTCTGTCTCTCTCTCTCTCTCTCTCTCTATATATATATATATATATATATATATATATATATCGTTCTACCTCCTTGTGTGTGTGTGTGTGTGTGTGTGTGTGTGTGTGTGTGTGTGTGTGTGTGTGTGTGTGTGTGTGTGTGTGTGTGTGTGTGCACGTATATGTATATATATATATAGAGAGAGAGAGAGAGAGTACTGCTTTCCTCTATCCAAGATGTCTTGATCTCAGTACATATGCAATGTTAGAGGAACAGGGCTCTTAATTAGAGCTCAATAACAAAATGACTGTTCTCAGACAGTCTCTCAGTAAAATGGACTGTTCCTATGTGGTTTTGCACAGTATACCAAAAGACAGGTTGGTTATAACTGCCATAGTTTTGCATGATCTATGCAGTTCAATTTATGTTTTTTAAATAATGCAGATCTGTAGGCAGACTGAATATAATGTAAGTCTATGGTGTATGTACTGGGGATATCACACATATAAGCAAACCATTTTGCTACCACATAAAGAAAATGGTCTGACACCAATCTGACAACAACCCACCTTACTGAATGAAAAGTGTTCCACACTCACAAACATATCTGATAAAAAAGATATTGTGAAATCATTTAACTAAATGAAATATTTAGCATATTTTCATCTGAACATCTACTTAGATTTCAGTGAAAACAGAAGACTCACTAATAGGCCAAAGGATGAAAGTAGTATTATATGTTTAATGCCTAATTTGTGAACCTTCAGTTCCCAGAGCATTTTCATGAGTCATTCTTCACCAAAGACCATCATAACCCTATTTAAGTATAATACTGACCAATGGATGGAAAACTGGAAATTTACCCTGGGTCTGACCCCAATGTCTTTGATAGACAGAGGCAGACAATAATGTCCAAACTAACATACCTCCCCTCACATAACCTGTAGAAACTTCCTAAGTAACCTACCCCCTCCTAATAAACACCCATGATGCATAGAGACATAACTGGGTTGGATTGCGTAGCTAGACTTATAAAGACCCTGGTGGTTGTAAGCCTAGTCTGTAACTATGAACCTATATGCTGATAGACTGGAATTCAGAGAGAGTGAGTGAGATCCTTTTCACACACACTAAATGACCAATGTTTTTGGTTAATTAGTATTATGGAAAGAATCTATGGCAGTCGTGGTGGTGCAGCGGTTAGCATTGCCACCTCAAAGCAAGAGGTTCTCCAGTTCGATCCTCGGCTGGGGTGCCTTCTGTGTGGAGTCTGCATGTTCTCCCTGTGGTCATGTGAGTTTCCTCTGGGTGCTCCGGTTTCCTCCCACATCCCAAAGACATGCTGTAGGTGGATTGAACACTCTAAATTGGCCCTAGGTGTGAGTGCATATGTGTGTGTGTGTGTGTGTGTGTGTGTGTGTGTGTGTGTGTGTGTGTGTGTGTGTGTGTGTGTGTGTGTGTGTGTGTGTGTGTGTGTGCCTTCTGTGGAAGGTTGGGTGTTGGGCTGGCATCTTGACACCATAAAACTTCACTGCCAATTAATGAGCGGATAGGTGATCCACTGTGGCGACCCCTAACCATGAAAAGCCGAAAGAAGAAGTATTATGGAAAGAATCTCCTTGGTTTATAGGTTTGTAGGTAAGTTCTAGACTATCAGTCTGCAGACTATTACAGGCCTAACCAATAATCAGAGGAAAAAATCAAACCTTGTACTTGTGAGGTAAAGACCTTAACTATTATGACAAACCCTCATCCCTCTGATTCAGAGACATGATAAAGCTGCACAGAGAAATACCTCACTAGCAGCGCCTACCCTTTTCTCTGAATTAAAGACTGAACTATCAGGCCTGATGCAGCAACTACTTTCCCTACCTGCACATACATGCTGGGAGCACAGACAGCCCCCCTACACACACACACACACACACACACACACACACACACACACACACACACACACACACACACACACAGTCATCTACAAACTAATCCTCACACTGGCTCGCCCTCAAATCACCCTTAAGGAAACATTCACTCATACACCCCATGCCTGCACACACACACAATCACACACACATGCATACAGACTTGGTATCCCCTAACTAATTCCTGTAATGTGGACTGCCCCCAGGCACACACACACACATATGCACACAGATCCAGCATCCACTGTATTTACCTTTAATATAAGCACTGCCTTAAGAGTGAATGGGTGAATTCCATCAGAAGACAGCATTCACTTTTGCCAAATTGTTCTGCCAACTTTGTTGGAAGTCATGGACATTTCCAGAAGAGAGAGCAAGACTAATTAGCATTAGGCACTCCCTATAGTGTCACATTGGCATGCAGCTTCCTCAGTGATACTGTTTTCTGTACTAAGTAAGGTTCCAGAGACATGAAAACCAGGAAAGATACAGGAAAACCATAATGACGGAGTGATCTCTGAATCAAAAAAGCTTTCCATGATGCAGAAGCCTTCTGAGATAAGGCATCCATATCCGTGTAAGCCTCTTTGAATCCTAGGGATGATCCTGATGAAATCCAAACTACCAGTTCATTTCTGTGGGAGAATAGTCTTCCAGTTCAATAACTCGTTTTCCTTGTCTTTGCAACTACAAACAAGTGTTAAACCCTTGAATCACATATCAAGAAAACTCCATTTTCTAATTTAGTCTGCCTTTATCAAATTGTTTAGGTTAAAAATAATGGCTTGGCAGTGAACACATAGGACAGTCCATTATTATATTACAAAGACCATTTGGTTTCTATAATGAGGTATGGTTTTATTGACAAGGAAAATGAGGTTACATGTGCTAGGATTTAGTATGTGCCCTGATTTTGTTAGCCATGCTTTGAGAGTGCTGAAACAGGTTTTGTGGTCTAATTTTAATGATACACATAAAAGCACATAGCATCTTCAGACCCAACTGTTTTCAAGAAGATTGTGCCCCTAATGCTAACTTTAGTTATTTTGATTGCAGGTAGACAAAGCTGCATTCCTCAACAAATTTCCATATAATTTCCAGTGCATTATGCTAGATACTTCCCATAAAATGTCCTTATACTGGGCTCTCACCTTCAAAGGCAGCAAACCAACTTCCTCTTAAATTATAATAAAAAATAAATGTAATGTCATTTTTATGCTACAAATGTTCATATCTCAGTATTATTTTGAAATTTTACTTGTATATATTTCTGGACAAAACACTGACATTCAGCCCTGCCTGTTATTTTGCTTGAGCTAACAACAATAAACACACACAAAAAATGTGTTAGTCAGTGTTTGTCAAAACTGCTGTATTACATTTAAATAATACAAAATAAGAAACTATCACATTTTTGTAGAAGTAAAAAACTTTCAATTTAGTTCTGATGTAGAGTAGATTAGTTAGCAAATGGAATCCGGCTCAATGTACAGTCCAAAACATCACAGTAATTGCTAATCCTTTTACGGTTTCCACCTTTCTCACAAGGTGGACCAAACTCAGAATGGATTATATTAAGGGAGAGTACACAGAGGACATAAATGTATAAAAGAAGGGCTTTACCCTAACAAAAGAAGGATTGCAGTCATATTTCCATAAATCATATTTTTAGCTGAAATGAGTTCAGCTGATCAGCACAGTTGCATTCATATGTTATAACAAAACAATAAATATAGAATCCTTGGATAGTCGATCACAACATATGTCATTTGTATATGTTTGCTGTGAGAAAAAAAAATTACTAAACTGAGCAGTGTAATGGCTATTTAGGCCTATTGGTGGCACCTATTCAACACCGAACTATTTTTTTTTAAATGAGTTTGAAATTTCCTAGCAGATTCCACATGAAAATGTTATATGATATTGAGCTAGAATTAAAATTAATGATTATTTTAGATAGGGAGAGAAGGCCAGATTTTCATCTTGATGGAGTGTGTACCACTTTATATTTGTGCATATCTGAAGAGTTGCTAGCATATATCAATGCTCAAAACATCACTTTATAGGGGAAAGTTGACATTTTATTTTTAATGTAATGCCAAGTCATTGTAAATATGCTCTGGATGTGTACTGCATCCCCACTCTGAAGAGCAGTCATAGACCCATCTTTCACTGAACCCAAATATAATTCAGCTTTCTATGCTGTCGCATTAACCAGCATTTGATATTTTCATACAGAAGATAATATCCCAGTCACACTTAGAAAGTTTGTAAGGTCATAGGTTAATACTAGGCTATTGATCCATTGGACCATTTGGACTCAGAAATATTCCTAAGCAAAATTATAGTGATTACAAAGAATAAACACATACATGTATTAGTTCAGAACGATGCATATTTCCAGTATGTTCCAATAAGCATCACCTAAAAAATAAACTTTTTCACATGCAAGTTATCCATCTGAAATTTATTAATTTTGATATATTTTGAATATATACTGTTGAACATGGAAAACCATAATTATGATGTTAACTTAATGTATTCAATATGATAATACCTAAGAGTTTAATATTTATAGGGTATACATTGTATTACTTTTCCTTAATCTGAAAAATGAACCAAACAACTTTCTTTGTCAGATGTTTATATTTTCTTAAAACTTTGCAAACCAGGTTAAAATCTTACCTGCCTGGAATAATTGGTTAGAAAACATGACCAGTGCTTGTAAATGATTTTCCTATATTAGACTATTTTTGTAAAGTAAACATTTACCACAGATTAAATAACCTAAGTTATTATCAGCTTTAATTTTGGGCGGCCATGGTTTTGCAGCAGTTAGTGTTGTCACTTCACAGCAAGAGGTTCTCTGGTTCGATCCTTGGCTGGGATGCCTTCTGTGTGGAGTCTGTATGTTCTCCCTGTGGTTGTGTGGGTTTCCTCCAGGTGCTCTGGTTCCTCCCAAAGACATGCTGTAAGTGGATTGGACACTCTAAATTGGCCCTAGGCGTGAGTGTGTGCCTTCTGTGGAAGGTTGGGTGCTGGGCTGGCAACTTGATGCTATAAAAAACTCCACTGTTAATCATGAGCAGACAGGTGATCTGCTGTGGTGACCCCTAACAGGGAAAAGAAGAATTATCAGCTTTCATTTTGAAATTCAAGTAGGAGAAATATTTTTTAACAAATTTCTAAGACTACAGCTATTAAGCAACAATAGCAGACCTTACATTTATAAACCCCTTATTCATCAAATACTTTGATTTCATGTATTCCCTCTTATTTCGCCAAGTTTCTAATAATAGTGAAAGTATTTAAAGAATCTCCTGATGGTCAGTCCTGTGTACCTGATATATTTTAGCTTCATTGCTGATTTTTAATTGAAGATGTGAAGAGATATTACAATTCAGCATATTACATATTTTTCTGGCTTCTACTGACTGGGTAGAATCATTGCAGGGGACCTATATTTGAATCAAGAAGGGTGACTGCCAGTAGTTTTCTGCTTGTGTTTGGTCTAACTGCAAGCAGTAGCCCTTTCTGGATCCCAACCTTTGTGTTAGTCCCCTTTAACAGTCCTCAGTAAAAGTTTTTAGAAAAGGTATTTGATCACACACCTATGAAAAGCTGTTAGACTGCTATTCTTACATGACAGAAATGCATCTTAGAGCTGAGCTTGACCTGAACATATTGCCATGGTCTGTGCAATACGTTTTGTTGGTGACACCATTCCTTAGACAAAAATGTTTAGTGCAGATGTAAAGCAACCCCATGGTGCAAAGCAATACAGTGTTCATTGCAGATGTAAAGCAGCCCCATGGTGCCGAGCAATAAAGTGTTCAGTACAGATGTAGAGCAGCCCCATGGTGCCAAGCAATAAAGTATTCAGTGCAGATGTAAAGCAGCCCCATGGTGCAGAGCAGTAAAGTGTTCAGTGCAGATTTAAAGCATCCCCAGGGTGCCGAGCAATAAAGTGTTCAGTGCAGATGTAAAGCAGCCCCATGGCGCAGAGCAATAAACCCTGATTACACCCAAGTTGATTCATGCTTGATTTGGCAGCAATGATGCTGGAGAGGCCATAGGAGGAGGATGGGAGTAAGTTACTGATGTTGGCTCACCCATGCCAGGGGAGGAAGGCAGCCTAAAGGCTACAATATACAGCATGTGGACCCAGCTAGCTCCATTCTGCATAAGCTCTGAGCCACTTGACTGGGAGGTTGCACATGCACAGAAGCATGCATTTACCTCCTGAAAGCAATAATCACACGACTTCCAAGACTGCTGTAACAGAACAGGAGTTAGGGCACATTTCCCAGCATGCAGCAAGGTGCTACATCAGTGTCCCTGATTTCCTCACTGACCCTGGATTAGGGTCAAGTTGAGCCTGGGGGAAGGCTAAAGTAGGTCAAGTAGACCCAGTGAAAGAGTAGAGGAGATTGGGGCAGCTGATAGCTGCAGAGGAAGGAAAAATATTTCAGAAATATTCTGAATATGCATTGCATTCTTCCTCCTAAAAAAGCAAAAAGCAAAATAAATAAATAAATAAATACACCTACCCTAATGCATGAAAGGAAAATGCCCGTCCTTCTTTTACAGCTCTTGGTAAGACTTTCAGAGAACAGTGAAACTTTAAATGTTGAAATTATTGACTAACAGAAATCCTCAATGATTTTCCAATAAGTCAGAAATTTTACAAGTGACAAGTAAAAATGCTGGGATAATCAGGGATGTTCTGCAAAGCTCTGGACATTTGAGAGGTATGATTACCAGCAGTCTAACTGATCATAAATCAAGCAATGTCCTTTCTTGCGAAACCAGCTCACAATCAAATGGCAATCAGTTAGCCACCTTCTTCACCAAAAGTGTATCATTAACCATTGGAACAAGGTGGTCTGGTACAAAGTACACTTATGGATATATGTGTTAAAATATGGTGATTAATATGAAAAAAAATCATGATTTGTACAGAGGCCTAAATATTTCAATACTTGGGTTCAAATTTGGTGATTAACTGCTGTCAGTTATGGAAATCTAATAACAATTCAATAATGTGATTCTGAGCTGGTGTTCCATTTCACTCAATCATTGAATTCTCTAAATAAACCTACAGAGCTACTAGATGGCATATTGCTAAACACCTCAGCCACCTTTTCATAGAAGGCTGGATGCACAGTATATCTCTTTGGTGCTGAAACATAGCATGGTGGTGTGCTCCAGTTGAGGGTATGAAGGGCCACTCAAATGCACTCTGCTTGTGTTCTCTGTATTGCTTGACTGTGTAACTCATTGCAACACTGGGAATTAAGTTAAGGTGTTAATGGAATGTGTTCAAAAAGCAGAGGTTATGTAGACCAAATCAGAAGTCAAGAAAATCCAGAGGAGTCTAGAAGTGGTAAGAGAGAATCTGGAGACCTGGTCATTGTTTCTGGGAAAGAGATATATTAACAAGGACTGTACGCCATGGGAAGACCTTGTGCCTTATTCTCTGAGGGATTTGCAGAGGGGAAACTGACCACTAATTATAGGCATCCACTGTGGAAGATTAAACAGCTGACATACACATCTTGGCTTCCCTGTTGCAGGGAAGGAAGGGGTGTTACTGTCCCTGATGAGAGGATAGTTCTGTGGATAAATGATCTGTGTTGGATGCTTGGGATGTCAGTGTTGGGTGGTATAGTCTAAATGGGAGATAAGAACAGAAACAAAGACTTTATGATTACTTTGATTGTATTCAACACATCAGTTGTCAATGGTATTGTTTATAATTTTCTGTTTAGACCATATATACTGTTTTCTTTTTTGCAAAATCAGATTTGTGCTTTTAATTCTGTGAAATAAAATTGTGTTGAGAACCAAGATGTGTGTGTCAGTTGCTTAACCTTCCACAGTGGATGCCTACAAACAGTGGTCAGTTTCCCCTCTGCAAATCCCTCAGCCCTTACTTGTGAATAACCCCACACCAACCTATGGCCCCTTATAAACAGCATATCAAGACTAAGGCATATACCAGCCCTGGTTTGGATGTCTAGTTCCAGACCCTTCACTGTGCTCTCTTGTAGGTCTGACTTCATCTAGCTAGTACTTACCAGCCCTGGTTTGGATGTCTAGTTACAGACCCTTCACTGTGCTCTCTTGTAGGTCTGACTTCATCTAGCTAGTACTTACCAGCCCTGGTTTGGATGTCTAGTTCCAGACCCTTCACTGTGCTCTCTTGTAGGTCTGACTTCATCTAGCTAGTACTTTTCCACCTTTTTCACTTACCCAGTCTCCATGCTCAACTATAAAGTGACAGCTCATGTCATTAAACCCAATTTCCATTGCCAAGTTCTATACTGTCTGAATCCACTTCACTCTTCATGATAAAATAGTATGGATCCATGTAGCCATTACTGGCAGAACAGGACAGGTTATATGGATGGACAAGTTGCCAAGTATTCAGTTGCAGGGAGTATCCCTTAGCTTTGCTACAGGAATGTGTCCTGGTAAAGACTAGTCTGGGCAAGGTTCTCTTACACAAATGTTTAATATTTATTTGTTATTTTTTCTGGGATGTTCTTTTCTTACCAGTTATTTCTGGCCTCTTCAAGAAAGGAGGCCAGACAAAGTGAAGTGAAGAACATTTTATGAAGTTCTTTGAAGTTTCAGCTTGTTTCACAATATATGCCCTAATAAAGAATTCAGTAAGCCGTCTTTAAGCAACTTACTAATTAGTTTCTCTACAAGGAAGATTCACTTGGATCATGACCTTGTCAAAGTAAAGGGACTTATGTATCCCATTGATAGACACCTATGTTGTCTGGAACCCTGTGCTCTTGGTAAGCCCTCCTTTCATGAGGAGACCAGAAATAACTGGCAAAAAAAGAACTGGTTACTGCTATTTCAGTACATTTGACAATCAGACAAGCAAAACATATTATATTTCTTCTGGCAGAAGTAGCAACTAATTTAATGATCTGTAGTATATGGCAAAAGGTATGTTAACTGCACTTTTCTGTAGTAGTCCCAATGACTTATTTAAGTTATATTATTAAGCAGAACTTTTGAAGGCTCTCAAAGAATATAAGAACTGTAAGTTATTACTTGCAAGTAAGCCAGTACCATCTCTTCCACAGGTGGCTGAATGGGGGCTCCAGAATCTGGGACTTACTTCTTATGCAGATCAGACATCTGGAACATACAGTGGTGGAAACAAACGGAAACTGTCCACAGCAATAGCACTCATAGGCTGTCCTCCACTAGTTTTGCTGGTAAGTGTGTATTTAAATTCTGTAACAGTGAACTTAATACTTCATTTACATCATCTAATATGTAGAATATAAGTGAATACTCAAACAGCAGTAACCATTCCATCCACTTAATAGGGTACAGCAGTATTGACTGTTGATGCATAAGTGTTTTGTGAAGGTATTTATTATGATAAAGTAACTTTTTTATATGACAATAATGTTGCAATATGTAATGCAGTAATCCCCACATTCATAGATGGAGGCTCTGATTCACAACCTGGATGTGAAAGCCTACACAGTAATATCAATAAATAGAAACAGCGCCATCCTTCATGAGATGTATACAAAATTATGTAGCTTAAATAATAATGCAGGATGAGATAAGATATTACTCACACCAAGAAGACATCACCCTAAGAATTGACATACTGAGAGACTGGAGAAAAGAGAAAATATTTTAAGGTGAGAGTGGTATCTGTTCAGCAATGCTTCAAATTAGTAATAGATGTTAAACCTACTATAGGTATAGAGATGAGTTAAACCTGTGGAAATCTAACAGAAAGTAATAAAGATATTGGCATTGATAAGCCACTCCAACATAGAGTATAAATCCCTGATTACAACCCAGCTGACCTGGGTTCAGTCAGTGGCTTGGAAGACTGACAGAGCTGCAGGGAAAGATGGATGTTACTATCCCTGGTGGGATAATGGTTCTATGGGCATCTCCTGTGATTATCTGTGTTAGAAGCTTGGGCTGTCACTGTTTGGTGGTGTAGTCCAAAGGGGAGATAAGATGGGGAAATGGCTGAGTCCCTGTGGAAAAAGAGCAAAACACCTCACATCCCTACTGCACAACCACCCCATGAATGCTAAAATGGGAATTGTGAGGGGGGCAGTAATGGGGTTGGTCAAAATGAAAAAGTCATGGTGGATGTTGATAGCCAGACTCCCAGGATGCTGTGTTCTTCTGATGCTAAGCATCAGCAGAAGAACACAGTCACTGCACGATCAAACAGTTTCTAGACCAGAACAAGGTTTGATAGTTTGGAACAATATCTTCCATGCAGCTGTCTACATCACAGCTCTCTCTTTCTTGGAAAGAGCCCTTAACTATGTTCTTACAAGAAAAGGTAGGTGACTTTTGTGATGCTGTTTTGAGCTTGAAATGTTTTGTTTGGAATGTTATGTTGAGATTAATGTTTGGTAATGGACAAGATAGACAGTTCTTTAAGAATCCGAGTGTTTTGGTGTCAAAACTTCACCCCCTAACGTAAGTTTTTCAGTGTAAAACAGTTAAAATGTCGTAGTTCAGTGAATAAAGCTAGAATTACTTTTGCGTTTATTCATAAAGTAGAAATGGAAATATGACTGTAATTTAAAATTTAGTTTGCAGAAATATGTCTTGCTGATACTTAATAGCAAAACATATCCCATGAAGACTATATCTGTATTTCCTGCACCATTCTATTTATATATTGGCAGCTCTCTCTCTGGTATTGCAGATTGGAATATGACAGCACTGACCCACAAAAACTTTTCTCAGACATGTTAGATCAAGCACAGCAGTATTTTTCTGCAAACCTGTTGCTGATGAATCACTTCTCAATGGTTTCATCCGTGAACAATAATTGCACATTTAATCTGACTGCTGCCAAAAGGAAGTAATTCTTAGGAATGGAATATACAAGTGAATAAAAAGTTTACTGATTTTTTTTCACTATTACACATATATCAGCACTGTAATGTACTGCAAGAAAGTGATCCAGTGTATATAAGAGAAACATTCTCTTGTTTAATCGAAATGATGTAGAGTAAAAATACTTTTAGGTTAAACATGATTTCTTTATTTACAGAAACACCTTAGCTTCTGCTTAGAGAATATTTTTACCTGAAACCATAATGCCTTTGTATATTACCATTCAGTGAACATCATTAACACTAAAGTACACTGACGTAAGAGTGCACAGTTCTGCAGAACTCAAGGCCATCCATTGAACTAGGACCAGCTGATAGGAAATTAGAAATTCACCCTTGGTCTGTCACCTGTGTCTCTAATGGACAGAGGCAATCTGCAAATGTTTGACCATGCATGTTCTAACTTACACGTACCCCTAAAACCAATCTCTAGGGCATCAAATGTGTTGGATACATTTGGGATGAGTGGCTGGCTTAAAAAGGCCCTTGTGATCATTATCCTAGTATATACCTGTGAACCTATATACCTGTATCTTGGCCTGACTCAGTGAGGTGTGAACCAAGCACAGTAAACCAAGTATCCCATATGAAAATAGTAGAGGCTTTCCTACTACATATTTTTTATAGAACTGAATAAATTGGTTAGAAAATATGTACAGATTGAACTTTACTGCAACCAGTTGAAAAATTGAATTCCATAATGGCTTATGTATCTCTGAATGGTGCAAATAAATCTAAACTGAAAGGTGCACTCTGTTTCTGCATTTTTTTTCAACCAACCTAATAGAAAACAACTGATCCCAGTTGCCCACTTGTGATTTGATCTAAAGAAGTATATCCAAAGAATGAGAAATTCCAGTCACCACTGGAACATGACTAAACCTAATAAACAAAATTGTGTTAATGAGTGATGAAGCCAAGTAAAGAAACCTAAAATGTTACAAGGCCAAAAAGAAGAAGAGGTTAAACTAAGCAGCTGGAAAGTGATGTCTGCAAATGCCTGTAGTGATGGTTCATGGAAGAAGTGAACCTAGACATTCCACCTGTTATATAACTGAGCACAGAGAACCAGAACTGGAATTTAATGCTAGTAGGATATGAACTCTTTAGGAAGGAAAATATTGAAAAGTGTGTCCCAATATATATGTGAATGATGAATTAAGTTAAAGATTTAATGGACGAATGGAAAAACAGAATGTTTATAGATCATCCAGAAGATGAGAAGAAAGGCAACATTTCAAAGTGGTGTGACTGTTCCTGACCTCCTATGCAAATCATGATTGGTATGAAGTTGTTAAGAATATAAGGTAGTAAAATAGCTATACAGTAGATATTAATGATAATTATTGACCTCAGTCTGCCAAAAAGCATAGCACGCAAACTGCAAAGTGAACCACCTAAAAAACGTTTTGATTGTGTTTGTATTAAGGGCATCCTGTGGTGAGACCACATAGGAGGTAGTTCTCACAAACTGTTTTGAGGTGGTAAATCTCTATGCTGTAAATACCACATGGTGTCTGATTTGGGTCTATATCAGCATTTTGAAATCTGAATAATTCGAATAAGTAAATGTCGAACTGACATGATCGAACTATCCAATTTTCGAATGCTGACAAAAAAAACTAAAAAAAAAAAACTAAAGGGTGTAGGCAGGGGGGCAAGACCCCCTGTACCCCCCACTACTTAAATATACCAACTCCAAGACTGCACTACATTGAGATAAATTGAAATCTCCCCTTACAGAGATTCCCGTTTACCCGTTTGACGTTCTGCCCTTTCGGCATTCTTGATGTGACAATATCAAATTCGATATTGTCAGCGTTTGAGATGCTGATAGGGATCCTCTGATTTAATGTAACCTCTGTGCACAAGGCTGTTGACAAAGATTCAGGTTCTAGATTTCATGAGTAACATATCTTATGAGATGAGCAAATTAACTAGAAATCATCTAATGACCGAAAAACCTGTTTCAAAAGGCAGTGGTCTGTTTTAGAGGCTGTAACAAAAGTAATATAATCACTATGGTAAAATGTAAAGCAATATTAAAAAAAGGATGAAACTATAACTTATTGAAATTGTTATCTGAAAAACAAAACAAAGGAAAAGAAAATAACCTTTAAAATATTTAACAAAATGAAAGAGGGTCAAATGACAAAAAAGGAATCAATGAAGTTTAAAAAGAAGTAAAAGAAAGGAAATGAATGGATGGGGTAAAAAGTAAAAAAAATCTCAAAGCAAACTTTATTGTCACTTTGATTCACACAAGTGCGAACCAAGCGTAACTGCATTTCTTCAGACTCAGTGTGCATACAATACATAGACTACATTTAACATGATGAAAATTCTACAGACGCAGATGACAAACACAACAATAATAAATACTTGCAATATTGCACTGATTTAACAGATTGTCACTCATTACTAGGTTATTAGCTTATTTTCACTGGAAAAATTGCACTTAAGTGATTGATTTAAGGCCTACATTTATATTGCACAGTAAAAGAGTGGGGGTGACACTGAAAGGCCAAGCTGGAGAACTAATATGTTTACTCCATGGGGGTGACACTGAAAGGCCAAGCTGGAGAACTAATATGTTTACTCCATGGGGGTGACACTGAAAGGCCAAGCTGGAGAACTAATATGTTTACTCCATGTCAATCAGCAAAGAGAAGATGTCCATGATTATTACACAAAGCAACAGGCATCCCTGGGGATTAGGCATACACTTATTGTAGAACAATTCCTAAAGCATTTTTTAAATATTGCTCAGCCTTTGCTTTCTTTGGTACAACTTTTCTAGCTGCCTCTCTCAAAACACCTCTTTAGAGTAGTTTCATTTTACATCTTCACAATTAATGGCTGTGTTATATTTTTTCATGTAAAAACAGAGGTTTTCAACACTGTTATATATTACTACCTCAGTGGACAGAAATAGTTATCTGGCTAAATAAAAATATGAACTTTATTACAATTCTTTGGGAGAGCTTTTCACAAGAGGCCAACATGCTTTCCTTAGTTTTCCCTTTATTTTTATTATTTATTTTATTTATTTATTTTTATTTAAATTTGTTGACCGGGAGTGTCCGACTGGACGTGGGTCCGTTTTCAGCGGAGGCCCGGGGAGAAAAGCTCCACAGTAAAATAAACAGACAGTAGTTACATTGGATTACATATTGATTAACAATTTAACATAGAAATTACTTACAACATATTTACAGATAAGGAACATAGTACATCAGTAGACAACTAGAATCTTTATCTGTGAAGTACATAACAGGCATTAACAAATGTAACAATGAGAAGTTCCTGCTGTATAATAAGTCCTAGGCTTATGAGCATCTGAGCTTGCTATCATCAAAGTAGTTAGTGGAGGTGAAAGAAAGGTAGTAGTTGGATGGTGTGGATGATATTAGAGTGGGAGTTGCAAGGGCATAGCCAGCATGTTTTTAGGTGCGCTTTTAATAAAGTTTTGAAGTTGGTGCATGATGGTACGGAGGTAATTGTGGGTGGGAGTGAGTTCCATAATTTGGCTATGGCGCAAGAGAATAGTGCTTCACCAGCAGAGTTATTGGCTTTAGTGATCTGCAAGTGATTTTTGTTGCTGGATCTTAGTGGTCTGGTGGTGCGATAGGGTTGGAGTAGATTCTGGAGGGATGGGACATTTAGTGGATGGTTTACTAGTTTGTGGGCGAGTGAGAGTTGATACCACTGAAGGAGGTGAGGGAGTTCAAGCCAGCCCAGTTCAGCAAGTGAGAGACAGTGGTGACTACGGTAGGATGCCCCTGTGGCGAATTTTGCGATTTTGTTGTAGCAGGTCTCTAGCTTGTTTAGTTCACATTGCCTTAGGTTGGTATATACTGGAGAGGCATAAAGTAGGGTGGAGATAAGGTGGGAATTTGCTATTGAAATCTTTGCTGCTTTGGTGAGAAATTGTTTATTTCTGTATAATGCTCTTAGGTTTTTGTGGACTTTTTTTATGGTCATGGATATGTGAATGTCAAATTTTAGTTTATTGTCTATTTCCACTCCTAGCAATTTGGTGTGTTCAGTTGGGTATATAGTGGTGTTGTCTTTTGCTGTGATGTTAAAGTGAGAGTTGTTTGAGTATGTTTGGTGGGTTGGAAGATGAGTAGTTTAGTTTTGTTTGGGTTGAGTATTAATTGGGCATCGGATAACCATGTTTCAACAGAGGAAAAGGCTTCCTGTGTGACTTTTTGCAGTTTGGGTAGGGACTGGGCTGAGCAGATGATGGTAGAGTCATCTGCGTATTGGATGAGTGTGCCATGTTTGGTGGCAGAGGCTAGATTATTGGTGTAAACAGAGAAAAGTAGGGGTCCAAGGATGGATCCTTGTTCCCTTGTTTCAGTTAGGAAGTCATTTTCACATTTAATGTTGACAGGAAGTGTAGAGCATACATGTTTTATTAAAATGTCCTTGACTAAACAGGAAATACATTATATAACCATATTTCTTGGAGGTGCTTGATTCTGCAGAGGGTTATAAGAGAAATCTATGAGCTCTAGCTTAGAGAAGTAATTCCTGCTAGTTTAATATCTTTGTAAACCAGATGGTTAAGAGGTTCAGCATATTACTGCCCTGCATTGTTCATTGTACTCCATAAATTCTGAGATTTTTCTTCCTTTTCTTTTTCTCTAAATCCTACATTTTATTTGGCAGTTTAACTGAGTATTTTGTATTAGAAGGAATTCAATTTGCAGCTCATCTTCATTTAAACTGCCTGCTCTGCCAGAAATAGAACTCTCCAACTCTTTTACCTGAACTGCTTGTTGCTGAATCATAGTTTTAAGAAGTTACAATGCTTTTGACAAAGATCCATTTTGATAGATAGTTCATGTATGGAAGTCATCATTGAGTGTGAATCCTTTTTTTAAATAAATGTCATATTGGAGGGACCATTTGTTTATTTCATTCAGGCTTGTAAGCTGTGGTACAAGTTATACCTTAAAATTAGATTAGAGACATAAATGTATAATTCTGACAAATGTCCAAGACACAAGATACCCTACATCTCCTTTTAGTCAAGTTGTATTGAGCTTTCCCTTAAGATTTCTCAACTATCTGCAGAACATCTAACTGTAGCTGCTATGCAGCAGTCATTTTTGATTATAGGAATGTTGTTTTTGATTACCCAGAATGCCTTGTTGGTCTATATAAATCATTGCTTGGTATCTATCATGATATTATTCTTTAGTGCTGTCATAGAGAAAATCTAAACAGTGAAACTAAATACACACTTAACTTTATTTTTTGATATTATTTATTTATTACCATTTGCAACTTTAATATTTGGACTATAGTGACAAATGACATTAATTGTAAAACAAACATACATGGAAACACTGCTAGTGCACTTTAGTATTCTAATCCCCCCAAAAAATTCTATTAGCTACATACTTGTTTCACCTTTGTTTAAATTCATCAGTATAGCAAATGTGAGAAGCCTAGATACACAATGACCTACTCAGTTGATCAAAAAGTTTTTTTTTATTTCTATTAAGGTATCAAATAAACTAGAGGCAAATCAGCAAAAGACCCACAGCAGATTTATGTAGGATCCAATCAGAGAGATTCCAAGCAAAAGAAAATCACATGTACAGAGATATTTGCAAACCTTGCTTTATGAAGGCATCACAGAAGATGTGCAGATTTCACTTGAGAAAATAAAAGCATTTACCACAGTGTTTCCTGCATGCACAGTGGCATACAAGTATTTAATAACATATTCAGGAGAAGAAACTAGACTCCTTTAGCGATGGACATATTTCACCTGTTTCACTTGACTAGATCATTAAGTGCACAGTCTAGAGTTGCTGTAAAACACTTGGCTCATTAAAAAGCCTAATGTCTATTTACTTAAGGGGTAAACATCATTTAGAGTTATAGCAAAAGAGTAAATGTCGTCCTGCAGATGAATAAAAGATGCGTCTGGAGGGCCCTGTGTAAGGGCCCTGTGCAATTCACAGTGCAAAGCTCGCCTGTCTCTACTGATAACACATTCACATGTGTTAATTTTCTGTGTCTTTCCATGCTCTGACTGTGGCTATAGTCTCCCTTTCCACTGCTACAGACTCCTGATATCATGCCTGAGAAGAGAAGCGGTGCTGGGTACCAAAACCCGAGTATTGTTTGAAAAAATCTGTAAAATCCATTGTTCTGTTTTCATTGTTTTAATAGTTGGCATCATCCTGGAAGTATGGGCTTATTTAGATAAAGATTTGTTTATATTACTCTACTGCAGAATCTTAGCTATGTTGTTTGGTAGCATATATTCCACTGTGCAGAAGATCGGTGATATTTTAAGGCACTGCCAAGCTACATGTGAAAATTATGTTTATGTGCAGTTTACAGGGCAGAGCTAGCATGTCCCTGCTGATAACACATGTGAAAATTATGTTTATGTGCAGTTTACAGTGCAGAGCTAGCATGTCCCTGCTGATAACACATGTGAAAATGATGTTTATGTGCAGTTTACAGTGCAGAGCTAGCATGTCCCTGCTGATAACACATGTGAAAATTATGTTTATGTGCAGTTTACAGTGCAGAGCTAGCATGTCCCTGCTGATAACACATGTGAAAATTATGTTTATGTGCAGTTTACAGGGCAGAGCTAGCATGTCCCTGCTGATAACACATGTGAAAATTATGTTTATGTGCAGTTTACAGGGCAGAGCTAGCATGTCCCTGCTGATAACACATGTGAAAATTATGTTTATGTGCAGTTTACAGGGCAGAGCTAGCATGTCCCTGCTGATAACACATGTGAAAATTATGTTTATGTGCAGTTTGCAGTGCACAGCTAGCATGTCCCTGCTGATAACACATGTGAAAATGATGTTTATGTGCAGTTTACAGTGCAGAGCTAGCATGTCCCTGCTGATAACACATGTGAAAATGATGTTTATGTGCAGTTTACAGTGCAGAGCTAGCATGTCCCTGCTGATAACACATGTGAAAATTATGTTTATGTGCAGTTTACAGGGCAGAGCTAGCATGTCCCTGCTGATAACACATGTGAAAATTATGTTTATGTGCAGTTTACAGTGCAGAGCTAGCATGTCCCTGCTGATAACACATGTGAAAATTATGTTTATGTGCAGTTTACAGTGCAGAGCTAGCATGTCCCTGCTGATAACACATGTGAAAATTATGTTTATGTGCAGTTTGCAGTGCACAGCTAGCATGTCCCTGCTGATAACACATGTGAAAATTATGTTAAATTGTAGTTGTGTAAACCTACTGCATTTACAGACACGATGATGAGAGGTCTGAAAATCCTCAAGGCAGAGAGCAATGACTTTAATTCTAGTGAGCCATAATTTTCATCTTGTTAAGCACAGTAGAGTCAAAGTGTGCAGTCATTTTTAAAATGCTTCAGGGTTTTAGAAATTTTGTAACAAATTATTTAGTAATTATTTATAGATTAGTCATAGCAAACTATAACAAATTATAAGTCATCCTATATAAAAATATTCAAGTATATCTACACTACTGCCAACCAGTGAAAGTAAAATATTACACCTGGAATTGTTACATGATAAATGCTGAACTAAAAACTTCTGCTAAATTCAAATCATGCAACAAAATGCAATTATAGCTAGGACTCTGAATTTGTAAATATACTATGAGTTTCTATGAACTTACAGAACTCTGCTGTGTGAAATGAAGCCTGATGCATAACTGTGTACAATGACTTGAATAAGATTTTTTCCTACGTATTTCAGATGTACATGGCATAATTAAACTACAAATCATTTATTATCTGTTTACTGTTCTGAACAAGAATGGAATTATGTTTGTCTGTGAAACCATTAAGATTGCGGGTTTTAGAGAACATAACAGCCATTCAGGCAGCTTCTGCTTTTTTGAAGGTTGCTGTTCAAGCAATCTACATTTTTAACTGAGTTGAAGGTAGCTTTCTACATCCATAATGTACCTTGGTCTAGCCCACTGTATATCACCCTGATGCAATAGTGGCAACAGTGTCCCAAGAATATAGGAATTCATATGAGCTCAACCTGAAATTTACATTGTTCTAAGTGAGCTACAACAGATTTATTCCAAGTCCAGGGCAGTTATTTGGGTTTTATTTGTCCTTAATACATGCTTTGTCTACAACACAAATTGAAAGGTGGCTAGAACTCATTGGAGGCTACTACAAGTGCTCACATACCAGACGTTTGTGACACACTTGTTGCCATGTGCTGAAAAATGCAAATGCTTGAACTCCCACTAGCCCAGTTTCTAATAACTCCTTAGCCCTCCTAACACTCAACCCTGTAACATATCTTTAATTCTTACCCTAATACTCACACCTAGTTCCCAACCTAGGTCCTTCCTGCCTAAACCTAAAACTCACATCCTGCTCCACAGTAAAAGATTCTGTAAACAAGTACATTCATTCTGTCTTTAAAGAAATTCTTCAAAATGACAAGCAAAGTGAAACAAATTTTTAAAAAAAGTATTTTAACTGTGACATATGATGCATTATCGCCAATCAGCATTTGATGTCAGTTGTAACACTATAATATAATTAAAACTTCTTAAAGACATATGCATAATGAAATGTAATATTTGATATAAAAAAGTAAAAAAATAAAAATTCAAACTTAAACTGTAATAAACCAATAATCACTTCTTCTTCTTCTTTCGGCTTTTCCCGGTTAGGAGTCATCACAGCAGATCACCTGTCCGCTCATGACTGGCAATGGAGTTTTACGGTGTCGAGTTGCCAGCCCAGCACCCAACCTTCCACAGAAGGCACGCACACATGCACGCACTCACACCTTTGCAAAAAATAACAGTATAAATCTTTGCATTCTGAAGAACCTCTTTAGAGAATGAATGAAAATAATTGTTTACAGAATTTTTTACTGTGGTATTGTACATCTTATTAAATAGGTCCTGTCTCAGCCATTCCACATATTTCGTCATTTGTGGTTCTTACATGGATAGTTTGTTTGGTTTTGGTTGTCACTTCCCACTCCCTAACTCTAAATATTATGATCATTCCCTAATCCAAAAACTCCTTTCCCTCCTTAAACTTGAAATTCCTCTTCCCACTCCCTAAACGCAAAATTCTTTTCATTCCTGCTCCCTTAGCCTACATCATCCTTTCCAGTCCCTAACCCTAAAGCTCCATTCTTGCTTCATAAACCTAAAACTCCCTTTCTGCTCCCTAAGCCTAAATCTGCCTCAATTCCTTCCCCACTGTGAATGCACTTACCATGCTAAAACTCGAATAATGCGTTTGGTAATGGGTGGCAGCTGCTTGCCCAAACTCATATCTGAGTTTTTGTGAAAGACGTAGCCTGTATGAAGTACAAGATGCAGGTATTCCTGGCTTCAAAACAATGGCTTTCAAACACTTAGGACTTTAGCGCTTATAGCAGAAATTAACTTTTCATGTGAAAGATTTCAGCAATTATTGAAGATGAATGTGGAGAGAAAAGGAACTGCCATCATGAAGTTAAGTGACTTAACATTAAATCAACTGTACATCCAAAGAAGTAAGAGTGATTATATATCCATCATATATTTCTATTGTATAGTGCTAGTTATCTAGCTTCCTAAGTGTTTGATCAAGAGTATGCTTACCATTCAAAAGTAAAAATCACAAAGTACTGGAAAAAGTCAGTCTGTACACCATGCCGTATAAAAATAGTTTAATCCACAGAATATATAAGTGCTTTAATCTTAAAAACTTTAAAACTTCATAAGATATATTCTGTTACAAGTTCTCATTAATTTAAATATGCTCAGTTGATCATGTAACATTCCCTCATTCATATATTAAAATGATACTGGACTTATTCATTCAAGATCAATTTATAAAACAAAGACAAGAAATAGTAACAGTTTATAAAAATATAATTCTCAAATATGTCTATATAAAGTGAACAACTGGATACATTTATTAGATAATAAAATAAAATTATCTCTCCCACGATTTTAATTTTAAAACTGGGGCTATACTAACATAATCATTAAGCCCCGGATATCTATATGCTATTCTAGTTGCATTTGCCATTTCAATTCCTGCTGTTCTAAGACTGCAGTCCATGGGCCACCCCTCACATCTTTATCTACCTTTTCCAATACACAAAATTTAAAATTGTGTTCAAGGTGTTCATCTAGATGCCTAAAAAGGGCATTTGTAGTTTTTCTTTTTTTTCACATCCTACATGTGTTCATATATCTGGTTACGTAATTTTCTTTCCATTTTTCCAGTGTGAAATCCTTCACATGTCTGGCATCTAGCCCCATAAATAGCCTCCATTGTATCACAATTAAATCACCCTTTTTATCTAAAAATTCTTACTCCTTATATTAATAATATTCCCTTCTAATATGTATTTACAGTAATTGCATCTACCACATTTAGACGTCCTAGCATTCAAGGGGTTTATACTTTTTTTCTTTTTTATTTCTAACATATTTGTAATATTATGCCCTTTCCTATATATAATAGTGGGTGCATTACCAAGGTCATTCTTCTTATAAACATTCCTGTTAAGGTACAAACTGAAATAAAGTACCGACCTTTACCCAACATCTGTTTTTTATCGTATTTTTGCATTCCTGTTAAGGTCTCCACTTCCTTAGGAAGGTCCCCATTCAAACTGTTCATTCTAGCTGCCCTTACCATTTGTCCTTTTATAACCGCTCTTTTTTGCTTGTAAGGGTGACAGTTAGATAATACAAAAGCATATTAGAATAGGTAGGCTTTCTATAAACACTTGCTACATATTCATTTTCATCATGATCTTTCCTAATCAAAAGATCTAAATATGGCATCTCTTGCATGTCATATTGATACGTAAATCTCAAAAATTCAGTGTTTCTGTTAATATAGTCCATGAATTCCTTTAGGTTAGGTTCATCCCCTCCCCAAATAAGAAAGATATTGTCCAGATTTGCATTATTAATTGGGATTTTCATAAGGATGTGGAGACTTTAACAGGAATGTTTATTAGAAAGGGATACCAACGTGAAATGTTATATGAATTAATAGCAATGGTATCACAAAAAAGAGAGCATGGTTACTACCTAACCATTTTAAAGAAAATAAGGGTCTACAATGAAATTATAGGAACAGACAGGAACATAAGTAGGAATTACACTAATGCTTTTATCACTGCCTTTAGTGAAGCAAGTTTTGACATTAGATGGATTATGAATAAAAATTGGAATGTTTTTTATGAAAATATAAGCATGGTCAATGACTTTGGTAATACACCCACTATTATATATAGGAAAGGCCGTAATATTAAAAATATGTTAGAAATGAAAAAGAAGAAAAATATAAACCCCTTGAATGCTAGGACGTCAAAATGTGGTAGATGCAATTACTGTAAATACATATTAGAAGGGAATATTATTAATATATGGGGGAAGAATGTTTATATAAAACAGCGATTTAATTGTGATATAATGTAGGTTATTTATGGGGCTAGATGCCAGGCATGTGAAGGATTTTACATCGGAAAAACAGAATGAAAATTACGTAACCAGATATATGAACACATGTAGGATGTGAAAAAAAGAAAAACTACAAATGCTCTTTTTAGGCATCTAGATGAACACCCTGAACACAATTTTAAATTTAGTGTATTGGAAAAGGTAGATAAAGATGTGAGTGGTGGCCCATGGACTGCAGTCTTAGAACAGCAGGAATTGAAATGGCAACTGCAACTAGAATAGCATATAGATATCCGGGGCTTAATGATTATGTTGGTATAGCCCCAGTTTTAAAATTAAAATCGTGGGAGGGAGAGAATTTTATTTTATTATCTAATAAATGGATCCAGTTGTTCACTTTATATAGACATATTTAAGAATTGTATTTTATAAACTGTTACTATTTCTTGCCTTTGTTTTATAAGTTGATCTTGAATTAATAAGTTCTGTATCACTTTAATATATGAATCAGGGAATGTCACATGATCAATTAAGCATATTTAAATGAATGAGAACTTGTAACAAAATATATCTGATGAAGTTTTAAAGTTTTTAAGATGAAAGCGCTTAGATACTCTGCGGATTAAACTATTTCTATAAGGAGTGGTGTACGGATTGACTTTTTGCAGTAATTTGTGATTTTTGGAGTTCGTATTGGCCTTTTGTTCATTTTTGCTTCAGAACATTCAAAAGTAAATGTTTTATTAAATGTTCTGCTGTTAGTGTCTACTTTTACAATTGTAACCAGTCAAAACAGAAGTACAGACATGGATTTAAATTATATTTCACACAGCAGACACATATGTCTCAGTATCAGTAGCTACATTTGCAGTTTATGTTATGAACCTAGATGGCACGGTAGATACGTAGTTACTGCTGCTGCTTCGCAGCATTTGTTTTCTGAAAAAGGTGTCTTCTGTGCAGAATCTGCATGTAGACCTCTCAACCTCAGTGCAAGAAATCCAGACCAAGCATAAAATATCGGGGAACAAAGGTCTAAAAATATGGACAGATTTTAAATATTGCTCTTATAAACTTCAAAAGTCACTAGAATATCAGGTTTTGTGTTAGAATGCTTTTAATGAAGGAAGTAAAATCTGATATTCAAATGTGTGCCATTATTTAGTGATTTCAGTCCACACATTTTATGAGGAGCAGACCAAAAATATGAGGCAAAAATGTGGACATCCTGTGAAAATCTGGACAGTTGAGAGGTATACCTGCATGTTCTCTCAATTTACATGTGGATTTTTACCAGGTGATGTGTCTTCCTCCCAAATCACAAAGACATACCATAGGTGAATGGTGATACTCCAAACTGCCTGTAGACCAAACTGCTAAGTTATAGATGTTTGTGTGTGTGTGTGTGTGTGTGTGTGTGTGTGTGTGTGTGTGTGTGTGTGTGTGTGTGTGTGTGTGTGTGTGTGTGTGTGTGTGCGCGCGTGCACGTGTGTGAGCATTCTGTCACTACTTTCTCAGCCTAGAGAACTGGGATGGGCTCTAGCACCATGCAACCCTGAAAGGCTTTAAGCAGGTATCCCAGAATGAATGCATGCATTACAACATCTGTCATCTGAAAATGTTACAAATAATACTGCCAGATGTGATACGTCAGGAAAAATAAGCACTTCTGCAATCATAAATCATAAATGACTAGCAAGATAACTCCACTGAACCCAATACCATGCAACAGCTAATCAATGTTTTGCTAGGGAGGCAAGCTCCTCCTGCTGGCCTATAGCTGTTCAGCCACTATTAAACCACCAATACCCTGCAAGGAATAATATAATGACCATGCAAACAATAGCAGATGAGACCAAGGAAACCTAACAGCAAAACAGCACATGCTGCCTATCGTGACTAAGCCAAGGCTTTTGACACAATCCTCCACTCAGGTATCATTGAAAAACTCTCCCAGCTAGATATTAATCCATATGTCATTAGATGGGTAGCCAACTAGCTCAACCAACAGAACGCATACTGCCAAAGTTGGAAATTCCCAGTCTACTAGTAGACCAGTTACCAGTAGTGCACCACAAGGATCTGTGCTGGGCCCTCTACTTGGAATTTATTTCTTGGAAGTCCAGGTGAAAGCAGATGGCCTGTGGCTTGCTAAGTTCTCTGACGATTGCAAACTGGGTACAATTACTGAATCCCCAAATTATGTTAACATATTACAAAAGGGCTAACACAGAGCTATGCTCAAATGCAGTGTTGTGAGATTTGGGAATACAGGTTGATAGCAATCTAAACTTAAATCACCATGTGTCCACAGTGATTAGGAAAGTCATTGCATTCAAGACTAAGGATGTTGTAACTCCTCCATACTTGACCCTCATCACACCATTAGCAGAGTACAACCCTTCTTTTGCATTTACCTCACCAGACACCTGCAGCAGCTGGCGAGACCACAGAGGCTTCTCACCAAGAAAATTCAGAGCCTCCAAAACATGACCTACATGGAAAGATTGAAAGCCCTGTCACTGTACTCTGTGCTTGGCTTACAGAACAGTCTCTGACCCTGCCCTAATGGAAATGCTACACATCCACAAACCAAATGGGACAAGAACCACTCACTCCAGGGATTTCAACCTAGCCTGTGACATTAACAGAACATGCTGGATAGACAGATATATCTCCCAGATATTGCCATTCCTGGAAAAAACTTCCAATTTACATGAAGCAGAGCTTCTGAATGACCCTATTCAAGCACAACCTAGGCAATTGGATGGGAGACCATAAATTCATCCCAGGGGTGGCACCTATGACCATCATGGACAGGGACAGTCAGTGGTGATCATAGATACCCTTTGACCCTCTGCGAATAATGACCATCTAGCCAAGGTCAATTAGGAAACACAGGAATAACATGGCTAGGCATGTAAAGGCCCTTGGACTATTAGCCTAGTAACCACCTTCTAGTAACCTCCTATCAGGAAGAGAGGCAGTCCGTTGTTTCCCTCACAGCAGGTCTACACATAGATGTGTTTCTGTGTGTGTGTGTGTGTGTGTGTGTGTGTGTGTGTGTGTGTCTGTGTGTCTGTGTGTGTGTGTGTGTGTGTGTGTGTGTGTGTGTGTGTGTGTGTGTGTGTGTGTGTGTGTGTGTGTGTGTGTGTGTGCGTGTGCGTGTGTGCGTGTGTGTGTGCATGCGTGTGTGTGTGTGTGTGTGTGTGTGTGTGTGTGTGTGTGTGTGTGTGTGTATGTGTGTGTGTGTGTGTTTGCGCACGTGCGTGTGTGTGTGTGTGTGTGTGTGTGTGTGTGTGTGTGTGTACTTTTTCATTCAAATTGCATGGAGCTTCTTTATTCTGGTCCACCCACCACAGCTGTCTGCCCTGTCTGATGTCCCCAAACCTCTCTTCAATCTTCTGCAGTCAGGACCTTCACTGCTCTTGACCAGCTTTGTTTAAGTTTCTAAGAGCAGCTGAAGAGATCAGGGTGGCTTGGAGGGTCACCATCCTGACAGTAGCAGGAAGCTGAATTTTGTTAATGCCCTACCTACAGGCCAACCTATTCCCACTGTGCAGTGGCATCAGTGAGTGAGCTGCAAACAGATATCAGACAGTGAATTCCCAAACTCATTTGTGAGGCAAGGCTAGAGTTTCCAGTCTCAAATATGGTTTGCAGTCTTTAGCCAAAAATGTTTTCCTTCTCTGCAGTATAGATGAGGCTACAAAACAAATGCGTATTCCATAATACTGGTTTGTTTAGTGCTTTATTTATTTTATTTATTTGCATTTGTTAACATGAAAGTTCAACTGGGCTGCAAGTAATCCCTTTTCAGCAAAAATCCAGGGAGAAAAGCTCTCCTACAATAATAAAATAGTAACTGAAAAAAAGAAAGAAAAAGCTTGAGTACAATGGAATTTAAACTGTAGTTATATGTTCAACAATAATTAAGTCCTTATAGTAATTACAGAGAAATCCAAAAAGGGACATTATGCCCAAAAACATGTGTATGAGACACAGGGTATAAATACAATTAAGGGTTAAGACATAGCCAGAATCTGTTTAAAGCAGGTAGACTTACAAGTACAAGAGAATGAGGATTAAAACTTGCAAATAAAATCCAGATTAAATGTTGTTTTTTTAAACTTTTTAAGATGTGCTCTTTCTATAGCTTGTTTAAAAAAAAACCTTCAGTGCTGGGTGTTTCTGCACCATATACTATACTTGAATTTGTGCAGTAGATCCCTCAGCATGAATTTTGACACCATTTTAGTTGTATGGCATTATGACATTTTTGCCTTTTCTTGATGTAACCCTAACTGCTGCTTTCATTTTTAGGATGAACCTACAACAGGTATGGATCCCCAGTCACGACGGTTCCTGTGGAATTCAATTGTCTGTGTCATCAGAGAAGGAAGAGCTGTTGTTCTAACCTCTCATAGGTAACAAAGTATAATGTTATCCATCAGGGTAGCGTCTGATCTAAACAGAATTGATTTCTATTTTATGTGCTGGAGCAATATTTTTAAACAATTATTCTTATCTTTTTACTTAGCATGGAAGAATGTGAAGCCCTCTGTACTCGATTAGCTATAATGGTGAATGGTACTTTTAAATGCCTGGGAACCATTCAGCACCTCAAGTACAAGTAGGTTTTTTTTATTTTCTCTAATCATTATTTTTTATGTTATTTGTGTTTATATATTAATCACTAAAGGGTAAAATTGGTAATTTTACTCTCAGTTTTATTCATTTGCTTTAATTTTGCCATAAACTTTCACAGAAAAAAAATGCTCTCAGTAGGAAAGGATTTCTAGCAGTATAATTCCATTGTAATTTGCAAATCTGTTATCCAAAATACCATGCTGGAATGAATCGTTCCTGTCTTTTGATAAATACTGCAGACTGCTTTTAGATGTACTGTAGTTTTTTGAAAAAAAAAAATAAGAATAAAGCATTTTGTTCCTTAGACAAACTATATGTGAAAATAGGAAACAGACTTTGCTATTTTTCCAGATAGGAACAGATTGGGTCTATTACCATATCTGAGTTTCAGTTTCTCATTTCCTCATTCTGAAATAACTTTAAAAATGGCATTCATTTTTTTTTTGTTTTTGTTTTTTTTAATGTATATGCATGTTGTGTTGAGAAATGTTCCACAGCAATTATATAAATAAAATTAGAGTAGTAGATGCCTTGTAAGATTTGATTCACATCGTTTAATGTTGGGTTGCTTAGTAAATTATTTGGAATCTTCTTTCAATTTTGTTTGGCAGTGGGCAAATTATAGTATCTATGAGTATGTATGTGTATGCATGTTTGTGTGTGTGTGTGTGTGTGTGTGTGTGTGTGTGTGTGTGTGTGTGTGTGTGTGTGTGTGTAGTATATACAGGGTTGCCAAATTTTTGAAGGGCCAGGTAGGGACAAAAAAATAGTCTTTCACGCTAAGTGAAGACCAAAAAAAAGGCCTTTCGTTTGTGTGGAATGACATTAAGCAGAAGTGGCTCTGCTTTGTGATTTTTGATTGGCTCGTATCCCAGTATATGAGCCAATCAAAAATTCACACAGCAGAGCCTCTTCTGTTCAATATGGAACAGCCTGCTGTTCTGCATTAAACATACCAGCATATGGACCAGTCATAAATCGCAAAGCAGAGGCTGTTTCGCTAGAATTTTAACTGGCAATGCGGGACTCGGGATTGGGCTGCTGATCCCAGAACAGTCCCATTCAGATAGGGATGTCTGGCAACCATGAGTGTATACATAAAATGATTGGTTGATATGTTACTTGGTCAACACATAGAACAGCAACTAAAATATATCAGCCAATCATTACATTGCTAATACACCACATCAATGCATACTACGTAGAAAAAAGAAACATATTTCCTTTTCCAGTGTAATACCCAAAATCCGATGACATTCAACTTCACAGCCCTCAATCTTAGTAATGCCTGTTAACCCTGACCCTGCCACTGCCCATATATGGAAAGTTAACCCCCTTTTACATGGACTGTAGGGATGCTTAAGGCTTACCTAGTTCCATCATACCATAGTCATTGTAGTCTGATGAATTGATTCTGTAAGGGTCTCTTAGTGCAGTGATAGTTTTAACACCTCTGCAGTAATGTGGTGGGAGGGGACTCTCAATTCCTCTTGAACTGCAAAAGAAAACATTGAACAAACACCTGCCATTTAGTTATTTTTTTTTTGGCTGTAGCTGGATAACTCCTAAGTATAGTGTAAACCAAGGTCTGAGCCAAACATAAATGAGGGTGATTAGAGAAAGAAAAGAAGTAGTCCTTTTACAGAAGGTAAAGAAAATAACAATGGCCCTCCCAAATCCCATTATGTCAATGGCTTGAGAATTCAACGTTACTTCCTTATGTCTAGCATGAGTCATACAAATTATTATGGGAAAGAGAAAGGGTTGAGGGAGTACCGTTGATACATCAAGCCCCATTGGTGGCCATGTTGTGGAAAACAGGCTAAAATTACAAATAAAGCACTCAGAGTGACTTTGAGGTGATAAAATATGTCAGGAAACAGAGATAGAGTGAAAAAAACATTTTTTTTTTAGTTCTAGGGTGGAGTTTTCCTTTAATGAACAGAGAGCATGGAAAATCACTCCCACAGGATCAATTTAAGAATTGATGGGCTGCAGTAGGGCTGTGAAGATAGAAACCTGGAAACCTTTATCGTACAGATGCTGCCAGAACTTTTGGAGTCAGAAAATGCCAGTGTTTCTCTTGTTTCCAATTGTATGCACACTATATTGCTCCAAGATCTGTTATTGTCTATTTCCTTCAGGATAAAAAGTTTGCGTGTCAGAATGCTTGATCAATGGGATTTGTGCACTTTTTCATAGTTTGAGGTCCATTTAGGCCAAAGTACTGCACTTCAGACCTTGTCTAGCTTGTTTTTGGTGATGTTTTAGGGCAGTTGCTTACTTTGTTCGTATAGTGAGACTGAGGACTGGGGTTTTCTCTTTCCCTCACAGCTGAGTTTCATATACAGGGGTTCTATAATGTTGTGGTCTATTGTGGCATCTGCTGCATGAGGATGCCTGCTTATTGGTTGTAGCATAATTTTTTTTATTTATATTGTATAACCTAGTCTTTGGGGATATATATGTTTCTTTCTCCTTTAAGTAATATTGAAAGGTTAGTGGCATTCATATAATGAGAATGGCTATCTCTGCATTGAGAGAAAGATTTCCTCCGAGCTGTATCACTTGCCTTTTTGGGGATAAGAACAGCAGGCACTTTCACTTTTTATCTTGATTAACACTGCCCAAAGATGCACTAAGTTTGATCTTTTGAGTTATATCATGAGTCTTGCACAGGTGGGACAGAGGTAACATCATGTGTGCTGAAATTCACCAGTCAGTTGCCTTTGATTAGTGGACCGTGGTTGATTTTTTTGTATACAACTGAATACTGATACTCAACCCTATCACATAAAAATAGCAGCTTTCAATCAATGAATGCTGGTAATAGAGGTCATATAATTCAACTGTGGATTCATAGTAGAGTTGGTTTTGAGCTGTCGTTTAAGTTCCATAAATTCCAGGACTTCACTGCATGGGCCACCCTTGTTGCCCATATTAATGTGGTCACATATAAAATTTAAAACTATGACTACTATAAGTACTAATATGGTTATATAATGCATTGTGGTCATCCTTTTTCTTAATGTCATAAAAGTGCCAATAAATCCTTGCTCTGAAGGGTTGTGTTGTTTTTACCTATATAAAACCTTATGCATTGTTGGCACTGTGCTACATATATTACTCCTGCACTGGAGCAGTGATACTTCTGACTCAGTTTGACCATTCCATAACCTTGTATATAAAAAGTGGACCTTTCAGTTTTGTGCTTGGGCACATTGCTCACATTTTTTCATATCACCAATGTTCTTCTGGGACTTAATCTCTCAAGAAGGGACTTAAAACAAATATCTTTCTTATACACCACCTTTGGTAAAGTACCTACAATGTCTAAATGTTCCTGATTAATGGTAAAATGCTTCAGTTCTTGTAAATTATACCTTCTTTGTCATTAAAATCCATATTGTAAGTAGGAATCATAGCCCTACTGTAATCGACCTGATTGTTTATAGGGACCTTATTCATCAGATGCTGGGTACCTTTCCCTAAAAGTGGAATAAAGTTCTCTTTTTTCTCTTTTTATTAATGTAGGAATGATGGTGACCCTTTCCTCTTCTTGTTTTGCTATATGTTTTAGTTAAGTTTGACCCATTTATTTATTTAGTTATTTAACATTTGTTAACCGGGAAAGTCCGACTTGGAACAAAGCCAATTTTCAGCGGAGACCCGTGGAGAAAGGCTCCAGATGAATGTCTTTGTATTTACTTGCATATGTTGCCTTTTTTTGTTCCTGTACCCATATTCCTCTAACCAGTTCTCTTATGTTGTTAGCAATAAAATTTGAAATTAAAATAAATAAATACATTTTACACAGTTAGTGCATGCAAGTGGCAAATATACAAGCCATGCCGTGAGACAGTGGGTTAGCGATATTGGATACATATTGGAGATACACTTGGTTGCTAGAAGTGAACTAATATACCAAAGGCAAAGCTGAAGAACCTCAGGGCAACTAATACAATATCCAAAGGACTTTAAAGGAAGGAGCAGGGAGAGGAAGGAAATGAGTAAGAGAGAGGGAGAAGAGCAATGGAACATAATAGGAATATTGGAGAGGGGGATACAAAGGTGTGGGCAGGAAGACTTAGGAGCTAAAATAGTTCTCATAGCGGGAAGCCTAAACTTGGTATTTATTATAGACAAAGCTTGGTATATTTATGGAAGAAGAGTCAGTGAAGTGAAACAAACAAATTGAGAACAAGAGAATGAGAGATGGGAGAGGAAGAAGTTAATAGAAGATGCAGTGCAAGTTCAACAGGAAGTTTATAGGAAGGCTTGTGATTATTTAGACAGATCAGATACACATTACACAGACATACTCACATACACACACACACACACACACACACACACACACACACACACACACACACACACACACACACACACACACACACACACACACACACACACACACACACACACACACACACACACACACACACACACACACACACACACTCGCACAGACACACACACACACACACACACACACACACACACACACTCACAGACTCACACACACACACACACACACACGCACGTATATAAAACACATACTATATTATACAACTATTTTATATCTCTCACAAAATAATAGCTATATACAAAATATTAAATTGTTAGATACTGAGTTGGAACAAACAAAGGTCATGAAATTAAACTAGGACCTTTAAGTTTATGAACTGGGCCATGCATCTAAGAAACATCAATTTTGTAGGATAGTCCATTTTGTTAGTGACCAGGGTGACTCTGCCAGTAACAAAACTACCAAAAAATGCATGGGCATAAGAAGGATAACAGTCTAGGTCCATTTTAAGGGACAATGACAAGGGTCTATATCATATAGTCGAAGCTTTAGGTAATCAAATACCTAAAGCTCGACACCTTAACAGCAAAAGCAGTAAACGCAAAGTATTTCATAGGGAAGAGCAAGAGTACTATTCATATCAGTGTTTCTAATATCTCTTAGATGGAGCAGAATCCGTTCTTTGAACTGCTGATTGGTTTTACCTATGTAAAAAGCTTTACATAGGCAGCAGGATGCTAAATAAACCAGATGTTTGCTGTGACAGTTGGCAAACACATTGAAAATATATTTCCTGTTGCTGTGACAGTTGGCAAACACATTGAAAATATATTTCCTGTTGGTAATGGGGTGGATGAAGGCTTTGCACCTATTGTACCTAAAGGTATCTTTCCTATCTGAGACTAGCTGGCGATCAAAACCATCTTTATTACATAATAGTCATTTGATGTTCTTTTTATTTTTAAAAGAGAATCTAGGGATTGCTCCTACAATGATCTTGATCTTCTCATCTGCTGTCAGAATGGGCCAGATATGAATAGTGCTCTTGCTATGCATATTAATTGCAACCCTACACACAGTTTTAAGTTTAAAGCTATTGAATGCATTCAACAATCTCTTAGAGAAGGAGATGTGAAGAATAGAATGGAGATCCATGAGATTAACTGGATATTAACATGAGAGCGCATTGCTCTCCAGGGTTGAATAATGTGGTTCCATTGAAACCTATACTTAAAGCCGGAAGGCTGACGTTTTGCTCTAACAAAGAGGCTTTACACCTAGAATGATTGTGATTGGATATCACCTCATTGGTTAAAACAAGAGATGTGACCTTCTTATGAGACTATGATTGGTTACTCTGAGTTTTAAGTAAGATTGGAAGTAGGAAATGTAACATGATCTGATGAAGGCTAATACAGCCGAAAGCACTTATTGGACCTGAATATTGTTGTTCCTGCTGGTTTTTACCTTTTTTAAGGTGTTTTATATATTAATTACATTTCTGTTTTTAATATTTGAGCTGTGGTGGTTCACCGAAGGATTTATTTGCAGTTTTCATTTTTGCTGTTCAAATACATTTAAGACAAATACACAATTAATAAGCCACGGCAGATTTTCACTTCAGGTAAATTTTATGGTCAAGAGAGTTTCTGATCACTGTCAATTCACATACAAGAAGGGTTGTCGTTTGGGCTAAAAGTGGTCCTATTATGTGTTCATTTTCACTCAGGACAGTACACATCTTTTTTAAATGGCTCACTTATTGGGAGCCATGCTTCTGGCACATATACATTTCATCAGTATATAGCCTTTTCAACTTATAATACCCACAGATTTGTACTATTAATAATGTATTTATGTGTTTATCTGAGTTTGTAGTTTATTTATCAAAGTGCCCCTGTGTGGCATTTTATGTGGGTGAAACTACTTGCCAGTTAATCAGAGGAATTCACTACATTTTAGTGACCTACAATATGGTTGCATGAGAAGTACCCATGCTAAAAACAGGCAAACACCCACAAGGAACTTACATTTATTGTTATAGATGAAATACAATCTGAACATAGGAAATATAAAGACATATTTTACATCCAAACAAAGCTACATGGATTAAAAACTTGTGTACTGTATTTTCCCCAGGCTAGAATGAATTCATATAGAGTAAATTATTTTTATACGTTAGCAGAAGGAATGAATTTTTAAGAATATATCTGTATTACATTCAATGAATTAACTTTGGGGTGTGTTGTTTTCTTAATATCTATGTCTTGCTATTTGAATGTTATTAAATGAATATGATCATGCAAAGTATTTTATTTTTTATTTTTTTATTTTTTCACTTTATAATGGACTGATTAAGTATACAATTGAAGTAATTGTATCCATTTATCTTATATCCAGATTTATGTTATTGTTATTTATCTTTAAAAGTTTATTAGATATGATTTTCTATAAATAGGTGGTTGTAAAATTAGTTTTAATGCACAAAGATGCTTTGATAAGAGTGAAACTTGGTCTGCATTTTATTCCACTTTGTGGTGGTTGATGAATTAAAGCATTTATCACATGTCATTGGTTCTGAGTGCTGTATTTTTTTAAAACTGTCTCTTTAAGTTGTGCATCCCACTGAACCTGTCCATCCATTTTTTTTTTTTGGTATGGAGAGACTCTATATAATAACAAAGGACAATAAAAATGTGGTGTGTTGAAAACATCCATCTGATCTGAAGTAAAAATATTTTCTTTATCATATTCCTGCTTACATTATTTCCTCTTTACCACTGTGACATCAAGTATCAGTCAACATTCTACCCATGTCATCAGTTAATGCGACTATCTCCTTTTGACCTAAAAGAAAAAAAATGAACTTTCATATATTGGACTTGCACAAAATATGCACACAGATGCCTCTAAAAACAGAACTCCCCACCTAAACCAAAGCCATTGAAATTAAATTATTTCAATTACTTTTGATGTTTAAGGAGATTATGTCAAATGTTTTAATACATTTCCTGGTATTTCATTAACAGCAGAGTGCCAGAACAAAGTAATTCCTACTAGGTGCACAATCATTTGTGAAATTCCAGAATTCCACTTCGTATCACATATCTTCTGACAGATGCAAAAAGATGGTTGCTAACATAAAAAGCAAAAAATAGTTTTAAAAATTGAAAGCATAGCAAATGTAATAGTAGAGCACTTATCAGCATAAATGTATTTAAAACTATAGAAGCAGAGGAACTTGACTTAAACTATACTTCTTTGATGAAAATGACAAGGATTTTTAGATTAGTAGACACAGTGGTACATATATGATGATTTTGCTCCATGTGTGAGATCTGTAGAATTGCTGTGTTCTAACTGAAATAATTCCTTTTCCTTGCTTTAGGTATGGTGATGGCTATATTGTGACAATGAAAATTAAACCAGTTAACCCAAGAACTTCTCCAGATTTGACTCCAGCTGAGACATTTATACATGCAAACTTCCCTGGAAGCCTGCAGAGAGAGAAGCATTACAACATGTTACAGTACCAAATACCATCTTCATCATTAGCAAAGATCTTCCAGCTGCTTATATCCAACAAAGACAGACTTCACATTGAGGATTATTCTGTCTCACAAACCACATTAGATCAGGTATGTATACCTCAATACGCATGCTGCTGAATGCAAAAATGTTCCTTGTAAGTAAAGAAAATCATAAAATAACATCTAATTGGTATTCAAAAAGGAGCATGATGATTGAACAGTGCAGTCAGTGTGCGCACTGTAAATTGGTCATATACCAATAGTAAAATGTCCACTCAGTGTAGCCAGTCTTTCTGTTGAAATATGCATTGCAGCACCATCACTGTAACAGACTATTAGTTTTAAGATTTTTTTAAAAGCAGTGTAGCTTACTTTATCTGTGCTGTTAAGCACAGAATTTAAACTGATTAAAAAAATAATAAACTAATAGTCTATTCCATGGAGCAGGTTACAATTGTATACATTTAAAAAAAAGACTCCCAGCCTTCTGTGCTGGGAACTGTACAATCAGTTCCACAGCAACACACTTAATTTCAGTCGTCAGTGAATGAAGGGTTGGCACCAGAGACAACAAATTTATGAGGATGATATATTCATTCACAGTCATGGATTATTACTTAAAATAGCCTTTATGCTTTCATTTGTTTATCACTATATAGTGATATCTTTATCAACGTGTAGGCAGAAGTACATCACTGAATGAAGGTGATAGTTATATTTTTAGCACTATTTTTCTTTCATACATCATAAGCAAATGGACATGATCATTATCAAATACATCGAGGATGTATGTGATGTTGTTACAACTTGCAGTCTTACTTATTTTATTTTCAGTTTGGTGACCAGGTAAGTGAGCTGGTCTATGAACTGTTCCAGGCAGGACCTCAATACAAAAATACAATAAAAAGAGAAGTATAAAAATACAGTAGAGAATCAATAGACAGTAGAGTAGAAAGTACACACAGTACATTACATTTGAATTTAATGAGCTTATAAAACAGTATAAAGTTTATAATTCAACAAGTGGTAATATCACATAATATTTCTAAATGCTAAAGAGTGAGCAAGTTGTACCATTTTATAAGTTTAAGTCTAACTTATCTGTGCAGTAAGTGTTTTCACTAGCATGACATGCACATATAGATACAAGTAGGGTGGTTAGCATACATGCTGTAATATACTTCTTACATTAGCCACCAAGTATAGGCCTTAACAATCTGCCCATGTTAATCAGTGTCCTGGAAGCAAGTGCACTTACTTTCCCTTTGAAAATATTGCCCAGGATGTGTTTTGAATGGTTCAGTAGCTTCAAGGTTTGTTATATCTGTAAGTTGTTGACTCCATATGGATTATCTAGAAGGCTTTTTCTCCTGTGGCTAGTTTAAATCTAGAAATGACCAGTGTGAGAATGCTTTCTTGGCTGCTTCTTGCAGAGTAGTTTTATAGCAGTCATTTAAGAGGAGGACAAAAGCGTTGTGTTAGATTTTAAATATTAGTGGACATAGTAGAAAGGTGGCTTTGGTAGGTATTCAGTGCACCTTTTCATATAAGATACAGTGCTAATAGATTTACTCCTGTTGCAGAAAAAAAGTATTTTGCTCTCTGTAACTTGTATTTTTGGGTGTTATGTATGGAACAAAGAGCAACCATGAGTAGTGCATATTCAATTCTAGGTACTAGAACATTTTTTTCCTTAGTTAAGTTATTGCCTTATTGTCTTACATGAATGTTTCCATTGCTATTTTGTGTGGTGGTCTGTGCTTAATAACATTTTTTTATTTGTAATTCAATTTTCATAAAACTGGTTTAAGATTATTTATTGCAAACACCTGCTTTGCAAAAAACTTTAGCAAATACGTAGATATTTTACCTAATTTCACATTCAGCATATCACTTTAAAAGCCATCTTGGGAACAGGTAAGGCAGTAAGGCAATACTTTCAAGAGTAGTATTCTTCCATTTTTGAAATATCTTATTCTTATATGCTATATGAAATAGTTTCAGAAAAAGATCAACTAACACACATGCTTGACTCTTATAACTTTTAGAGAGGGGCATTTCTGGTAATTTACAGTGTCAGTGTCACAACAGGTAGCACACTCATGTTTGATCAGAAAGCTGGCGGTTCTCTTCCCACACCAGGTAGGTAGATTACTGACACTGAAATGCAGCATAAGGGGGGTGGTTTGTACTCCTGGGTGTGTCTTCATTTGCATGAAATGTTAAACTGCAGCCCATTCTGCCTAAGTTAGTGGTAACTCCAGTGGCTGTAAAAAAAATCCATGACACCTGTCAAAAAGAGTTGGGACCCTTTATTGAATACAACATAAAAATATTATTTATACAATTACAAAATGTACATAATTCCAGGCACATATATACATATTTCTATTTTTTTGCTATTTATCACTTTTTTATAACATTCTCATTGTTATTTTTCCATAACTGACCCCCACTCCTTCTTCCACAATCATAATCTAATTTTTCACAATATATCTGCCAAAATCCATTTCCCATTGAGCAAAATTTCATCCAATTTTTTTCATTCCAAATAACCCATATTACATCATGCATGTTTCATTACTGAGCCCCCCATTCACTCTTACTCTAGTCTTTTATATTGACATGATGATCTGTACACTCTTGTAATTCTATTACTGATTCCATACTTCCCCATAGCATCCCAGAAAGCATAATATTGTATTGTATCAAATGCATTGATAATATCACCCCCCATAAGTCTCATATCCTTCCTTTTACTTATATCATCTACAATTTGTCTTACAACTAATAACAGCTCTTTATTATACATGATAACAATTCTTGACATCCCTTCCCATTTATACCATATATATTTTCTTCCATAATATCCCTCAGCCTTCCTTCCATTCTCCTCTTTGTTATGCTCATTAAACATTTACAACATATATTATTTAGTGTTTCTTTAATTCTTCTCATCCTTCTTCCATATTAGTTTTTTTACTTTCCATTCTCTTTTATTTCCCACATGCCTGTACAGTATGCATAATTTGCTCTTGTGCTCTTTTTACCTCTTCTCATACGTTTTTCATTTCCCTCATTATACTAATATCTTCATTTATTATTTTACCCAGCTATGCAGATACCTCCTCCCTTCTTCCTTATAAATAATATCACTGCCTAGACAGTAATGCCTTAATTTTTTCAATTTCTTTTTCATATTTCTTTTTCCATATCAAATGCACTCTTGTATTATTCACTATTTTTTCTAATATATTTCTATATGTTTTCCCTTTCTTATATCATCCTGCCTAGAAAAAAAAACACTTTTTATACTTCTTTCTAAATTTAGTCCACCATTCAGACTAGTTTTTATAGCAATCCTTCATGGTTATATGATTCTTCTATGATTGCAATTCCTCCCACTCTCCAATACATCCCATAATTTCTCATTTATTCTTTTTATCCCTTTTCCTATTTTAATATACTCCCTTTCTTCCATCACCTCTATCCTTATTGCTAAATGGTTTGAAAACCATATTTCAATGATATCACCATCTGCTAACCAATACCTTCCGATAATAAGTACTAATCAGTTTCAGAGCCAAATGCCCCTTTTCTATAAGTCCATTTACTTTTGTTACATGTTTACAGCTAATTTGCTACATTTTATCACTTCCTGTATTTTTTTTACATCTTTATCCTTTTTTTTACAATTTCTCCTCAAATCACAATTAAAACATCATGCAATTATAATTTTCATGTTACTCATCACAGTCTAATATTTGATTAAACAGATTCTTTCTTTCCTTGCTCATTATATATGCACATAATGCTATAATTCCATAAAGCTGTTCTCTCCACCTCACATCCACAACAGTTAACCTACCCATCCTTAACAGTTCCACTTCTAGTATTTTCACGCTTTTTATAAACACAGCCACTCCAAAACAAAGTGCACTTCCTAAGTTCCATATTATATTTCCACTCCATAATTTTTCTGTTTTCAGTCTTTCGTCACTTGCCAGGAATCCTCTAACAAAATAAAATCTATATCACATGCAGCCCACCATTCCAGTACTCCTATCCTTCTTACAGTGTTAATAATATTGTTCGCATTTACTGAACTCTTAAAGTTATCCCTTTTCTTTCTTTTTAAATTAAGGGGAAATATTTTAAATGTTTTCTTATTTTTACTCTTACCCCAGATGAATATTTTTACAGGTTTATGAACAAATAATCCTTGATCCTCATAATCACATTTTCACTGGCTATAACTTCAAAAACAATTATTAGTCTCAACCCCTTCTCCTGACCTCTGGTCCTGCATGCACTCTCTCTCCTCATTTTTATCCTTCATATTTTTCCTATTCTGCAGTTTCTTCTTCACCTAGCTCACCCTCTCCCCAGCATGTTTTTTGTCTGTCCTCATGTATGTTTTATTCCCCTTTCTCTTCTTTTTGATAATTTGCTGAAGCTCCACATCGAACATATTTTTCTCCTAATTCTTACTTTTCACCTACAAACTCTCCATAGAATTTCTCTCCTCTTCCATGCTGCTGCTGCTGCTTTATTTAAGCCTCTACCTTGCTGGTGTAAGAGCTCTCTGGCACCATCTAGCAGCTCCATAGAGTAGGGCTTCTTTATTAAAATCCATAACATACATTATATATATATGCAACATGTACACATTATTTACAAATATGTACATTTTTTTAACTTGTTCATCTTTCAATCTATTAACATTTTTCATTCACCTTCTTAATTCCCCACTCTTTTTTCCACAACCAGAATCTTATTGTTTTCCAAAATTTCTGACAATATCCAATTTCAATTACATTTATATTTTATATCATTCATCCTTTCATTCTAAATAATCCATATTATACAAAACATTTTGTCTAAATATTAACATCACTTTATTTTCTATCACCATAATACCCATATTTTATAATGTCCATATTTATATCTTTTATACTTCACCAATTTGTATACTTTCTTTTGACATCTTTTGCCATAATTGCATTACTTTTTCACATTTAAAACAAAAAACATGTTCAGCAGTTTCTAGCTCACCACAATTAATACAAATTATTTCTTTTATCTTTGTATCTGGCATATTCCCCTTTATGGGAAGCTTAATGTTAATCTCCACAGAAAATCTGTGTATTCAAAATATTTCTCACATATACTTAATCTTGCTTTTATAGATTTAATTTTTCTCTCTCCCAAATGTCTCCATGAAAAGACATAATAATATTTATATACCATTTCTTTCTATTTTTTTATATTACCTGTATTGATCTTCCATAACAATATTTTCTCTTGTTATATTTTCATTTCTGGACTTAAATATCCCTTCCCTCTTTTTAAATGTTTAAGTTTCTCCCAACTTTCTTTATAGTTTTTTTTCATTATCCTCACTATCATCTTATGTTCTTTTTCCTTTAACCATGTCAACACTTTATATAAATTCAATGATGATATATGCACAGTTAGGTTAAATAAGCTCACTCCTCCTTCCTGTTTTATAACATAAAGAGTTCCTCTTTTAACCGGATTTCATCTTTATCCCATACAAATGAAAACAACACAGACAATAATTCTCATATTCTGCAGGCACACTTGTGAAATATGCTATTTTACCTAATATAACTGAGTTCCATAAATAAGCTTTTTTTCTGAACACGTTTGTATGTTCTCCAGAACATGAACACGCAAATAATTCTTATTTTATGAATCATATTTTCCACTGTAGTAATCTCTGTTGTTCAATACCAGATTTTATCACTAAAATTTCCCTCCCTTCTCAATTAAACTGAATACCTGGTATTTTACCCAGATATCCTAATCCTTTACTCTTTTCCTTATTAATACTTAAACCAATCACCTTTAACTCATAATGGCTGTTTTCATTCATTCTTCATTTTTCATAATTAACACTGTATCATCCACAAAAGAAAACATTACTGGAAACTGAATTCCTTTTGCTGTACAATATTCAATTTTCCTCAACATTGAATATATTTAATTAACAACTGCATTCATAATTAATGCAAATAACATCCTACTTGCTGGCAATGGTGGCTGATGACTTCAAATTAAAGGGAGGCTGCAGGAGACATCTGAATGGGTGGGGTCAATGGGAAGGGGGGTGGCCAACTAGAAAGGGGTGGAGCTATGCTCAAAAACACAACAACTGGAACTTTAAGTAAATACGCTGCCCTGGGTGCCAAATCATCATTACGAGAGTCCAGTCAAGACAAAATGAAGTGCAGAAGAAAAATATTTCAATGCATTGGCTACATGACAGCTTACTTAAGATCTAGATGGAAACAAAAGGGCTGTGAGACATGAAAAAATAAATTACTTTATAAATACATTACTGGAATACTAGTCAAAATCAAGTATAAAAAAACAAGCTTCTCCTTGCACTGCAGTTCTACTTTTAACTTATATTCAGCTTTATAAAAGTACCAAGTAACATGCTGAAAGTAGAAATCTCTGTGATACCCCCACTTGTAAAACTGTTTCTTATCCAAAAAAGACCTGCTGCCTGACAACAACTATCTCCTTGTTTCATGGGGAAAACATGATCAAAGTAAAAAATGAACAACAAATAAGAGACAAGCTCAAGATAAATTACTTAAAGGATTACTACACAGGTTATGGACCCCACATGACAGATTGGCATTTTGTTTAGTTTACGGGTAAAGCCTGCAAAGATGACTGCAAATCTCCAACAAATGTAATGAGCTTCTGAAAATACTGTAATCCTTTAAAACTTTATTACAAATACTCTCATATGTATTTCAATACCTAAGGCTTGTACATTATCTAATTATGTAAGTATTCTCTGCATGGCAACAACAAAAAGGTTTTCAGTGTTGGTAATTATTTAACAGTATGCTTATTAAAAGTTACTTGCATCTTACAATCTCAGACAAGCTTACCCGATGGTCATTAAAGCATTGCTACTTAAACACAAAGCAAGAGGGCACTGCAACAGCATGCATTTTCTGAATAATAAGAAGCATAAATCAACAGTATAAAAATATGACAGAAAACCAGAATATTCTGCAAAATCAAGGACAGATGAAAAGCCACTGTTGTACTTGTGTCTACCTCGGATGGGGGAATACTCTGCACACTTACACTGCATAACTGCTCCTAGCCTTGCTTGGACACATCCAGAGTCACTACATGGGGGAGTGGGGTGCAACAAGTATGTCACAATTTGAAATGTCTCTGGCTGATGGTGATAGCTCTGACACTCATACCTCACAACCTCAGAGCAAGAAATCTGGACAAAGCCATACATGGAAGTGGGGCACGGGCCCAAAAATAAGGACAATTTTTAAATATTGCTCTTATAAACTTAGAAAGTAGGTCTTGCATTAGTATGAATTTTCTGAAGGGTATGAGATCTGAAACTCAAATGTCTGCCATTATTTTCTAACTTCAATCTTTAATGATTTGCCACTAACTTGGCAGAAAACCAAAATTTTATGAAAAACAGACCAAAATGTGATGCAAAAATAAAAAATTGCCACACAATACAGCTTGGAACCTGTCAAAGAAGGGACACCTTTTTAATATTAGTACTGTTAACTTGAGCAGCTGGCAAAATAAGAGCATCTACATGCATTTCTGAAATAAAAGTAATCTATAACTCTGATCATTACAGTTATTTATAATTGTAAACCCTCCACGGTTTCTTCCAAAATTGCCATTTTGCGGAGGGGTTATTAGGGGGAGAGCAAGACTTTGAGCCAAAACTGGGGACAGTTGAGAGGTTTGGATATGCCTAATTCTATAAAGTGATTTATTTGCATGTACCTCTCAACCTCTTAATGCAGGAAATCTGGAAAGGCCAAATAAATATATTGGGGGAACTTACAAACAGTACTAAAAATTGCTCTTGTATAAATTTAAGACAGTTGATAGAATAACAGGTCTTGCTTTAGCATGCATTGTTCTGAAGGTTATAATGTCTGAAACTCAATGGCTGTCATTATTTGACTTTTAGTGACTTCATTCCTAAATGATTTGCCAGAAAACCACAAATTTTATGAGGAATGAACCAAAAATAAGAAGCAAAAATCTATTAATTCTGCAAAAATTTGAACAGTTGAGAGGTATAGTTCAGCCGGGGCTGTCTGAGTTTGCTGCCCTTCCCCCTCACAGAATCATGGTTGAATGGAGCCCCCCCCCCCTCCGCAGCCATTCCAATGTCCCATTCCTTGGTTATTTTGCCCCATTTACCATAAACACTGTAATGTGCATACTGCTTTACTTCTGTGATGATCTGAATTTTATGTTTTATTTTGCATTTTACAGCACAGACTCTAATAGATATCTGCTAAACAAAGCAATGCAGTCTCACAATGAAATTAGACTTAGCATTAAAACTTCTCTGCCCTTGAAACTCACATTCATTGAAACAGCACTGAAGCCCACATTCAAAGAAAATACATTTTGCCAGTGGCAGATAAAGATTAACTTTGGGCTGTTTTCAAATCATAGGCCCCTTGAACACGAAACATACACATGCTCTTTGATACACCTTCCTGACTGTATTAAATTATATTCCTTGTACAATACAGTACAGTTGTTAGAGGGCATTTTAAATTTATTGTTTTGAACATTTTTCCAGTAAACAATGAAACAAAATGCATGCACCAATAATGACAAAACTGCCCAATTCCGAACATTTCCATCATAAAAGTCTACTCAAACTTACATTTCCATCATAAACGTTTACACAAACTTCTACAGTCCACCAGTATCAGTAAATATGCACAATCTCTGAAAAAGTAAAAGTCATCTAAATAATTCCACATTAAAGAAATCCATAACTAATGAAGAGGTTGCTGCTAGCAAACAACTTTATGTCATTGTTTCATCTACAAATAAAGTGGTTGTTGCCCTTGAGGAATAAATTGCCCATGTTGCATTAAAAAAATGATAAGCTAGTAATATCGCAGTAGAGGATAGATGGCAAACTGATAATAGGTTCATAGTTACTAGGTATCTTCGCCAAAAAGGACTGCAGCATCCACCCAATTTACAACACAGTACAGTATCAGCAATGCATCTACCTACTGTGGGAGTAGAACCCACAGCATTCTAAATCAAAAGCAAGTACACTACCTGTTGTGTTATTAACAATGCAAGTTGACTCACCATAAGCAGTACAAAACTTTTGTTCCCCTGCAGCTCTCAGCTCCTTGTAAAATCTACTCAACACTCTGCTTTATCTCTGAACTTTGCAGCACAAGAAATCTGGAAAAAGCCAAAATTTATTGGGGGGGGGACAAAAGCCCAAAAACCAGGGGCACATTTTAAACATTGCTTGTATAATGTTGGAAAGTTGCTACAATAAAATGCTGTACTACCACCATGCATTTTACTGCCAAGTCTCGAACCCAGGGGAACCCTGTGCAAAACAGTCAGAGCAACATACCACTATGCCAAATAAATGTTTTGTGAAAGAGAGGAAGACTGAAACTTAAATGACTACCATTTAGTGAATTCAGCTCTCACCATAGCTGTCAACCTCTTAGCACAAAACACCTGAACAAAGCCAATAATGGGGGATATAGCCCCCAAACATATTTAGTGACTTCAGTTCTCACCATACCTCTCAACCTCTTAGCAGAAAACACATGGGCAAAGCCAGTAATGGGGGAATACAGCCCCCAAACATATTCAGTGAATTCAGTTCTCACCATAGCTCTCAACCTTAGCACAAAAAACCTGGATGAAGCCAATAATGGGGGAATACAGTACCAAAAATAAGGACAAATGTCAAATATCCCTGTTATAAACTTAGAAAATTGCTAGAATAAAATGTCATGTACTTTCTGAAGAATATGAATTCTGAAATTCAAATGCCTGTTATTTTTATTTAACATTTGTTAACAAGGAAAATCTGACTTGGAACAAGAGCCAATTTACAGCAGAGCAGGGAGAAACACTGTAAGATGGGAAACATGCAGACTCCACACAGAAAGCACCCCAGCCAAGAATCAAACCAGAGAACCTGTAGTTGTCAGGCAACAATACTACCAGTGCACCACTGCACTGCTGACTTTGCCAGGAACAACAAACATATAGAAACCCCAGATTTTATGAGGAACAGAACAAATATGATGCAAAAACCTGCAATTTTTTTACAAATGGTGGTGGGTAGGGAATTCAGGCCCTTACTACCTGCACCTCAAGGTACAGGGTTCAAGCCTGAGTATTCTCTTCCCACCACCATGTGTTCTCTCTAGCCACAAGTGTGTAGCAACTGGGGCATTACACACACACACACACACACACACACACACACACACACACACACACACACATACACACACACACTTTGCCAGAACAGTCCTGAAACACCCTACCATAGCAGAAGATCTAAGTCCTTATCCTCTGCAGCAGCCTGATCAACTGTGCATCCTCTGTAGAGCTAAGTTCTTGTCCTCCGTAGTGGCCTGAATCTGTCCTCTGCAGCAGCCTGCAAGACATGAGTAAGCTGGGTCTTCAGCCTGCAGGTGATGCAGTCCAGTGTTCTTCTGGTCTGTGAGGTCATCACCACACAGACTTCTGGGCTGGCAGGGTGGAGTTCCCTTTCTTCCTTATCCAGACTGCCTAACACAGCAGTCTGGAGTTCTGAGTACCAGGAACTAAGCACGCATGTATGGAGTTCCGGGACTCATGTTTTTTTTTTTCTATTTACTTTCTACAGATGGGGGATTCGCAATTTATGTTTTCTTTTTGCTTTCTACAAGTGGGGGGCTGCAGTCCTGCAGTCCTATAGCACAAGCTGCCCCTGCTTGCTGGACATAACCTGCCTTATAACACTCTTTATTTCTATCTCCTTGCTTAGCCAGCCATTAAATACTATTCTCACTTTATTCTTATTATACACTGAGACAAAAATATTAATTATTTTCTTACTTAGATTATATTCTTTTAAAATCTCTCATAGCACACTGCATGTTGTATCTTAACAAAAGCTTTACTCACATCCCCTGTCAAAATCTTGATTTGAATTTCAGTTTATCATATCATCTGCCACTTCTGTTATCATCAAAAGATCTTGACCCCCTTTTCCTTTTATCACAAATATTGTCTCATTCAATAACTTATTTACTTTACTTTCTATTCTCGTCTCTATTACTTTCATAAATATCTTATAATCCACATTATTCAACACTATTGGTCTCCAATTTTTTATATGTTTTCTTTCCTTTTTTCCATATACATTTCATTGCTCCCATACATATTCTTTCATCTTCAACTCCTTTCTCTAACCATTCATTTAGAACCTCTAAGAAATATTTTTTTTTGCCAGTCTTGCATATCTTTGTACATTAAATATTCAATTCCATCCAGTCCTGTAGCTGATTCCAGATTCACTGTCTTCAAAACATTTTCAATTTTTTCCAGTGCTATTTTTTTTTCTATTACCTCATTATCTTCTTCAGTTAATTTATTTAATCACCATTTATGATCTCCTATGATTTTATATTCAGAAATGTTTTTGCAATATGTTCTTTTATTGCAGACCTTATTTCTTTCTGTGTCTTGATTATATTTCCAGTCTCATATCTTAATTCCCTTATTAGGCGTCTATTTTTTTTTACCAATTTGTTTAAGTAAGATGCCACTTCCTCTTTCTTTCTTTGCAAAAAATATCTTTGCTTAAATAACATTTTTTTTAACTTTTATTGATTCATTTAGATAACTTTTTTTCTTTTTCCACAATTCTGTCTTTATTATTTATTATATCTTTAAATGCTTGATAACTAGTCTCCTTGTAGTCATACCTTTCTTGTGTTTTTTTTACTGTTTGCCATTTTAAAACCTCTATATTTTTCTTTCAAACCTATCCACCAACTTGTCCAATCCTTATAAGACAGTTTCATATCTATATGATCTGATAATAATTGCATAATCATTTTTCTTGTCCATTTAATTCTGTTTCATTTATTCTTTTAATGCCGCTCCCTATTTTAAGTATCCTTCTTTTTCTTGTATCTTTATCAAATTTGCTACATGATCTGAAAATCCTGTTATTTTTATCCCATTGTATAACATTTCTAAACTCTCAGAAAAACTATGGAATAATGAGTTTCTGTTCTCAAGTTACCTCTTTCATATGTCTAATGTTTATTACTCCATAATTGCAACTTTTCACTTTTTAAGATTTCTGAAATTACCTTAACATCTGCCCATTCTTTTCTCTTTTGCCTTAGGTCACAATTAAAACCCCCTGTTGATATTATTTGCATATTAACACTAACATAATTAAGAATCTTCCTAAACATTATCTCCATTTGCTTCTGTAGGACATATGCATATATTGTAACAATTCTATATATTGATTCCATCTTACATCTAATGTTGTCATTCTGCCTATTATCACTAAAGTATAATCCCAATTTCTATAGCTTCTTTACTTAAAATTGCTATACCTTTTCATCTCCTATATTCCATGTAACGTTATCCTCCCATAATTCATTTACTTCTCTTCTCTCTCCTTCCATTAAAATTCTAATATCTAATAATATTACAATATCCATACCAAGCAACCCACACCATTCTAATACACCTAATCTTGTTTTTACATTATTTATAGTATTCACATTTATAGCTAAGATTTTCACTTAATGAAGACAATTATCTATTTATTTTCCTGATCCCTTTTCTTTTTTATTCTTTCCCAAAGCTATACTTTTAAATTTTCATTTTCTGTATTTAACTCTTTTCCTAATGGAGTTCCTTTTACTTTTAATCATCACCCATTCAGAATCCCCTTCTTATCTAGAATTACGTATTTCATCCTCTTTCCTTTGTCTTCCCTTTTGTATCCCTCAGTCATTCGTGACTCTTTTACCTCTACCATTACGCCATCTTTTTTCTTTTCATCCTGACCCCTTTCTATGTTATACTGTAAAGCACTTTCTTTCACTTGTTCTTCTTTCCCTGTTTCCTTCCCATTTATATCATGATCCATCCACGAGTGCCCTGTTGGTTCACATTTTATACATTTTTGTTCACATCTTTTTGTTCTGTGACCTGTTTAGCACAAATAAAACACTTTTATCACAGTTGCTAATCAAATGGTCATTTTCTACCACAAAAGAAACATGTCTTTTATTGCCCCAAATAGTTCACAAACTATTTCCATCCACATTAATTATACTGTGTACATGTATTATGTTTTCATTTTGCATTTGTAAAACAGCTCCACATTCCCATCCCTGGTCCACAAACATCTCTTATCATAAATCTTTGTAATGTCCATGACATCTTTGCACACAGTCTGTAAATAGTCTATTAAAGTCTGTTTTTCTCTCCTTATACCTTGTTATGAAATTGTATATACATTTTCTTTTTAACCTCGCTATCAAGTGCTTGCACATGGCCATGGTGGTGCAGCGGCTAGCATCGTCACCTCACAGCAAGAGGTTCTCCAGTTCAATTATTGGCTGGAGTTCCTTCTGTGTGGAGTCTACATGTCCTCCCTATAGTCGACTGGGCTTTAAAGACATGCAGGTAGGTGCATGTGTGTGCCTTCTGTGAAGGTTGGGTGCCAGGCTGGCAACTCGACACTGTAAAAACACCACTGCCAACCAATCTGCAGACCGGTGATCCACTGTAGTGACCCCTAACTGGGAAAAGCAGAAAGACATTAAGTGCTTGCACAGCATATAAATTCCAAGGATTGACCTAGGGTTTTTTTTCTCATATTGTACTAGAAATTTTTCCATATATTGTCCTGATTCAAAAAAATGTCACAAAACAAGTCTTTATTAATGTGAATCAATGCTCTTACCTCTCTGACAGCAATATGCAATGGTGCAATAACATTGCCCCATATTTCATAACTATCAAGTTCCTTTTCCTTCTTACTGCCTATTCTTATACAATGCTTCCTTTTCACCTTGGTCTTCTTCTCTTCTCTTTTCTCTTCCTCTCTTACAGTTTGTGCATATAATTTCTTCCTCTCTTTTATTATTTTTTCTACTTACCTTCTTGTATCCTTTCCATTATTGCAGCCCATGGCACTGCCTTCTCACTTTCTGGTTCACTCTGCTTAATTAAGTCTTTCAACTAAATGTCCCTCAACCCTCCCACTATAGGGTTTTAACAATACATTCCACTTGTGATTCTACCTCACCCTCACACAACTTTTTCTGAAATAGCATTTCGGTATCCTGTGAAGGCTCAAACTCCTTCACTTGGGGTTCCTTCTGCATAGTCACAATCTCCTTACTCTCCTTCCACTCTTCTGTACTAGCTACATGATATCCCAATAGCAAACTCTCTCGCAAAGGCTTAGCTCCCTTCACCATCAGTCCATGCTCCTTAACTTTACTTCCAGTGACATTATCGCCCACGCCATTGTCTTCCATGTTACTCCCTGCTTCTCCAAGCCACCTCTGTGCTTGAACCGGAAGCAGGAAGTGTCACCATAAACCATTTCCCTGTACGTGAAAGAGTAGGGGAAGTTCCCCAGCATCCTGTCCAAATTTCCCCTAGTTGTAATACCACCTCTCCCCTGAAAGGAGGCGACTAGCCTAGTGGGTCTAACTCAATCAAAAAAGGCCAAATAAAATAAAATAATTTAACTTTGATATGTGATGTGGCATGATGCTCACAGAATTGTCCACTGAAAGTTGGAAAGCCAGTTAATAAAACTTAAAACTGAAGAAAAGCATTAAAAAAACTGTTAAAATGAAAATGTATGGAATATAAAATAAAATGCAAAGGGAAATGGGATCTATAAGTAATGAAGAAGAGCAAAATGAAGAAAAATACTGATGAAGATGAAAACTTCAGTTAAAGAAAGTTAGTGTGGTTTTGTGGATAACGGGAAGAATAACTGCAAATAAATTTGGAGCATATGGGAATCAAAATGTGGCATATGTACAATTCAGCCTGCACACTATTCACTGGGGGGGTCTTATTAACTTAACTTCCAAATAGCTTATGATTATCTGATTTCCCTGTGATCTGTTTAGATTAACTTCTTCATTAGCAAATAATTTCCAGCTGTTTATCTCTAATAATGGCAGGCTTCATATTCAATTTATTTTATGTTTATTTTTCAGGTGTTTGTAAACTTTGCCAAACTTCAGACAGGTGGAGACGAAGACCTTCCGCTGCACCCCCGTGCTGCTGGTGCCAGACGAGAGATGAAAGTGTCACCGGTTCCAGTCTTAGTCCGAGCAGAGGTTCCAGAAGAAACTGTATCAAACTATAAAGCAACTACACCAAGAAAAAAGCACTGCTAAAAAATATTGAGCAAAGTGCCATAGCAACATAACTTAGACTAGGATAGTGATATATTTCAAGGCAGCTTAATATAAGAAAAAAATCTCAGGTTGCTGCTATACAGAGTAAACTAACAAGAAGAAACAAAACTGCTGAGACTCAAAAGCTATTGAGATACCTTTTCTATGCATTTACATTCAAATGATTTTACAGATGCATTCCATTCTGATCTCACTTTAATTTAATGACTTTCTCCACAAAATTTCTCTATAGTATTTTTGCATAGTTTATAGACTTCTTTTTTTACATATTTTTCAGACAGTCATTGCAACTGTGCTTTTGGATTCTAAGCTGGAAGTAACAGTAAAGGCACTGTTATTTTGTGCTTCATATTGCTCAAAATGTAAGCATTCATTGCTACTTTTTGTAATTAAATCACCTTAAAAATTGTCCACAGTTTTGTATTCCAGATACAGGCAAATAAACAATCATCTTCAATCTCATTACAACAGATCTGCTGATGTATAATAAGCATTTTTATATGTTTTGCTTTTACATGCTACATAGATTATGCTGCTATTATGTATAAAATGTTAAGCAGTGATTCTTGATATTCTGGTATTTTCAAAAGGGAGATAATTAGTCATTATATTACATGACATTTACAAGTACAATTCCTTTTAAAACTTCCGGGAAATTATACTTTTTTTCATGTTGACAGATACAGGTAAAGTAGTCCAGATGTTATTCCAGGATACAGAGTTTGATTACCTCAACCTCCATTTGCCTACTGAATGTGGGTACTCCCTGGTTACACCTTAAAATGGATACTTGTCTACATTAGGCTTAACTAGTTGACAAATTACTAAAATATAATAAATTAATACATAAAGAAAAAAAGAAAAACATTTATTTTTTTTTTTAATTTCTGAAGTACAGGATAACACAGAAAGCCTCTGGCTAACGAAGTTCGCAGATGACTGCAAACTAGGAGCCATAGTCAAGGCCCCAGATGATGTGGACATCCTACAGAAGGGCCTTCCTGAGACAGATGCCTGGTGTCAGAGCCATGGCCTCAAGCTCAATGCCAAAAAGTGCAGTGTCATCCCCTTTGGTAAAAACTCTGTACCCATGAACTACCAAATAGGCAGCAATCTACTTAACACCAAATGTGTGATAAGAGACCTTGGGACACAGGTGGACAGTAGTCTCTCCTTTGATAGTCACATCGCCACAGTAGTCAGGAAGTCCTTCTACGTGGCACACCTCATCATAAAAGGGTTCTCATCCAGGAAAAAAGAGGTCATTGTTCCCCTCTACACGTCACTCATTAGACCCATTATAGAGTACAATGCCCCTTTTGGAATGTACCTCACAAGACATTTTCAGCAGCTGGAAAGGCCACAGAAGTACCTCACAAAGAGGATTACTGGCCTCAAACAAATGCCCTACACTGACCACCTCAAAAAACTCCAGCTTTACTCCGTAGCATATCGCCTACTCCAAGGTGATCTCTGCCTAACATATAAAGCTATGTCAAACCCAGAGCTATCGGACATGCTACACCTAAAGAAATCCCAATCCCTTCGAGCTACATGCTCTAGGGACCTAAACCTTGTCACCACAATAAACAGGACATGCTGGAGGGATAGATTCCTGTCCCAGAGACTTCCATACTTCCATACTCTGGAACAAGCTACCCATCTATGTCAAGCAAAGTTCTTCATTAGGACGCTTCAAGAAAAATCTTGATGAGTAGATGGGAAATAAGAAATACACCCTGGGATCACTTCTGTATCTCTGCTCGACAGTGGCACAGGAAAATAACTTTCTTGGCTGGCATAAGCTAGGGAACCTTGTTGGCTAGGCTTACATAGGCCCTTGGGCCGATAGCCTAGTTCCTACCTATGAACCTACCTATGAACCTATGATTGTTAAAGCCTATTTAAGTGCACAGTAAATAACGAGCAGTTAAAAAATCTTTCATTCATTTAGTTTTAGATACCTACTTTATCCTAGTGAGGGTTACAGGGGAACTGGAGCTTATTCTGGCAATCAAAGAGCACAATACTGAGAGCTACTTCTGCATGGGATGCCAATATATCATGTGACGTAAGCACACTCTCGTGCACACACACAAAACCCACATGCACACGGACCCACAAACACACACACGGACCCTCAAACACACACACACACACACACACACACACACACACACACACACACACACACACACACACACACACACACACACACACACCATCTGTGGGATGAGTTGAGAAACTGGACCTCCTGCTGAAAAACCATATGGTTACAGAGATGGCTTGCAAACTCCACACAAAAACACTTCTTCCAGGAAAAAAAAAAAACAAACTCAGAAAAATAAGATTCCATCAAATCACTGTGTATAACATTACTCCATGCTTAGTCTGTCCCAATCAGCATCAAAATCAAATAATATAATATTTGGGAGATGAAGGGGACATTACGGTATATAACCTCGTATTCAATCATCCTTCTCACTGTAGGCCAGTGAAGATGAGTCGTGTAATATCTACGACATTAAAGAAGTTTGTCTCATTCAAAAGTCATCCTGTCACTGCATGTGTGGATTCAAACATTGCTGTAGTGGCATTTTCAACCAAGTAAAATGGGTGAGTCAGGAACAAGAGAATGTTTTGAGTGTCAGTTGACCTTTATTACATTGTAATAATTACACTTAATCCTGCAGATGCTTTAAAACCTTGAAACATGTAACATCAGAATATTGAAAGGCAATGTAAGTAACAGGAACCTAGGTACTACACCATGACAGTAGGCAATGTAAGTAACAGGAACCTAGGTACCACAACATGACAGTAAGCCATGTAAGTAACAGGAACTTAGGTACCACAAGATGACATTAGGCGGTGTAAGTAACAGGAACCTAGGTACCACAACGTGACAGTAGGCAATGTAAGTAACAGGAACCTAGGTACCACAACATAACAGTAGGTGGTGTAAGTAACAGGAACCTAGGTACCACAACATGACAGTAGTCAATGTAAGTAACAGGAACCTAGGTACCACAACATGACAGTAGGCAATGTAAGTAACAGGAACCTAGGTACCACAACATGACAGTAGGCGGTGTAAGTATCAGGAACCTAGGTACCACAACATGACAGTAGGCAATGTAAGTAACAGGAACCTAGGTACCACAACATGACAGTAGGCAATGTAAGTAACAGGTACCTAGGTACCACAACATGACAGTAGATAGTGTAAGTGACAGGAACCTAGGTACCACAATGTGACAGTAGGCAATACAAGTAACAAGAACCTAGGTACCACAACATGACAGTAGGTGGTGTAAGTAACAGGAACCTAGGTACCACAAGATGACAGTAGGCAATGTAAGTAACAGGAACCTAGGTACCACAACATGACAGTAGGCGGTGTAAGTAACAGGAACCAAGGCACCACAACATGACAGTAGGCAATGCAAGTAACAGGAAAGTACAGTTGTGTACACTTACTATAAATATAGATGTTCAAGTGTATTCACTGTTGCAGTCATCACATTTTGGTTATCCCCACCAGGGTAGCCCTTGGCCAGCCCGAATACCAGAGACTTAGTATTTCTGCGTCAGTTGCTGTCGCTTCAGGACTGATGTCAGATCACCAGTAGTCTAGCGGCCTGCAAATCCACAGAAGTGGGCATCAGGGGTTGCGAAAGAGCCTCACTGAGGACCGGAGGACTGATGACTAGCTTAATGGAAGCGTCGTCTGTAGGTTTGGACCTGTGCGGTCTATCTCTGTCTTTATTTTTACTTTTTTTGGAAGATCTGCTGTTGAATGGCTTAATGAAGCCATATCAGAGTTCAGGGACTGTAAGTGAAAATATCTAGCTACAATAAGGGCCCGACGATGGATAGTTCTGGCATTGAACAAAGCACAGAAGTGACAGCGAGGGATGTCATGGTCTGGGCCTAAACAAGTGATGTAGTAAGAATGAAAGTCTCAGTGTGGTATTTGCTTTCCACAGGCATGACAATTGTTAACTTTTTCTGACATCGGTTAGTGCAAGAAAAATGGATCTCCAGCGGGGTACTTAGCTTTAGAAGACTTCAGCTTCAAATCAGTAGATGAAACTCAGGTAGTGGCTGACCAGCACTTGTGCGAACTGCTTCTGATTTGGTCAAGAAAGATTGATGTAATGGTGTCAGCTGCCTTACTTTATATTACTGACGGCCTGATGTCAGTCCTGAAGCTACAGCAACCGATGCAGAAAGCCTCTGGTATTCGGGCCGGCCAAGGGCTACCCTGGCAGGGATAACCCAAATGTGATGACTGCAACAGCAAAACATGAAGAAAGTACAGTTTTGTACCTACCATAAATGTAGATGTTCGAGGATCCACATTGCTGCAGTCCTAACTATTGGGTAGTCCACTGTCCAGTCGGCCCGAATACCAAAGTATATGGCTGACGTCGGTCAAGGCGCATTAGACTGACGTCAGTACGTCAGGGTACTAATGCGCATGACCGACGTCATATCCTCAGTCTTTTCTTGCCCCAGATGTCAGAAGACCCTAAAAAGACAAGGCCAAAACCAAAAACTCCAAACATACCTGCACCAAAAATATGTACAATATATACAAAATTACCAGAATACAACCACACCTACACAACCACCCCTAAACACAGAGGGGAAGGAGGGAGGGTAAATTGGACTGCAGCAATGTGGATCCTCGAACATCTACATTTATGGTAGGTACAAAACTGTACTATGTTCTTCATTCCACATTGCTGCAGTCCTAACTATTGGGTAGAATCCCAAAGCAGAGGTAAGGGAGGCTGGCAAATCATAAGGAAGCAGGAGCTGACAACATGCCTTGCAAAATAGCTGTGGCAAAACCAGCCCTAGACTTAGAGTAGAGAGGAAGGTGATAATGCTTAGAGAAAGTATGCACTGAACTCCAAGTAGCTGCCTCCAAAATATCCTTAGTTGCCACCCCCCCTAGAAATGCTGTTGAAGTGGCAGTAGCCCTAGTGGAATGAGGCCTAATCCCAGCTGGAATCTCCTTGCCATGATGGGAATAACAAAATGCAATGCAAAACCCAATCCACCTAGAAATAGTTTGTTTTGACACAGGCTTGCCCTGCGAACTCAAAGCAAAAGAAACAAACAACTGCTGAGACTGCCTAAAATCCTTAGTCCTGCTTAAATAATAACGCAATTGCCTATGTACATCTAAAGTGTGCAAAACCTTTTCCCCTTTATTTTGGGGATCTGCATAAAAAGTAGGCAAATGAATAGTTTGGTTTAAAGCCACACTAGAAACCACCTTAGGCATAAAGGAAGGATTAGTACGTAATGATACCCTATCCTTATGAAAAATCAAAAAAAGGCTCAACCGCCATAAGGGCCTGCAACTCAGAAACCCTTCTTGCAGAAGTAATGGCCAACAAAAAAGCAGTCTTCCATGACAAGTATTTCAATTCAGCAGTAGCCGCAGGCTCAAAAGGTTGTAGAGTAAGTTTCTCCAACACAAAATTGAGATCCCAAGCAGGAGTAGGAGCTCTCGTGGGGTCTTATATTCTTTGCCCCTCTAAGAAATTGCTTGAACAAAGGATGTGAAAACAATGGTGGGTCACAATCATAGTGAGCTGAAATTGCTGCAGCATGAATCTTAATGGAAGAGAAGGACAAACCTTTGTCCAATAACTCAGTAAGATATTGAAGAGCCACACTCAAATTAGGCTCAGAAATCTCCAAATTCTTTGCTGCAGTCCAAAATAAAAATCTCTTCCATTTTTCAGCGTACACTTTCCTTGTACTAGGTCTTCTGGCTTCCATAATCACATTTAAAACTTGTTGAGGAAGTTGAGACCTGCTGTCCTTCAAAACAGAATATGCCAGGCTGTTAGATGAAGAGAGTGAAGCTTGACATTGAGCAGGTGACCGTCCCTCTGAGACAACAGGTGTGGAATCAAGGGTAAAGGCCATGGAGGCTTCCTTACCAGACTCCTCAGTAATGGGTACCAGTGCTGCCGAGGCCAATCTGGAGCTATTAAAATCATCCTTGGCTTGTCTTGTCTGACCTTTAGAAGCACCTTTGGGAGTAGAGGCAGAGGTGGAAAAGCATACACATGAAGATTTTTCCAACTGAAAGAAAGAGCATCCACTTTCCAAGCTGTGTGATGAAACCTCTTTGTGCAAAACTTTGGCAGCTGGTGGTTTAGTGGAGAAGCGAACAGATCTATGTCTGGAGTTCCCCATGACACTGTCAATTTTGAAATACATGAAGATCCAGTTTCCACTCGTGGGGATCCATGATTTGTCTGCTTAACACATCTGCTAAGGAGTTCTGTGCTCCCGGCAGAAACCTTGCCTGAAGAGTTAGTTGCAAGCTGAGCGCAGTCTCCCATAAAATCATTGCTTGCCTGCACAATGGGTAAGAATGTGTTCCCCCTTGTTTGTTGATGTACCACATGACAGTTGTGTTGTCTGTTAGAATCAACACCTGCCCTGGAAGAAGTAACTCCTTGAAAGCCATTAATGCAAACTGGACTGCTAACATCTCTTTCATGTTGATATGTAGATGCTGAAGTCTGGCAGGCCACTTGTCTTGTATCCACTTTCCATTTAGATGAGCTCCCCAAGCAATGTCTGAGGCATCTGTCGTTAGAATCTGACTCGCCTCTGGCCGGGTCACAGAGAGTCCCTTGTTTAGGTGACATTCCTGAGCCCACCACAAAATTCCTTTTGAATGCAAGGTATTATTTGAATGACAGTGTCCAAATCCTGGCAGTGCTGTGTCCATACATTTTTGAGATACCATTGCAGCTTCCTCATATGCAGTTTGGCATTGGGAAGCACCAGAATACAAGATGCCATGAACCCTAAGGCTTGAAGGACTGTCCTTGCAGTCAGCCCGGACTGAAGAGATAGTTGATGGAAGTAACTGGAAAGATTCTTTTGTTTGTCTGGGGTTAAAAAGGCCATCTGGGCTGCTGTATTCAGTCTCACACCCAGAAAGCACATGTCTTGAGAGGGTACTAGACTGGACTTTATTTCGTTCACAGAATACCCTAGGCATCTTAGCACTGCTATCACAAATTCCAAATGCTGTAGAAGGTCTTCCTTTTCTTGAGCCAGAATCAGGCAGTCGTCCAAGTAAGGATAGATTTGAATTCCTTTTAGCCTGAAGTAAGCTATCACTGGAGCCAGAACCTTTGTGAATACTCTGGGCGCAGTAGATAAGCCAAAGGGCAATGCAGAGAACTGATAATGAGAATTTCCAGCTCGAAAACGCAGATACTTCCTGCAACTTAGTCTTATAGGCACATGAAGGTAAGCTTCCTTGAGATCTAAAGTTACCATCCAGTGATCTTTGCCCAGCAGAGGTAAAAGCTGTTGTAACGTCAACATTTTGAACTTGGGAATGTCCAGATAAGTGTTGAGGATAGATAAATCTAAAATTGGTCTCCACGTGTTCCCCTTCTTCGGTACTAGGAACAGGCGAGAATAAAATCCTAGGCCCCTTTCTGGCACAGGAACTGGCTGAATGGCCCCTATTTGGAGCAACAGAGAAATTTGCTTGTGAGCCTCTGTTCTTTGTAGAGGAGGAATGTCTGGCATGCCTTTGAAAGGAGGCAAGGTATGGAAATAAAACCTGTAACCGTGATGAATGATATCCAGAACCCATCTGTCTTGGGTAATTAAATCCCAATTTCCTTTGAAAAGAGACAGCCTTCCTCCCAAAGGTGCTGCCAGGCGAGAATGTACTGGCAGCTGAAAAGATAGGTCATTGGGTCTGTTTACGAAAGGACTGACCCCTGCCCTCACCAGAAGTCTGAGCAGGTGAACTCCCTGTTCTAGGCCTAAAAGAACCTTGAGCTCTGCCCCTACCACGTCTAGACCTACCCCTAGACTGGGAATCATAAGCAGGATATGTCCATCCCTTAGTAGGCCAATTTCTACTAAACTTCGGAGGCTGCACCTGCAAAAAATCCTTAACAGTTTGCATAGACTTAGCCTTGTCCTCCATTTTCTTTAAAACTGCTTCCACAGGCGAACCAAACAACACATCAGACTGTAAAGGAGCATCCAAAATCCTTGTCTTAACATGCTCAGCTAAATTCTGATCCCTCAACCAGGCGTGCCTACGAAGAACAGAACCAGTGGCAGCCACCCTCGAGGAGGCCTGCACAGCATCAAAACCACACTGCAAGGAATGCTTACCCACCTGTTCAGACACATGAACTAAATCCTGCAACTCTTTACACTCAATACCTTCAGCCAGAGCCTCCACCTTAGACTTCAATTGTGAAAGGAGATAATTCTGATATTTTAACATATGAAACTGACAATTCAACGCCCTCATGGCTAAAGTGGAAGAAGTATACACTTTCTTTCCCCATCTATCCAAAGCCCTTGCCTCTTTATCAGGAGGAACAGGATTTTTAACAACAGAAGCCTTCACACCTTTAGGCCCCTGAGAGACAGTTTCGGGTCTGCCCTAGGACTCTTAGAAAGATACTTATGGGCTTCAGGCACCCTATAGTACCTATCCGGTTTAACTGGGGCAGGAGGCAAAGAATCAGGATTCAGGGAAGCCTCTGCAAAAACATCTTCTACCACATTCAGAACAGGAGGTATAGCTAAAGGCCTATGCTGGGGTAAAAACAAGAATTCCCTAAGCCTCTTCCTGGAATCAGAGAAATCTTGACCTTCCCATTTAAAATGCTCCCTCATGGAATGCAGAGTCTCTGAAAAAGAGAAATCCTCAGGAGGCGAAGCTGAAGGAGTAGAATCATCCACATCAGAATCAGAATAAGGAGGATACTCCTGCAAGTCTTCAGCCGAAGACTCAGAAGCCTCCGAACATTGCTCAAAACTCTCAAACTCAGGTTCCACCCTAGGCCTCTTATAAGGAGGGGGCATAGAACCTCTAATCATAGTAATCAAATCCTCTGCCATTTTTAGCATATGCTTCTTAGGCAAAGACCCAGAAACACTCGGAGAAACCCCCACTGAAGCTAAACTAGGCCTGCCTCTGAAAGAAGCCTTGGAAACAGAAGGGGAGGCCCTAACCACCTTAGGAAGAGAGGGAAGAACAGTCACCTGAGAAGCCCCTTCAGCCTGGCCTACTTCCTGAGAGGACACATCCTGTAACAGTAAAGTTTCTCCCTGAGATTCTAAAGAAACTCCTGGCAGAACCTCCGGCTCCACTGAGCCTTCTAAAGAACCGACGTCTGGGACTGTCGGTTCTTCCACTCTAGGCTTCGCTGCTTTGTCCTTGCGCTTTTTGGCCGAAGCGGCGATGGAGCAACCGACGACATTTTATAATTACAACGCTTCCCAAACACTAACCTGGCACAGTCTAACCTTCTCTTAATAGTGCGTTTGTTAAACCTAGCACAAGAGCGGCATCCAACAACGTCGTGCTCAGGCCCTAAACAAGGTATACACAAAGTATGGTAATCCCTATGAGGTATCTGTTTCCCACAAGAAATACAGTTATTCACTTTTTCTGACATCCGGTTAAATACTGAGGCAAGAAAAAACCAAAATATTCCCAACGGGTACTTAGCCAACTTTGATTCGGTCTGAAACTCTGACTTCAGAAACTTTCAGAACGCCAACCTGCACTCGCAAAACTGCTTCTGCATCGGACCATGCGGCAAAAAAGACTGAGGATATGACATCAGTCATGCGCATTAGTACCCTGACGTACTGACATCAGTCTAATGCGCCTTGACCGACGTCAGCCATATACTTTGGTATTCGGGCCGACTGGACAGCGGACTACCCAATAGTTAGGACTGCAGCAATGTGGAATGAAGAACATCATCCTAGGTACAACGTGACAGCAGGCAATGTAAGTAACAGGAACCTAGGTACCACAATGTGACAGTAGGTGGCAGCAGAACATGTGTTTTACAAGACTGACTTGTCTACAGGTACTTATGCAGGGGATGTGTAACAGGTAATAGGTGTTTTTTAGAAAAATATATAGTACCTTCTTACTTATTATATATCAAATATATGATGTTTGTTTGCTTTGCAGAAGCATCATACAAATTAAATTATTCAAAAGACATAATAATTTAATATTGTTCAGCCAAAATCAAAGTCCTTCCCGCTGAATAAGGCTGTTTACAAAAATTGAGAATCAATATTTTTTCATAATATCTTGTTCCTGGATATAAATATTCTTTAATACATGTGATATGTTTTCAAGCTTTAGTTCTTGATCTAAAGCATCTAGCAAGGTCATACAAAATACATCCTAGCACTTGATACAGGTGCATTTCTAGAAATGAATCCATTAAGAGCTCTTTAATATTGGACCATTTATTATGAACAAGCTGACGGCTCAGAAGTGCAGACGGCTTCATAATTTCCATAAGTAAAGAGCTTTAGCAGAAGACATCTATGAACCCGTGAAGCATCACTATAAACTGAACCCGTTCAGTCAAAGTGCACTATTCGACAAAGTACTTTGTCTTAGACAAAAAGAGGTATTATAGCTGTCCTGAATGTTGGATAATCCTTGAATTCTCTGATATATGTGGAATGCTTTCCTTTTGCCCATATTGTCATCTGAATGAAGGTAACCAGTGTAAAGACACCAACTGAAATGAAAATACATCTGAGTAAGAATACATACATGTTTTAATGGTGCATTATATTTTAATGGAAGTAAATGATGAGGATGGTTTTACCTGGGAGACACTGAGTCATGACAGTGAAACTTATCCAAGACCCTACCTGTTGAGAACAGAAAGATTTGTCAGTAATGCCATAGCACTGCAAGAAGATTTTCAAGCAGCAATATAACATCTGAAATACCAACTGCTATTGCAAACATGAAATTACTTGTTTTGCAAATATTATCTATCACCTTAGTTCTAAACTTCAGATAACTATAAAACAGGTTTCAGTCATGCATTTTGAGTATCATGAAAGTATAGTTTTTACCATAAAAAAATGAGGTTCATAAAACTATATAGGAAAATGTGATTTAGAACCAGACAACATGTAGGGAAGGGAATATTAGATAAACCTTGGAGAGAAAGACAGCAAGTTAAAGGTGTATCTTCTTGTATCCCTTTGTTTGTTTGTGTCTTTTGCCTTTTCCTGGTTAGGGGTCGCCACAGCGGAACTCCGGTCAGCTAATGATTGTTAGTGGATTTTTACATACCGGGTTACCAGCCCTGATGCACAACCTTCAACGAAGGCACACCCCATTCAGGTATGCCTCCACACAGAAGATGCTCTAGCTGTGAATCGAATGGGACAACGTCTTGCTATGAGGCGACAATGCTACCGCAGCACCACCACCGCAATATCCCTTTGTAGGTTCTGGAAATTATAGTGATAGCTACTGTAAACCATTGCCCAGTGAAGCCTTTGAGTTGAACAAAAGTATGACTGCTACGGCAAGAGGTTCTTTGCCTCTGTTTCATGAAGGGCAGAGATTTTAAGCTTGACCAGCTAAGCTTCTAACTTAATTCTGGATGTGGATTTCACAGCACTGTCTCTCTATTCAGTCTGGTATTGTAAAAGTGCAAGAAGCTGGTGGAAGAGTGGAGTGGCAGAGTAAAAGGCAAAACCACAACATAATATAGTGTGGGAAACACCTTCAGCATGAGATGGAAGGAGACAATTTCTGTGACAGATGGTGAATTACAGCTTTACTTCAGGTAACGGAATGTTATGTTAGTAATTTATACCTCTTTCTTTTCCTCTCTCTCACTCATGTTTTCCACTCTCCTCTCTGTCATTCTGTATCTCTCATTGTTTGTCTGTCTCACCCTCCCTGAATGTATCTTTCATACTGTGTATCTATCTTAGAAGCATCAAATATAAACAGAAAAAAATCAAAATTTGTAAGTAGTTTTTTACTATGACTGGTCCCCGTAAGTGTTAGCAATCACTAATGTCTGTCAGCTGCTGAAAGTGCATATTAAATTATAATATGAAAATAAGTGAGTTGCATGAAATATTTAAAATATATAAAACATAAAATTTAAGATAAACAAGTTTATAGGTAAGTACTAGGCTAGCTACCCTTGTGGGCCATTTTAAGTACAGCAAATTTCCGTCAAAAGTGAGAGCCAAACCTTGTACCTTGTATGTGTGAGTTAAACACCGTAACTGTTATACCAACTCCTAACCCATGCAAAACATACACATGCAAATATGAATGACATACAAATGCAAACAGTAAGAACTGTGATGTGTATCAGGCTCTTTCAACAGAATATTAATATCAATATATAAAAGTGTACTGTTTCTCTAATAGGACATTTCAGTTTCACTGGTCAAACTGGAAAGTTCAGTTTAATCCAAGATTTTAAATCTGCTGCTGAAAATGTGTCAAGATGGCCTTTATGTAAGCCTGCTTATAACTACTTACAATGCTGTGAATGCAGATATTAGTAACATGCCATGGGTAACGTGTAAATGACTAAAAAGCTAATCACATAATACAGACTATATGAACAAGAAATACTTAACTTCAGACATACATATTTTTTTTAAATTCAGACATACAGTCGGCTTATCTAGTAACATATACCTACCTCATAAGTATAATTAGGGCAGGACACAAAGAGAAAGAGCCACGTGAAAGGGTTCTTTGTTGGGCAAGGGAATCTATGAATTCTGGACCCTGTAATAGAAATGATACTGTGATAATAATAAAGCTCAGTATGCAATATACAATTTAATCAATAATAAACTCATTACTGTTTTATTAGACTATTTACTTGTTCATCTAAAAACCTGTTTTAGATAACCAGAGGTCTTCAAGTGTTGAAGACTTTATGTGCTACTAACTTTGGAGGAAATATGTATCATTAAGAACAGATACTATGACAGCTGGATGAAACTGAAGATAATTTCACTGACCAGACCACAGTTTGTTTATTCTTGTGAAATGGATATCTTATTGAAGATCAGGATCATGGTCAAATGGGGCCCTAGGCAGGGTAATGGATTGCATCCCCCCCACCAGCAGCTCCCCCAGCCATTTCAGTGTACCATTACTTGGCTATTTCCTCCAGTTACTATAAACACTGTTCACCTGTCACTCTGCATACTGTTTTCTTTACTTCTACAATCATTACAGATATTTGGATTTCATTTAAAACTATTTAAAATTTTATAGCATAAACACTGATGGCCATTTGCTAAATTAAACAATACAGTCTCCGAAGGAAAACAGACTCAGCATGAACAGTAAAATTCTGTGCCCTTGAAATGGCATTGAAACCCATATTCAAAGAAAATGCATATGGCCAGTGGCAGATGAAATTTACCTTTGGGCTGTTTTTAAATGATATACCCATTGCACGCATTTTTTAGGACCAAACATACATGCATGTGTTCTTTGATTCACCTTCCTGATTTTATTAAATTATATTCCTTGTATAATACAGCACCACTTGTTAGATTGTTTTAAATTTGTAATTTTGAACATTTTTTTCAGTATGCAACAAAACAAAACATATGAACCAATAATGATGAAACTACCCATGTCAGAACATTTCAATCATAAAAGGCCATTCAAACTTCATTACAATCTATCAATATCAGTCGATATGCACAATCTCTGCAGAAGTAAAAGTAATCGGAATAATTCTACATTAAAGAGACCTGTAACTAATGAAGAAATTGCTGGTGGCAAACAATTTTACATTTCAATATTTCTTCTACAAATTCAGTACCTGCTCCCCTTGAAGAATAAATTGCTTATGTTAAATTAAAAAATGTAAGCTGGTAATATTGCAAAAGGGAATGGCTGGCAAACCAACAACAAATTCATAGTTACTAGGCACCTCATCCACAAGAATGCAGCAAATCCACCTTTAAATTATATTGCAATCATCAGCATGGTGTCAGAGTAGAACCCACAGCCTTCTACACCCAAGGAAAGCATACTAACTATTGTGCTACTAATGCTACTTTCAAATTACATAGCAGAAACACTGATGGCCATTTGCTAAAGAAAACAGATGTACATTCAAAACAGATTTAGCATGAGCAACAGTAAACTTATTTTCCTATGAAACTCACAATTGCTTGAAAATGACTGAAACTCGTGATTCCTTGAAAAATGCACTGAAACTCTTAGATAGTCTGGTAGTTGGTATAGAGGATTCACACTCTTGTTTCCTGTACCCAAAGTACAGGATTTGAGCCTGAACAAGTTAATTAACTAACCTGCAATCCTTAACTAGGGCATTGTAGACACACACACACACACACACACACACACACACACACACACACACACACACACACACACACACACACACACACTTTACTGGCAGAGCAACAAGTGTCCATCTTGTTAAGAAAAATCCAAGCTTTTAAAAGCAACTTTAAATTCTGCATGTATGAAAAGAAAGAAGCAGCAGCAACAATATGCATGCATTGATGCATGCACAGATGCATGCATTGATGCATGCACAGATGCAGAGTGTGTTGTGTTCTTAGCTAAGAATGCTGTTAAAAAACAGATGTACATTTTTTAAATTAAAAATTAAATGTTGTGGCAGCCCTCTTGGTCAGTGGACCACCACCCCAGCCAATGCACCCTAGGCAACTGCCTAGGTTGCCTAGTCCTGGCTCTTGGATCTGGATTTGCTTGCACTTGTCTGTAAGATCAAAGCAAACTCATTTAATTTTTTTCTTTTTTTCTTTTTTCTTTTTTTTTTTATACTTCAAAATATAGCAATATTTTCATTTATTATATTAGTTAACGGGGGGGAATACCACATCCCATATGAGAGTGCTTGGGTTTTTTTTGTCATAATAAGGAATTTGGTTTGGTTTATGCCAAATTAGTTTGATTTTGGAATGTTGTTTTATTAGAAATGCAGTTCTGGAATAGTTCCTTATCAACTGCAAATTTGTTGTCTGCATTTATAGCGTATAATCAACACTATGGTTTGTTCTTCGTATCTTGTTGTCAATATAAGTAAGCAATAATGCCCAACAGAATGTGTGTTACTATGTAAACAATGCCCTAGAAGGGCTTTATTTACACAGTAGCACACACGCTGAGGGCGTTATTGCACTTTCAGACTGGGCTGTCTGTAAAATTGCTGTGTTTTACTTATTTATTCATTTTTTATTATTACTATATTATTATTTTATTTTATATGTTTGATGTTAAACAGTTCCTCTGCCCAGTGTTTCAAGGTTTTAAGAAGGGAGCATTTTGCATTCAAAATATAACATTTTCAAAAAAAGTCCAGATACTTACCTCATTTTTGGTGCCTATAAAATTTGTGGTTTGTTGGCAATCATTAGGGACTGAAGGCACTAAACAATGACATACATTTGATTTTCGGATGTTATTTCCTTCAGAAAATGCATGCTAAAATAAATCCTTTTTTTCTAGTAACTTTTTAATTTTATTACATCAATGTTTATGATCTGTTCCTATTTTGAGCCCTTGCTCCCCCCTTTCATTTTAAGGTTTATCCAAATTTTTTGAGCTAAGAATCTGCTGCCACTGCTACATCAAACTCACTCTCTCTCTCAGAAACAAATGCACTTCTGCTTTCATGAAGCATGCATACACTTACACATGCAGACAGAAACACACACACACACACACACACACACACACACACACACACACACACACACACACACACACACACACACGCACACAGACACACACAGACAGACACACACACGCACATGCACACACGCGCGTGCACACACACACACACACACACACACACACACACACACACACACACACACACACACACACACTTTGCTTTCTTTCTTTCTTTCTTTTTTTTAAATGTAGCTTTTAATTTTGCACTGGCTAAACAGCAAAACCACTGCTTCATGAGTGTAAAATAATGGCTCGTTAAATCTAACAGCATAGAATAATGGCAGCCATTACTTTGTTATAGTCCAAGCTCCAGGGCAGCTTAATATGCTGCCGCGAAGTGGAGGACTTGTTTTTCATTGGAGGTTACCTGCACATTAACACCTGCTGGAGAACATTCATTCTCCAGAGTGCTGATGTATTGGTCATCCAGCCTCTAAGCTGCATCAGCATAAATTAATACAATGTTGTATTACGCATGTATAGATCATATACGCCTGTGTGTGTGTGTGTGTGTGTGTGTGTGTGTGTGTGTGTGTGTGTGTGTGTGTGTGTGTGTGTGTGTGTATGTATATATATATATATATATATATATATGTATATATACACATATATATATATATATATATATATATATATATATATATATATATATATATAAAGATATATATGCATATATAGAAACAGATAGCTACAGAAAGATAGATATACACAACAAAAGCACAGATATCCAAAAAACGTTTTTGTAATGTACTAACTTTATGATCATGACAGTGGGTAGCAATATTTTTAGAATATAAGGAACTTTAAAAAAATGGTTTTAGTAAATAGTTATATGGAAAGTCAAAGGATACAAACAACTGGTTGACAAGAGCATATAAAGTCTACCAAAAAGATACAACACAGACTATTTATAAAATAGGGTCACACAGCAAATTGTTGCACATGTGTCTATGTAGTATTCTTACACCATATCTTAACAAATAGACTGGTCAGATGTCCTTATGTGGGTAAAACTTTGTTGAACTATATGTTTCTGAGTTGTTAATCATAGCTGATTGTTATACAGTTATTTAAAGACAATGGTCATTGTCAGTGGCTCGGAGAGGGAGAAGTGAGTTACTCACTCTTTCATATTTAACAGCTTAGTGCACACTGTAGTGCTTAGGATATTAACCCATTTTTTCCATTTTACCTTTAAAATATGCAACATCTAGTCCAAGACCACCAATTATTGGGGAACCTATATTCTGCCTCTCAGTAGTCATCTTGGGATTAGTGCTTCTGTTTTGCTTCTGGTGAGAGATGGAGTAAAGGGACATTATTTCTTGAAGACTGAAGATCATCAAAAAGCCTGATAACTGTATCATAGGTGCCAGCTTGGAATTTGTGCTTATATTTTGCTCTTGGTGAGAGAAGAAGAAGAGGCCATTGATTCTTGCTTGTCTCTGATTGGGCAGTGAGTGTCTGTTTAGTACCTTCCTGATTGGTCTGGTTGCTGTTCAATTCATCTACCCGGAAAAGGCTACAACAATCCTATAGATCTCTGCATCATCTGGGGCAAGACTGTTGCTCACCGAAGAGCCTGCAGTCTGCTTCTCATCTTGGGATAGGTGCCACTGTTTTGCTTCTGGTGAGAGAACAAGCAAAGGGACATTGTATCCCAGCAGTGTGAAGCTGTGGTGAGATGAGCACTAGTAGTAGCCAGGTAGTAACCAATGAGAAAATCACCTCTTTTCTCCATTCTTGGCAAATCTAATTCTTTCTTTTCAGTAAGTATTGGTTAATGTGACTGTAGAATATCTCCCTAAATACCTCATCCATAAATCACCAAGGTCTACTTTAGTAGTTTCCTCTCAAGTGTTTGGCAGTGCCCTGTATAGATGCAGGCACCCTGAGTTGACATTTTCCTGTAAAAGCACCCTTAAAATTTCATCAGTACCTAGCTGCACACAGGGCAACCAATTTAGAGTGAAAAGAAGTGGCCTCAGAGTTGCAAACCAGATACTCCTCACATTATTTTATATTCTCATCTAATTGATAAAAATAGGGTTTGTTGCCATGGATATGAACTTTCCCACTTTCTCCATTAGCAATTTGGTGGATATGGACATCCTGAGACAATGTGGAACTTAACTCATGTTTACTGACAACCAGCTAATTCTCAAACAAGCTGATAAAGTATGTGAGAGATGTATTAATGCAATGTTACTGAAGGCAAAGTTCTCAAATAAATGAACTCCCAGTGTCTGTCAGGTTTACCCCTCTCTCCCTCTCAACCTCAGGAATAACATCAACTATAACTTGCCCCCTAATATCACTAGGAAACAGGTCCTCAGTGTTCTTTATAAGGCTAAGAATAGCGCATTGATGGGCCCAGGCAATATCCCAGGATGCGTTCTAAATAACATGAAACATGGTCTGTCAGTCTATCTGGAATGGCTATTTAACTGTAGCTTACTAACAAGCTTTTTTGCCTCATGAATGGAGAACAGCAGCAGTCATCCCTTTGCACAAGGGTGGGTCATCTACAGACCCATAAGTCTCACTAGTCTCATAGGCAAAGCCATGGAAAGAATTATCATGGAAATGACCAATAATGACATAGGAATCCTCCAAACACTGGACCCAACCAATTTGGTTTCGTCAAGGGCAGGTCATGCTTAATCAGCCTGGTGGACTTCTTTGAGAAGGTCACCAAAATAATGGATGAGGGCAAAACAGTTCACACTGCCTACCTTGTCCTGGCCAAGGCATTTGACACAATATGCCACTTGGTCATTTTTGCTAAACTCAAGCAGTTAAGTATAAATCCTTATGTCACCCAGTCAGCTGGCTCATCGACAGGTCCCAGAAAGTTAGAACTGGGGAGTTTACTGCTACAAAAAGGCCAGTGACAAGTGGAGTCCCTCAGGGATTGCTCCAAGGACTGCTCCTTTTTGGCATTTACTTCTCTGAAGTCAAGACTAATGTCAAGGTCCTCTGGCTGACCAAATTTGCAGATTATTACAAATTAGGAGGTAGCACAGAATCCCCCACTGAAACTAATGTTCTCTAGGAGGGACTGACACAGATAAATAACTTGTGTCAGAGCCATGGACTAAACTAAATGCCAAGAAATGCATAATAGTATACAATGGTATGTTAACGGCCGCTGGTAAATGTCATATTGACAACACACCCCTAAAGGTCGACCCAGTAGTCAGGGACTTGGGGACACACATAGACAGTAATCTAGCCTTTGACCAGCATGTGTCTACAGCAGTGATGGGGAATCATTCTGTGTTGTGCAACTTATAAACAAAGGTATTGCATCTAGATCCAGGAGGTCATTTTTCCACTGTATTCAACATTTGTCAGACCTGTTATTGAGTTCACCACCCCCTTGGGGTGTACCTAACCAGGCACATCCAACAACTGGAATGTCTATAGAGGTTCCTCACTTACAGGGTGTAAATAACATGTCATATGCAGACCACCTCAAAGCCCAATTCCTATATTCTGTCTTATACAGGCAGGCTATTGAGGGGATATCTATGCCTGGCATGCAAGACATTGTCAGAACTCATCCTGATGGACATTCTGCATATCCCCAAAGCAAATAGCAACATAATTACCCATTCTAAAGACTTAAACCTTGCCTATGATATAAGCAGGATCTGCTGGAGAGACAGATATGTATCACAGAAACTACCCCTTCTCTGAAACAGTCTCCTCATCCATGTGAAACAGAGTTAATCCCTAACCCAATTCATCTGTAACTTGGACAGCTGGATGTCAAACAGGAAAGGAAATGCATGCCTGGTTTGGTACATGTGTCTCTAATGGACACAGGCAGCCTGTAAATGGTTCATCTCCCAGGTCCCTTCTTGTAAATATTTAATTTCTTAAACCCCTGATTACAGTTATCAAGGGTAGCAGAACTTGTCAGAGATTTGGGATGCATGGCTATACTTAAAAGGGCTCTAGTGGTTGTTAGACTGGTACACACCTAGGAACCTAGGAGAAGGAGAACAGTGATAGACATTTGCTAAACAAAGCAATAGTCTTACAATGAAAACAGACTTAGCATTAAAACTTCTCTAACTTTGAAACTCATATTCACTGAAACAGCATTGAAACCCACATTCAAAAAATGCATCTGGCCAGTGGCAGGTTAAGTTTACCTTTGGGCTGTTTTCAAATCATACCCCCCTTTGCACATATTTTTAGCACCATGCAAAAGTTCTTTGATTTACCTTCCTGATTGTATTAATTACAATATATAATAATGGAATTCTATCCCTTGTACAATACACCACCACTTTTTAGAGTGCATTTTAAATGTATAGTTGTGAACATTTTTCCAGTAAACAATGAAACAAAACATATGAACCAATAATGGCAAACTGCCCAATTCAGTACATTTCAACCATAAAAGGCCACTCAGACTTCTGTCATTACAATCTACCAATATCAGCCAATATGCACATTCTCTGCAGAAGTAAAATTCATCTGAATAATTCCACATTAAAATGATCTGAAACTAATAAAGAGGTTGTTGCTAGAAAACAACTTTATATTTCAGTGTTTCATCTACAAATGCAGTGCCTACTGCCCTTAAAGAATAAATTGCCTATGTTACATTAAAAAAATGATAAGCTGGTATATTACAATAGCGAATGGGTGGCAAGCTGAAAAACATGTTCATAGTTACTAGGCATCTCATCCAAAGGAGGACATACTCAGGACTTCAGCACCCCACCCCCTTAAAAAAACAAATCTACATGTTGTGGGAGTAGAGCCTACAGCCCTCTACATCAAGATGCAAGCATACTAACCGCTGTGCTACTAAGACTTTTTTCAAATTCTATACCACAATAGTGATACCAATTGCTAAACAAAACAAGTGCACATTTTAAGCAGACTTAGCATAAGCAGAAGTAAACTTCTCTACCCTTGAAACTCACAATTCCTTGAAAATGCATTTGAAAGTAAATTCCACCTGTGAATTCTAACCCAGGCATTTCGCCATCTCTCTCACAAACAAAAGAAATCTGGACAAAGCTTAAAATAAATAGGAACATATTATAAATATTGCTCTTGTGAACTTAGAAAATTGCTAGAATAACAGGATTTGTGTTAGTATGCATTTTTCTAAAGGATATGACGTCTAAAACTCAAACGTCTGTTATTATTTAGCAACTTCAATCCTTTCTAGGAGGAATATGGGGCAAAAATCTGAACATTGTTCAAAAGTCTGGACAGCTGAGGGGTATGCTACCTCCCTCTTATACATAAACATACACACACACACACACACACACACACACACACACACACACACACACACACACACACACACACACACACACACACACACATACACCATACTTCTCAATCTCTTAGCACATGAAATCTGAACAAAGCCTGTTATAAGGTTTGGGACAAAGGCCCAAAACTAGGTGCACATTTAGAAAGTTGCTAGAAGAACAGGATTTGTGTTAGAATGCATTTTCTACAGGCTCTGAAGACTTAAACTCAAATACATATCATTGTTTAGAAACTTTAATCCTTAGCTCATTCCAGTGATTTGTCAAAAAAAAAAAAAAAATTTTTATGAGGAACAGACCAAAAACATAAGGCAAAAATCTGGCCAGTCTGTAAAAATCTCTACAGTTGAGAAGTATGGCACACACATACATCCCCCTACCTCCTTAGAAAGTGGATAGAACAACAAGTTTTGCAGTACTATGCATTTTCTGAGGATATGAAGTCTAAAACTTAAATGTCTGCCATTATTTTGTGACTTCAATCCTCAATGATTTGCCAGAAAACACACATTTTTATGAGAAACAAACCGAAAATATGAGGTAAAAATCTGGATAATTGCAAGGTATGACCCACACCCTTCTTACACGCACTCTTATCCTCCTCTTACTTAAACACAAACACACACACACACAAACACACACACACACACACACACACACACACACACACACACACACACACACACACACACACACACACACACAGTCCAAACATCTTCTGGAATTTAAATTTTGCACAGGCGTGGAAGATGAAGAAGAAAAACATTGGTCGCACAGAAGCAGAAGTGTCTGTGCAACTAGACACAAAGGGCATTCTTAAAGAAGTATACCCTTAAAAAATATGTATTTTTTTTTTATTAAAAGAAAATTAATTTCCCAGCCAGCCCATTCCAGGGGGGTGCAAGTGCACCTCCTTACACCTGTCTGCGGGCACCCTTGCCTAGGAGATATGTAGACTTGTAGAATTCCTTCAAGCCATGCAATTAAAGAAAATAAATGATACCCTGAACCCATCTCCTCCATGAAACAGGAAATGGAGAAGGCTGAACATTTCCCCTGCAGTGTTTCTTGGTAATCCCTTCTTTCATAGACATCCTTATGAATACCACAGCTACTGTTTAGAAAACTGTGATACATTTGCCCCTGTCCCCAGGAAACTGGATCAGTTTCTCTACACTCTGATAGAGTACATTGCTTGGCCAGAGATTCCTAAGCCAGCTGTCACTATGTCTGTAGTTGCCTTCTTTCAGGCTGCCACCATTCATAACCACAATGGTTATCCCTCTATAAGGAAGCTAGGTCCTTGGTTAGGTTTGGAAAGTCATGTTTTTGCATCCATTTCTTTAGTTCATACTGGTATTTGGCTATTTGACCCATACAGTGCATTTCAAGAGTTGAACTGCAGCATGTAGTGGAAATATTTCCTGATGGTGCACCAAAGAATAAGATACGGACCCATAAAACTATTTTATGATGTCTGAGAAAACTCATTGCCCATGGGATTATAATGTAGTATCCAGCATCACTATGTGCAGTCACTCCTTGCTGCACGTGAGTTCACCGAAGAGCACCAAGGTGAATTTCCAAGACCTCCCTTTAAGAGACCTCTCCTGTTTAGCCCTGAGGTACTTAGCCACCTTAAAATCATGAAATTTGAAAGAACAGACCAAACCTTCACTGCTGTGAGTGTTAAAGTCTGGTTCCCATCAAGTCTGTGGGCCAGAGGTTAGGCTCGCTATTAATCACCAGTAGGCTGTAGTCAGGTTCAGGGTGGATCACAGCAATTTTGACTCCTTGCCAATTATCTTCTTCTAGAAGCAGATGGTTAGAAGTTTTTTCCCACGTGTAATCAAGCACAAAAGACTTTCAAAGACAAATGGGTATTGGAGATCATTCAGGAAAATGCTCATTTTCTTTTCATCACCCCCAGCTCCACTGCTGCACTTGTCAGAAAGCCCTCCCCATCAAAAGTCATTAGCAAAGTGAAGGGTATGCAATATCCTTGAAAGAAAAGCCACCTAAGAGGTCTTACCAGACCAGCAATGCTTACGATATTATTACAGAATTCCATAATCCTTTTGGCACCAAAGAAAACAACAAACAGGAATTTTATGGATCAGAGCAACTAAATGGAGCCATTCCTAAAAAAATGTCTCAAAGTGTTGTGCTGCATACCATCCATTTTATCCAAAGGAGACTGCTGGTGCTTTTAGAACCTCCAAAACACATGCCTCAACAAGGAGATAGCCAATGAGTTCAGGTTTCTACCCTTCTGAGCCAGATTCAGATGATACAGATTCTGGAAATCCATTTGACCTTACCACCACCCCAGGGAGTTAATCAAGTACATGTCAGTTGATGCAGCCCATCTCAGGATACAGGGATCTGAGACTTTCCTTTATATGGATGGCTACTTCCTAATTGCACAACATAGAAACAGCTGGTTCACAGGAGGTAGTTTCTGTTTCAAGTGCTCTTGACCCCCTGGAGTGAAAGTGAATCTCATCACACTTTCTTACAGCTCAGCTGATCATATTCATAGCCTGCTGTTTGGACATAACAGTTTGTTCCTTGCCTCACATCAGGATCCTATTCCTGCAGCAGGTAGTATTTGAATGTTCTCTGCTGTGATATTTCCAGCAGAAACTCTAAGGTTTCTAGGCCTTAAAACTAAATATGTCTTCAAATCACTATCCATCTCCATGGCTGCTCATGCCAGAACCTCTTTCACATCCTGATCAGGTAGCCAAGGTATGCCATTCTCACCTGCAATGGTGGCTAGATCCAGGGAATGTGTACAGAGAATGCTTTCTCTCTGCATATTCCTCTGGCTGCACCTGGCAAGAATAAGTCTGCCTTGGAGTGTGAGTGTTGAAAGGAATTTTGACAGACTATCCCGTGGACTTGGATGTCTTAAATGCTGCATATGCATATCAGTTTCCTAAGGATAAGAATAGTCCTACTGTACCTTTTAGTCTTTCAAGGCTCTTCCCCAAATGGGGCTGTGCATTCATCCAAAAAATATGACTGTGGTCTGGTACACCAATAAACAAGGGAGACCTCACCATTACTGACTTTGGTGAAATTCCACAGTAGTGTGGCAGTGGGCATCAATTCTTATTTCTTCCTTGTGGTGATGCATATCAGAACAGAAGCCAGTTCATCAGCAGTCAAGCTCAGCAAATGTTTTCTTTTGCCTCATGAATGGCCATTCAGCAAGTCAGTGATTTAAAATATCTGGTATATGACATGTTTCATTCTCTAAGGCACAAAAAAGACCAGAGCATCTTCTTTCAGGCCACATCAGTGTCTACACCAACCAATGACAAGCATAGAAATGGTAATAATGCTGTTTGCTATTGATTCAAACATTTGGTAAACATGGCTGAATTGGGGGGTGGTTCTGGGTAATTTGATGCATTTCAGTAGCTGGTACAGTCCTTACATGACCTTTCTCCTCACTAACCCCTGATGAGCATATTTCTGATACTGGATACATTTTTGTTCCTTTTATTACATTTGACAGAAGGCTACAGAGATGATAGGAAGGCTGTACCAGTCACCTGACTGCATACAGTACATTGGTTGCTGTGTGACGTCAGGACTATTTCACTGCCAAGTACTGTACTGGAAACCATGACATTTGAAATGCAGAAAATCATCTTATAAGGAATATAAATAAGTGAGCCAGCACAGAAGAATAAAGCCCTGGTTACATGACCAAGTGATCTGGGTTTGAACAGTGGCTTGGGCATCTGTAAGAGCCTGATGGGAAGGGAGAGAAGTTAGCGATCACTGCAGGCTCATAGAGGACACCTTGCGGAGGCACTGGATGTTATGTTTGTGGAACATGGACATAGGGAGCATGAGCTGCCATTGTACAGATTCACCTGCATGTGGATTCAGAGTAAATCGGCATGCTCCTAGCAATGGCAGCACACAGCAGAGCTCTGAGAGCTGCTAAAGGGGTGGGGTGCTCCACCAGGAGATGGTAGGCCATCCTGAAAGACCAACAAGCTTCTCCACTCCCTACCACCTGACTCCTTCCACTGGTGAAGTGAATGGGCTTAGTGGGTCACCTGAGCAGGAATACATTATCCAAAAGGCTCTTACTTAGCCCAGGACTGAGTGACTCTTTTATTAGAGGAACAAATAGACTGAGTGTATGCAGAGGAACCATCAGGCTAGGTCTTACAGGGATACAAAAGGAAGGAATATAAATAAATGAAGGGAAGAGAACACAGACTTTTGGAATATAACAATATTGTTTTAATTGAATTCTGTGCATCATTGTCATTAATTTTATGAGTTTCACTTTTAGTTAATTATTTTCTTTGAATTATCAGTTTCTGACTTTTGGTTCCATAATACTTTCACATGTACTTTAAAACACATTCGCAGCAAGACATATATTGAGCCTCATACAACACAACAATTCTAACTAGGATACTGACAGACTAGCCAGAACCCCTTTCTCTCTAGGAGTCATTAGGGGCTTTGTATTCACTAAGGCAGTAGATCAAAATAGTGTGCACTTATTGTAGAACAATGTGTAAGCCATGACCTTTCTTATTTCATTGGTTTCATAGTCTTATAACAAGGTCTCTCCTAAGGGTGCATGTAATGTCTCCTGCATAATAGTCTCATACAGCTTTTTATACAGGAAGAGCTTACTTATTTAACATCCCATCTTATAAGATGAAAAACAGATGGGTTCTTTTACTTTCAAAGAAGAGGAATTTGGTCCATATGTTTATGTATTTGTTTGGTTATTTGTTTCTTCATCTGTTTGTTTAGATCTGTTATCTGAGGTAGAGTGCTCATTGAAATAGATCTCTTTTTAGACCATCCTGGTGTAACAAGAAAGAAATAAGTATTGAATGTAGCAACAGAATACGCCTAACAAAATAAAGCCGTTTGACAGAGTAGCACAGTAGATTACAAACATACTCCATGGAAAGAATTGAATAAGGTACAAAGCAATCAGTATAATATTTTCATTTTTTTTCATATTGCAGGTACAGTAGAACAAGGAATTTGTACTTACCATCAGATTTCAGATTATTGAGAACTAAATGGATAGAAAAATTTCCAGCTTCACATGTCTGTGCAAAAATAAATAAAAACATGATTTAAATCATTCTTATGTTGTTATACTTGATTACTTAAGATATCAGTGATAATATGTGTGTGTGTGTGTGTGTGTGTGTGTATGTGTGTGTGTGTGTGTGTATCTATATAGGTTTACTATCACTTTGACGAAGTGCAGGGTATCGAGATGCACATGTTCAAATTGCAGTTTGCAAATATGCATAAAAACGAACCAAACATGATCAAGTCCACAACCCCAAATGCTAGAGTGTATTTGCTGAAGTGAAGTCGATGTTCTGCATGGAGATCACACTACAGTGGGGATCAGGAAATGTTCCCATCTCCTCACTATAATGCGATCTCGGAGTTTGTATATATAATTAGCAGTGAGGGGCACAGCCCCCTTGACCCCCTGCAGAACGTTAGTTGGACATGTCTGGCCAGTAAGGCAAGCTGGGTAATGTCAACTATGTTGAAAATGGACTTGTTGACATTACCGGTTTCATCTTTGTGCCTTTTGTAATTTCAAGTTTATTTGTCAAGAAAGTCATTACTCGAAATGCCTTTCAAGGTTTTGATAGCAAACCATATATATGTTGTGTATGCATATATATATATATATATATATATATATATATATATATATCTCTATATCTATATAGATATATATATATATATATATATATATATATATATATATATATATATATATACACACACACACACATACACAGAGAGAGAGAGGGAGAGAGATCTGTGTACCTGTAAATATATTGCATATGCAACATATATATGCACCACTTTCCGTCTAAATTTTGTCTGGTAGACATCTGTTTAGTCAATTCCATTTGGTCAACTAAGCAGATGGTCGACAGGTTGGCAGGACTGCACAATTCTGTGGTTGGGGAATATTCTGTTTCCCCGATTTTGTGCAGTCTTGGAGTTACTATATATAATTATCAAGGCGTACGTGGAGTGCAGCAAAAAATTATGTTTTTTGATTTTTTTCTAAATTTTGCATGCGCCAAGTTTGTTTCTCAGTGCATGTGTAGTAGTCTGTTGACATCCATGTTGGCAATATTTTGCAGTCAGTGTTTGGAATATCAACATCAACACTATACCAAGCTTGCTCTGAGAAAGAACCTTTGTGTATGCAATTCTTAAGACAAAAATAAAAACAAAAAACATTATTTTTTGTGGTGCGGCAAGCCCCCCTGAACTCTCTGCTAATTATATATACTAACTAAAGATCACACAATATCAAGGAAAGGGAATATTCCCTAACCCTGGGAATTGTGCAGTCTGGCATATTTATCAACCAACTGGTTAGTCTACCAAATATTGTAGACTAAACAGATGTCAACCAAGGACAACTTACACCAAGTGCAGGCTGTATTCACACATATGTTTATATGTATATCTGTATCTATCTATTTACAGAATCTACAGAAATTTATTTTTATTTCTATGCAATACAGCAAAGCAGTGGTTTACTTTTGTGGTGCTGGTCATCTGATATACATGTAAATATATCATCATCTTCTTTCGGCCGTTCCTGTTAGGGGTCGCCACAGTGGATCACCTGTTTCCATTTCTTCCTGTCCTCTGCATCTTGCTCTGTCACACCAACCACCTGCATGTCCTCTCTCACCACATCCATAAACCTTATCTTAGGCCTTCCTCTTTTCCTGTTACCTGGTAGATTCATCCTTAGCATCATTTTCCCAATATACTCCGCATCTCTTCTCAGCACATGTCTAAACCAACGTAATCTTGCCTCTCTGGCTTTGTCTCCAAATCTTCCAACCTGGGCTGACCCTCTAATATACTTATTCCTAATCCTGTCCACCCTCATCACACCCAGTGCAAATCTTAACATCTTTAACTCTGCCATATCCAGCTCAAACTCCTGCCTTTTTGCCAATGCCACTATCTCCAACCCATATAACATAGCTGGTCTCACTACCCTCTTGTAGACCTTCCCTTTCACTCTTACAGGTACTCGTCTGTCACAAATCACTCCTGACACTCTTCTCCACCCACTCCATCCTGCCTGTACTCTCTTCTTCACCTCTCTTCCACACTCACCGTTACTCTGAACTATTGACCCCAAGTATTTAAACTCATCCACCTTTGCCACCTCTACTCCTTGCATCCTCACCATTCCTCTATCCTCCCTCTCATTCACACACATATAGTCTGTCTTAGTCCTGCTGACCTAAATTCCTCTTCTCTCACACACACACAAACACACACACACACACACACACACACACACACACACATACACATTTACATATCTATATATATCTATATATCTATATCTATATATATATATATATCTATATCTAGATCTCTATATATATATCTCTATCTATATAAAAAGTCTTTCAGCTTTTCCCAGTTAGGGGTTGCCACAGCGGAACTCCGGACTGCTCATGATTTGCAGTGGATTTTTATGGTGCTGAGTTGCCAGCCCGATGCCCAACCTTGAAATAAGGCAAGCCCATTCACGCTCACACCTACCTGCATCTCTTTACCTTCACTCCACTGAGGGGAGGACATGCAGACTCCACACAGAAGGCGCTCCAGCCGAGAAACGAACTGGAAAACCTCTTGCTGTGAGGCGACAATGCTAACTGCTGCACCACCGCAGCTATTAATATATATATATATATACACACACACATACTCGCACATATGTATATAGCTGTATTTGCTTTCACTGCTAATTTATTACATTGAAAGTTATTACACCAGTCCATAACATCAAAATATCAATACAATGAATAATAGAAAAATCATTTTATTGGAGCGGGGGGGGGGGGAGCTCTTCTGCACTCTCTATAGACATAAAATATACAACTACAAGAATACATAACAGCAGGGAAAAGGAGAACTTTCCATTCTACACTATTTCACAGTCCTGGACATAAATATTAGAAATGTTCAATGAAATGAAAATTTATTGAATGGCACACTAAGTTCATGTGTCAGTGAAACAAACCTGCAATTAAACCATGTGTACCAGTATAATTAGCTAGATACAAATATGTGTATGCATACGTTTATCTTCAGTAGAATAGGGGCTATGGCACCAAAGATGAAACATCACTGTTTTACTGTAAGTAAAGAGCTGATCTTACTCTAAATGCCTTAACTGTCATACTTAGTAGTCATTCCCTGATACTGCCTTTATGCTACTAAGGATCACAAGGTAGGGGAGGTACAGTACCTACAACAACAAGAAACAACTGTAAAGCAGAGATGGTATCTGGAAGAGGACACTAGATCATCATAGAAGGTATGAGCATGCTAACACCACACTCATGTACATATAAGCAACTTACAAGGAACCTTGCAAACAAGCTCTGGAACGGTAATACAGCATTCTCCTCACTTGGACATTTGGCATGGGATCCCTAACCATATGAGTTTAAGTATGTTACATAGCATGCCTGCCTTTAAACAGAGCTAGATCATGGTCAAATGGGGCCTTAGGCAGAGTAACAGATCATGCCCCCCCTTGCATCCCCAGCCCCCAGCATCCTCACCCAACAGCCATTCCAGTGTGCCATTACTTGCCTGTCTTTCCCGAGTTACCATAAAACACTGTTCAAACCTGTCAGTGTGCATACTGTTTTCTTCTTTAATTCTGCAATTATTACAGATATTTGGATTAAATTTAATACTTTTATTTCAAATGTTATAGTATAAGCACTGATAGCCAGCAAAGAAATCAGCATTCAAAGAAAATTCATCTGGCCAGTGGCCAATTAAGTTTACCTTTGGAGTTCAGCACGCTGATTGATAAAATAAAAAAAAATAATCTTTTTTATGCAGGAGGACTACTCCCCTGCACCTCCCAACCCTTGTTAATTATGTATACCAACACTGAGATCACTACAGTGGGAATATGGCAAATTCCATGATCCTCACTGTTCTGTGTTTAATCAGCTGTAGTGGCTTTTCACGTTTCAATGAAAAAAATGTTGATCAAAGGTACGTAACCCATATATATATTTATACGTGTGTGTGTGTGCGTGTGTGTGTGTGTGTGTGTGTGTGTGTGTGTGTGTGTGTGTGTGTGTGTGTGTGTGTGTGTGTGCGTGTGTGTGTGTGTGTGTATTTACATACAATTATATAATATAAGAAAATATGTTTTTATTTGTATATAAATATGTGTATGTATGTGTGTATTAGCTAGATAGACAGATGTCATATACACATCCAGAAATAGCAACATAAATATATATTAAATTATTTACTTACTACATATGTATTTATTCATATTTGTAAGATTAGGAACTTACCAGAAATATAAACATTGACACTCTGCTTTGATTGTCTCCAAAAGCTGCAAAAACATTATGAAATACAAATATGTTTAACTCATCGGTAGGCTTCAGGTTACAATACAGAATGTGTTGACTATATTCATTACTTACATGGAGGAGTGTAAAGGGGGTGGTTGATATAATAGGCAAGCCATGCAGCAAATCCCCAGTAATACATACAGTTCTGGAAATAATTAATGTAATTATTAGTCATCCACTAAACACCAACATTTCATATCTAAACTCAGTCTAAAAACATGCCTTCTGTAACTGCATATATCATTAAGATTTATGTTGTCTTGACATTTGCAGAAAATATAAAACATTTTAGATAAACATTTCATTTTCTCGTTCATTTACGCATTCATTATTTTTTTACACCACACTAAAAGCAACAGTCATAAGTATTGTATCTGAGCAAATCATCAGTCCATCACAGGTTGTATACACACACACACACACACACACACACACACACACACACACACACACACACACACACACACACACACACACACACACACACAGAAGATACATCCAGATGTACAGACACACACACAAGGGCAATTTGAAGGATTACTGGGTCACCTAACTGCATGTCTTCATGAGCAAGCCAGCCTGCCAGGAAATCCCACACAGTGAAATTGGAGCACACACTACCTACAAACATCTCTGTCAAGAACCAAGAGAGAGAGCAAAATTATATAAGACAGAAGTCACAATAACCACTTTTTCTTCAGACTAAAATAATCTTTCCATTTTCTCTGGCAGTCTGTATGCCAGAGAGATGTTACATGCTTTGGCTGAGGAAAGCATTCACATGGATAACAGGAATCAGAGAAATCACAAATCATTATAGTGGGGGACTTTAACATTGATTGGAAATCCAATAAAAAATGCAACACTAGCACACACTCTCACACATCCATTTAGCTGTGTTTTCGTTTCCACAACCATTAACAAACACACACACACACACACACACACACACACACACACACACACACACACACACACACTCTCACAGTTGCACTGTACTTATCTGTAGTCATGGTCGAAGCCATAGGATGGAATGGGTGAATGCTGAGTTAGCTCATGACCAATTGCCACATTACCATGCAGCTTCTCTAGTGAGACTGACATCCATTCAGGCAGGCTTACTGAATGCAGACTCAACACTCACCAAAAATGCATTAACAGTCCGTGAGTGTCACCAGCCATTCATCAGCATTCTATCCATGTAACTAATCACTGTAACTCACCTCTTTCATGTTAACATAGAAAAACATAATTTATCAGTGCCAAACATTGGTTTGCACTCAAGGGGATTTGTGGCATTAGTGGATAAAAATTTATATCAATAAAAATGAGAAGGTAAACATCAGCTAGAAAGTGGGCTTAAAAGGTACTAATCCTTCAGTGCATTTAAAATGCTACATATCGTAAAATGTATTAGTGGGATGTAATATGTTTACTTATCTTGATCCAGTTTTTTCATATTCCTGCATTTGTGTGGTATTAATTATGTTTCTTTGTAAAAGCTAGCCATACACTGACCAATCATTTGCAGTTCAACTGCAGAGAAAGTTAGCATTCAGTATTAACAAATGGTTGTTCACATTTGCCTGGTAAGACTTTCTGTACTTCTTGGTTACTGTTTCCAACACACTAGACTGCACTGTCTGATATTTCTTCTTAAATACATATTTTGCTTTGATTCAGCCACCTTAATAAATGTATCTGTTTTGAGTTGACTTTAATATTAGTAACTTAGGCAAGGCAAGCTTACAGAGAACTTAAAAACATAATGCCTGATATATTGAGTTGACTATTTCTAGGTACAACTCCTTTTATTTCTTACATCTGCTAAGCAATATCTAGTATCTGCATTAAATGCCTGACCTTGTTTTTACTTACTACTCCATCTCCCATGTAGAACTTAAGAGTACTAGAGACACTTTGCAAGGACATGTTTCTCTCATATGATAAATCCTGATATTCCTTCAAGGAAAATTAATGTTTAGGTATATTTTTTTTTTAATGTGATCTAGTCAAACCAACAATAATATAATGGTACTATTTTTCTTTCATAGGTTTGTAGGTTATTACTAGGCGATTGATAGGGTAGGTCATTTGTAGCCTTCAGGTATCTCTCATCACTAGTGTCCACCAGTAGGTCCTTGGGTTATGACCATAAATACCGACCACCTTTTGACTACTGCCTTCACTACTGAGATTTGAATAAGGTTCATTCAAACTCACATCCCAAACTTTCTCAGGTATACAACAAAAGATCTTCTGAGCAATGAAGGCAAACTAATCCTGCACATAAATACTCCTCAGGCAAGACAAAGACACCTTCATTACACATTCCAGCTTTCTGTGCCTGCCAGCCACCACAGTAGCCATCTGGCCCAACTCGCCATCAGATGATGGTCAGTTGATACCTTAATGCCACTAGTGACCTATCTGTCCATAAATTATATGGTCACATGTCTGACATCATAATGACAGTTATTGACCACATGTTGGGCAGTATGAAATACACTTCTGAGCATCCTTGTTGTTATTAGCAGAAGATGACTAGTACAGAAATCCAACAACAATTCACCATTCAGGTTCAGATTATGCAAGTTATTGTTCTCAATCACTCAACTACAGTTATCTGTAGAACTCCCTATACATCAGCATCAAAGTCTTAATGTAAAAATACAGAATTTGTAGGTGGTACCCTCTCAAGCACAGTGTGCAGGGTCTCTACAAATGCCAAGTACTCTAAGCAGCTTAGAGTTTCATACTGCAGGGTTCTCTGGTGCCTAAAGCCATCTAATCCTTTACTAGCCATGGCTTCAAGAAAAAAACTCACAACTGTTAATAGGACATGTTGCTTCATCACCCTAGCCCCTAGGGTTCAGTCCTTAAAAAAACATAAATGACACCCAGTACTAGACAATCTCAATGTGGCACTGTTCTATACCAGGAGAGTCTAAATAACAAATTGCCTGCCCTTTAAGCTCTCCTGCATTTGTAGCACATTCATGTATGTATTATTACTACATCTGTTTTTAAAGTGCAGGAAGCACTTCTCTATAACAGGATTTTGTACCTACCACACCTTTAGACCCAATGGAAACTGTGGTGCAGTATCCAAATTTGTTAAAAAACACATTACCTCACAACAGATTCCCACAGACAAACAAATTAAACTTACTGGTATTCAACTCACTCTAAAAATCAACTGTCAGATCATAGCATATTGTAGGACCCCATCAGTAACCTCCAAGATTAAAGCCCATTTCTTAAATACATTGTAAAAACTCCCAATAAACAAAAATCCATAACCTTGGGAGACTTTTGCTACCTGTCAATGAATTTGGAGACCTATACCTCAAACGAAGGCTATACCCAAAAATTCTTTGATTTCATAAACAGGAATTCCATGGGGCATATATTCAAAAAGTCAACTGGAGGACAAAATGTTCTTGACCTGGTCCTTTCAAATATAGTATTACTATGCACTATCCCATTAGTATACCCTTCCCCAGTCATGTATAACCACAAATTGGTAACCTTCTCTTTCAAAATCCTTAAACCACTGGATACAAACATAACAGTATCGCAAGGTTTCAAACATAAAATACGTTCAATTCTATGACAAAGTCTCTGAACTTAACTGTAACCCCCCCACATTTTATCACGACTAGTAGTTATGCAAATAAATTTTACACTAACCTAGAAAAGGTTACAAATCTGTTACTCACTACCAAACTGAACAAACGAGGATGAGTAAGAGCAAACCTGCTTGGTGGTCCGTATGTATAAATAAGTCATACAATAAAGTGAAAACATTATTGTAATATATAGAAAAACTAAAGGCCCACAAATGAAGATCCAAATTAAAAGCTTATCCAAGGTACTGAAAAATACCATCTGAAAAACAAAGGCTGCCATGTACTTATGCTGGCACTGGATGCTAAGGATAATTACAAATCCTTTACTTACATAACTACATACTATACTTAAATAATGCTCTAAAATTATTCATCATGGCACTACCTACTTTCAACTTGTGTATATTGCAATTATATTAGCTAACACATCTGGTGCAAATTTTATACCTGTGACATCTATACAAAATCTACATACACCCAATGAAATCATACCCCCTACCATCACAAAAGAACACATGTTAACAATTCTCTGCAAAACAAAAACATGTATAATCTATGGGACCTGATAGTATATCAGTCAGTCTGCCTGCTAAACAGCACTAAACATGCAATGGTGAACCTGCTCCTATTACTATTCAACCTAAGCTTATCTGCAGCTTTGTCCCTGTGGTTTGGCTCAGTTGTGATGCCACTTCACAAGGGTGGCTCCTCCATGGATCCTGGGAATTACAGACCAGTCAGTTGCACAAGCCTCAAATGCAAGGCCAAGAAACAGGCCATAACAGACCTGATAAACTATGATATAAAATATCTTGTAGGACTTGACCCCAGCATTTTAGGTTTGTTAAAGTTATATCCTGTCTAATGAATCTGGTGAATTTTCTGAGAGGGAAATGCAAGACATGGACAGTGGTCTCACTGTCCACTCAGCATACCTTGACATTGCCAAGGCATTTGATACCATACTACATGCCAATGATTTCAACAATCTAAATGCAGTCCAACAGAACCTATACTGTGAATGTGTCAGATGCGTCATCAGAGACCATGATATTTACCAGTATGGTACGACATGATCTGTTTTGGGACATCTTATATTCGGAATATACTTCTCTGACCTCTAAATAAATGAAAAAAAAAAAGAGAGAGAACACTGGTTAACCAAGATGATTGTAAACAGGGTGATACACTTAAATCCTGTTCTGATACACAGAAGCTACAAAATGAACATGCATATGTTAATAGCTGGTGCAGAGAAAATGAGCTAAAGCTAAATGCTAAAAAATGCAATATTGCTGCATTTGGCAAACAGACCTTCCATCCAGCTTATAGTATATAAAACACTCTACTCCAAAATGGAGATATTGTGAGAGACCTTCGAAGATGGGCAAATAACTCCCTCACATTTGATCATCATGTTGAAACAGTTGTCAGCAAACACTTCTTTCTGTAACAGCTGACTGCATATAGTATTTCCTCTAGATCCAAAGAAGCCCTTGCCACTCTGTACTGATCAGTCTCATCATTGAATACAATAACTCCTTTGGGATGCATCTTACTAAATGTATCAACCAGTTAGAGAGACCCCAAAGGTTCTTGACAAAAACTATCCTCGACCTACAGGACCTGCACTACTAAGACAGGCTGAAAGCCTTGTCCCTACATTCTGTGTCCAATAGACTCCTTAAGAGTGATCTTTGTCTTGCCTTCCAGGACATTAGGCATTCAGCAGTCCAAGATTTAGTCTTATTTCTCCACAAAATAAATGGTCTAGAGAACACTAGAACCCACAATCTGAACCTGCTCAAGAGAGCAAACAAATTATGGTGGAGAGACAGATTTGTCACACAATGACTACCCCAGCTCTGGAACTAATTTCTTCAGATCAAGGAATGTTATACATTATCTACCTTAAAGAAGGACTTAGACAAATGGGTCGGTGTTCATAAATTTGCCCCTGGTATGACTATCATTCCTCAAAAAAGGAGGTATGCTATAAGGGTGGGTAACGGCAAGGTATAAAGGGGAGCATGGCCAGGTTGCCTAGTACACTTTATGAATTTATGACTGTTAAACGAATACTCTTTCCATATCTTGCATGCAGATTCACAATAAAAGAAGGGATATACAACTTCAGATTCCAACTTTTCCTAATCACATCCCTGCATCATATGGTGTCAAAGAAAAAACTGTAGCCATCTTTGCTTCTCAATAACTCATCATCTGGCATCAGTGGTGACTGGTTTTGTCAAAGCAAGGTAGGGCTTCAGGAAACAACTGAATGGGTAGAACTAAATGCAATGAGTTGGGCTCTAGTACAACAGGTCAATGACAATTACCTGTTATCAAACAACAGATGCAGTTATTCACTTTCATCCACAGACTGTCTCAGTATAGTCCCACTCATTATAGCCACGTTATTGACTTCAGATGTCTGACTTGTAATCAATAAGGCTAGTCTTAGGTGAAATGAAGCTTTAGACAAAAAAAATCCATGGTCCCTCTGTTGCATACTAGAATACCCTGCAGTTCCCCAGTGCCCTCCCATGTTTTCCACTTATCCTGACACCACATCATCCAGATAAATTACTTATTTCTCACTTTTTCATATGTTATCTTATTTTTAGCTTCCCCCCATGCTTCTAGCACACCCTAATTGGCCATGACTTTACTGTAATTAGTCTGGTGGCTGTAACTGAATTAAGCTTGTAGTATGGGGGCCACTAGTCTCCAGAAATCATAGGGTTCTAGATGCCCTGATATGCATCTTAGAGCTTATTAACAACCTCTTGGGTCAATGATGGCCTGAACAAAAATTCACGAGTAAGGAAAGAAATTAAAAGAAATTAAATTTTATTTTGTGTTTCTTTCGAGGAAAAATAAACTGTGTCTAAATGCCTTAATGTTCAGAACTAACAAAATAGTATTTCCTCAATAAATAGGCAGAAGAATCTTAGGATATATAAATCCTAGCAGTGCTCATGTTCCTGCTCCCACAAAAAGGGATAGCTTCCTTCTGCATACCCCTATAGTGTTAGAGTGGGATAAAAGCAAATTTATAAAAGGCCAGAGTCATGTATAATACTGCTGATGGACTGGTAGAAGAAACAAAAGCACATGGATAAAACCCAGACAGAGACAGGTAAGTACATTCAAACTACACACAAAAGGAATCACAGCCAAAAACTCCGCCAGATGGCAGCACTACTCAATGCAACACACTGCCAGTGATCATTTGCTATCATACACGTTCTGCTCAGACTACCGCAGACAGAACTTATTAATTAGAATATTGAATAATTATTCTTCTTAAAATATTGTACTAAATATGATAGATCTAATTCTGAATCATTATATCATTATATTATATCTCTAAAATAATAAGCTTGGAGAAACTTACACACAGTACTAACCATTCATATAAACAATCCCTCTTAAGAGAAGATTTGCAATTCATTTTCAGTTATGAAATGGTACATAATTTAAAAAATTTTAATTCTATAAATCATTCTGGGCAATATGTTTATAGCTGCCTAAGTTTAATTTATAAACTGCAAAAATTGCAGTTTTAAATGAATTAAGGCCATGCATTTTAGTCAGAAATATTAAAAAGAATAATGTTCCTAACTATAAACTTGAATGATGTGATATAATGAAAAATCAGAATAGATAGTTGAAATAATATCTTGCTCACATCAAACAGATTGTAAAATCGCATTATTTACAAAAGCAAGACAGTATCACAGCTGTATAACCAGTATAACTAAAAGAATATATGGTGATTACAGTCCTATAACTAAAAAGAAGCATGTGCTTGAACTCTAACTGATAAGCATCAAGAGAGGCATGACTCTGAAAAGTATGGATTTGCCCACTAAATTTCAACTAAAAACTGTTAACTAAACAATTGTTTGTTTTTCATATACTAAAAGTCTTAAAGAAAGGTGAAATGTGAAATGAAACCAGCTGCTCAAATATAAAAAATTCCACTTTTCTTCTTCATTCTTTCCTGGATTCAGAAGTTATATAACATGATGAAAATCCATATACAACAAAGAACAAACTTTTTTTTTTAAATAAACTGTAGGACTCACACCCATATACTATTACATTCTTAATATCTTTAGGGCTCATTTTTGCCTATTTGCTAGTGAGTGATATTCTATTGAACAGGTTACTTCTAGACTACAATTTGTTTCTCATGTCCATAAAAGTAGTTATTTTTCATTTTGTTTCTTAGATATGTATATATTTGTTTATTAAGTACTTAGGCACATCTGAGAAATACTTGTTTTGCTATTTTAGGAAGCAGTTCCTAACTAATTTGAACTCTTATATCACACTTATTATTATATAACATGATGGATTTATCTTTACCATCTCTAAATGTTAATGGTTTAAATACATCTAAAATAAGAGAATGTTTATTGAAATACCTTAATATTAATACGGCCCATGAAGGATTTACTCCTGAAACACATATAAAACATTCTGATTGAAATACACAGTCTCCAAATCAAAATAAAAGTTTATCTCAATCACCTTTTAAAAGTAGTTGGAAAGGATTTATGATTTTATGGAAATTAAATGTACTTATGCCACAGATCATTGAACATTTTGAAGATAAAGAAGGACTTCTGTCCCTGGTGATAATAAACTGTAACAACAGAATTTGGATCATGGTTAATCTTTATTGGTTCCTAAGGATGGGAGTTAGACTCATCAAAATATTAGTCTATATAGTAGAAAATTCACATGGTAGTCTAATAATTGGAGATGATTTCAACTGTATATTAAAACTAGAAATTTGAAACTATACCCTTCAGCCAAAGCTCTTAATAAGTAGATTAAATTACTCAACTTAAAATATCCATTTATGATAATAAAAACAACTCCATGAAATATACACATTATTCTTAGACATATGAAATCCAAACTAGAATAGACAAGATAATGACTTCACAAGATCTAATCTAAAAATTACCTTCTTTAGTATAATCCTCTGTCCAGTCTCAGATCAAAATGCCCTTATTTTAAAAATTTCTCAGAATCTTAATAAATTACATATGTTAAATATAATTCTTTCTTATATTACTAATTTGAAAGACATTTAACCCTGATTTTTGTAAGAAATAGACCTTTTTATGAAAATTACTTCCAGGACTTCAGTTATATTATAATATAGGATTCCTTTAATATATCTGTGAAAAGATTATGACATGGTAAAAGAAAAAAAAATAAAGAATGGCGTAAGAAATTGAATGACACCCATAACAAACTTTAGAAACTAAAATTAAATTATAACATTGCTAATAAAAAAATAAATAAAAAATGATAAATTGATTCTTTAAATGAAAAATATTCAAAACCTTTTAAACATAAGACAGAATTAACTGTTAAAAATGAAACTAACTTCTTATGCTATTTCACCTAAACATTTACACAATCTTTCAAAATGAATAAAAATACATTGGAGGTTAAATCATATATAACTGATTAAAATGCTAAAAATAATAGAAAATATACTAATATAGGAGATATTTTAGACATTTTAGATAATATTATACTTATCTTAATGAATTGTTCTTACAAAATGATATTTCCATATCAGAAATAAATTAATTGTTCAACATAGGTAAATTAAACAAAATTCCCTCTGAATTAAAAAGCTGTCTACTAAAAATATAACATATAAGGAAATGACCGATGAAATAGAAAACATAAGACCAAATAAATCCTCAGAAATTGATGGCATAACTGCAGAAATTTTAAATTACTTCTTTGTCAAATATTATACATTTTTGAAAAAGTTATTGTTGATATAGAAAATTTTGGAGTAATCCCTCCATCTTGGAAATACTCATTAATTTTTCATATTTTAACAGAAGATTTAAATTGCTAATTCAAATTTTCAATCTTCAGGCTTATTTGTCTATTAAATGATGATTATAACATATACACGTCTGTACTAGAAAATAAATTAAAATAGTTCATACCAAGATTAATTAACCCTGATCATTCAGGCTTCATATATAAGTGACAAATCCAAGATAATATAAAAAGAAGTTTAACTTTAATTGATATTTTAAATTATAACAAAAAAGAAGTTTACTTCATAAGTCTTGATATGGAAACGTCATTTGATTGTTTAAATTGGAATTACTGATTCAAAATTCTAGACTTATATGGCTTTCCATATAAATTTAGATCTTTATTAGAGAACATTTACAGAGAAAACAAAGTATATATCATTAGGTCCATTTTCTCTGAATTAATTAAAATAAAAAGGGGAATGAAACAAAATTAATCTGTTTCTCTCATTCTTTTTGAATTAGCAATTTAAATCTTAGCAATTTATATTATAAATAATCCTAGAATAAAATGGATAGATCTACATGGCAATTGTAATTCTAAAATTCAGGAGGAGAAACATGGAGAAAATGAAGGGGAGGACATGTATAATATTGGACAAGTAAGTGCAAAAGGTTTATACACTGAGGAAAGGGTTAGTCTGATGAGACACATGATTTTACTGCATGCATTTTTTGTAGGGTGACATATACAGATGAAACTTAAAGGGAGTTGGATAGAGGAGAGTCAGCAGGCATGAGACTTATTTTTGTGGAGATAGAAAGGGGTGTGAATAGCAAAAGATAAATTGTGAAATAATAGTAAGTTAGGAAGATGGGGGGTACCTGTTTTCAAAAGGTACACAGCAGCAATAAATCTAGCTCAGAACTCAGAATGGAAAGCAAAAGAATGGATTTGGGGGAAGATGAAATACAAAGAGAAATGTCTAGGTGTATACCAAGAAATCAAACAAGGGACAGACATGGCAGTGAAGACTTTTTTTGAATAATACCTACAAAAGATATATGGATGGAAAGACAGTTATGTACATTCTGGGAGGGGAAATCAAAGGAAATAGAAAGGAAGCTAAGTGAGTGGGTGAAGAGCAGCATTAATGTAGAAGGAACTGAAATGAGACATAGGTGAAGGTTGGGGCTGTTTTGAAGAAATTCATAAAAAACATAGAGTACGAGAATGGGATTTATTATTTCTTAGAGGGATCCTTGCAAATATTCATGGAGAAGATACAGGCAGGTTTGGAAAAGGAGGATTTAAGATGAAATGTGAAGTAAACTATAAAGTAATAAGCAAAAGGGAATTTGGAAAATATTAAGAGGATGTTAAAATACACAGATAAGTAGGATAGGTAGAATTTACAAAGGTTTGGAAGAAAGAACAGCCAAAATGGTAATGAAGAGTTTGAGGATAACACGGAATGTAAGGAAGACTATCTCTGGGAGAAGTGTTAGTCATGAAAAAAATAACTAAATATGGTGGGTCCAATTAGAGGCATTTATGCAAGATTAGTGCACACATGATATAGAACTCTGGTAAGGGTACAAAAATAGGGGTGGTCGCAGAAATCATGCTGCTGGCAGTATGACATGGCAAATACAAACCAATCACATATGTGGCAGGCATGTGAGAAGACTAAACAGGCTTTGGAAATGGCTGGAAGACTCTGAAATGAGATATTTCAGAGGGAGGTTCCATTTTCATATCTGTTCTGCATGTTTGAAGTTGAGACCAAAATGACATAAAGAAGAAAGTTTGAAATTACACCTTGTGGTATGGATAATAGGAAGAAAATACTAAGAGTATAGAAAGAAAGTGACATAGCAGAATACAAAAAAGAGGGAGGAAAAGTGTGGAAGAATAAGTTGGGACTAGAGAATAAATAGTGGATGTACAAATGGTGTAAGAACTGGAAGAGGACATGGGAAATGCAAAAAAACAGGGCACAGAGGAAGTGAAAAATGGTGAAAGGAAACTGGTAGTGATCATAAACTAAGACAATAGTTAAATGATAAGATTAGATAAGGGAAACAAAGCAAGATAATATAGGTTCATAGGTAAGGTGAGAATGAATGTACCTTGTGTCTGTGAAGTAAATTGGATATCAATAGTTGGAAGAAGAGTTAGAAAAGTGGATGGATTGCTGTGACAATCGGGAGGCGGACATGGAACAGGTGCAATAGAAGTTAAAAGAAGGAGTAATGAGGGAAACTGTCTTATTAAAGTTCTTCAAGAAATTATCGTTAATAAATTCTGCTTATGGAAACTATGATCTAGTAATGTAAGAATATTGAAATGCATCAAAATGTAAAAAATGTGGAAACAATAAAAATTATAAAGATAAGAAAACAATTATCATGTTATTCTAATTTCAAAATATATATAAATAATTCAAATTGTTTTGAAGAATAATTTCCTAGTGAACTATGTAATAGAAGATATTTCCTCTATGTAACACATTATGTTGGATTTGTTAATATTACAGAATATACCAGGCATATACAAGTTACACTGAACATTAAGCAACATAATGAAACAGTGGTGTTTTTGATCAGACATCTGAGGGATGGAGCTTGATCCTGACTTCTGATCACCGGAGTGTTTTAAGTTGTTATTATTTTAATGTGAAATTTCTCTATTCAGTTTTCTAGCTCCCAAACAACTTACCAGTCAGTTGGCTGTTCTAAACTGGCATCACACTTTCACTGGCCCTCACAGCTGTGATTTTAAAAGTCTACAAGCATTTGAACTAGTCCTCATAGTCATGACTTGGAACTGCCTGCAGTAACCATTCATCCACTCATTCAGATAACACATTATTAAAAATCAGTTAATTAAATAACTAATAAATACTAATCACAAAATTAGTTAATTTGTTTAAAACAGGTATGTATGAAGAAAGATAACACTGTAAACTGAGAGATAAGGAGATTGAGGTACCATTGTATCATACAGATCTTTGGCAGAGGTCATTTATTAAACAAAAAGATTAAAAAAAAGAATGGCAGGGTAGGAAAACCAATCTGTTTCTATGTATCATAGTAGAGAAGATGAAGGAGAAAAAAATAATGTTCCAGGAATACAAAGAGGCATGTAACAATGTTAATGCACAAAGTAGTTGAAGAAACTAATGTGTAGAAGCCAATGTATACAAAAAGGAAAAAGGGCAATGAAGAACACAGAACATCTTTTGTTCAAATGTATCTATCACTACCGATGCAATATCATGGCACACAAATGGAATATATATATATATATATATATATATATATATATATATATATATATATATATATATATATTACTGATATTCTTAAGCCAGTCTCCATTTCAGTAAATTCTATCATATTGTCAGTTTACCTTCACAATGTTCCTGAGTGGCATGGTGCCATGGGAGAATCGATGCACAAATACTGTCTCGATGAGCCTCTTAACATAATGTAATGAATGACAGATGCAGGCCCAGCTTCAAAAAAGTGAGAGAAATATGAATTAATGGCAGGAACAGCATAAGCAGCAGTAGCATAAGCAAATGAAGCAAACTAATTGCTAATATTACTTACTTTACAACATAGTGAGGGCTTGAGGTGAAAGCATCATCCAGTCCATAGATGAAAGGTAACCGAAAATAGAACAAGAGATAAATAAAAAGTGGACCTGCATACTCTGAAAAAAATACCTGGAAAAGAACCATTCAGAATTATTATGAAGTATAAGTTTATATTGTCTATTGACTTAAGTCAAAGCCGACGATGCAGCTGGTCAACAGAAAAATTCATGAAGGAATAGTTTAAAATTATAGGGTCATTGTGGTCAGAACCTGAAAAAAACATTTTTTTGTATCATGTTTTGATCTTTTGTGCTTCTGTACTGATCTGCTTGACTGGTTTTATTTTACAATATGTTCTGCCACAAAATGGCATAATGGAGTCAGTGTGTTTATGCGATTTTGAATTTTTATGATCAAATTCATTCTCCCAAAGGGAACAGCATAATTCCACTATATGATTTTTGCCATACCTTTACTTCCAGTTGGTGTATGAATTCACTTAGAAAGGAGTACTTTGAATTTTTGCCTTATTCAAGAAATTTTGAGAAAACTCACTTAAATGTGTTTGTTTGTTTGTTTTAGCAACAGACAGTGACTATTTTTCTTATTTGACACAATACACAATTTTCTAGCTGAATTTTGGCAAGGCTATAACTGTTCAGTGATTGTGGATCCAACAAAGGTTTCTCAAGTTGTGTTCTAAACACGCATTCTGTCTTTATTAACAGTTACCATTCCAGTTCCACTTTCTAACACTAGCTGATATTCAAAGACTTTTGTTGGTACAATCTGCCTAAACTGCCTCCATATTGACATGTCGGCACTTGTAACGCCAAGTGTTGATATAATGAAAAAAAGATTGAGAATATAGGAGAAACCTGATTCACAAACATTGTTTTTTTCTCTTAAACTTTTTTATGCAGGGGGAGGCGCCCTCATGTGAGAGGCAAGCCCTTCACCACACCATGAACCTATATATACCAACTCTGAGTCTGCCATACCTCAGAGAAAAGGGAATATTCTACAAAATGGCCATGTCAGACTTGATATATGTAAGTCTGTTTTTTTTTTGACCATTCAGTCTCAGTATAGCAAGACTCACCCTTGCAGATCCTGACATTTCACTAAACCATTACTGAATTTTAGACAACACGCATGAATTAAATTGTAGAATTGTCTTGCTCAAGATTAAGCAGGCTATTTTGAAGGAGCATCCAGTTAAGAAAATATGCTATACAATGAAAAATAATCTTCTCCTTCATGTGCAGAAAATTGCTTATTTTGTCATACCCTTAAAAACCCTTGTAGGTCATTGAGAAAATTATTTAATCTGTAAACATCTAGTGTAACCATTATTTTTCTTGTCATACATGAGAACATTGACTGCTTTCCTGCTTTGACATCTACAAAATCCATTCAGTATGTGGTATTACCTAGCACAATATTACCACTTCCAAACCCTATCATATTGCCTGAGTCAGTACAGCTATCTGCTAATGTTTAAGTAATGCACTTTTTTTTGAAAATGTCTTTTTATTCAGAAACTTTTTCAATAACAAATTTCATGAAATGGAAATTAGTAAGTGACAATAGACAGAAATAATATTAAGACCAATAAAACGTATGAACTAATTCTATCTAATGCACTAAGTTTAAATATCTACAATTTCAGCCCTTCAAATGTTGCCGAGCATCTGCTCAACACGGTATTTATGGAAAATAATTAACACCATCTACATCCATTGGCTGGCAAAACTTATTTCCTTAGCCATAATTAATTTTTCTCCTTTTTGTACCACTTCATTTAGCTCTTCCGACTTCTCTTTTTTGAAATCCACCACTGTCTTTGACGCTCCTAATGCTAAGAGTTTTCACTTCTCACATCTGCTTCACTTTCTACTTGCATATGCTAATCTACTCTCTCATTTACTCAGTCTATTGGCCACACTGCGATTCCACATCACATACAATTCACGTATGTACAGCTTTACCTACTGCCAGCTTCTGTTTTGCTTCCCGAATTAGTCATACAAGCTTGATGTTTACTTACTGTTTCACTGTCTGCTTCATGTGGTAGTCCTACATGTTCAGACTTATACACATACACATATATTTATATGATTATAAGCCAAATAATCAAAAGCCAAATTCCTCAACCAACAAAAGAATGAAACTAAAATTATCTAAGCAAATAAACAAAGGAACTAACAAAAATCTGTTTTCATGCTGAAAGGTAAGCCCCCTGCATGCCCTACACCCAAGTTACTTATGCATACCAACTCTGAAATCACATGACAGTGGAGAAAGGACAAATTCCCACTCCCTACATCACCAAGACCTCAGACAAAATAATGTTGTAATCCTGTGATCATATGGCCATTCCATCACTTATATTGACACTAAAAATGTTCACTTTTCTGAATGTTTGACTAATTGCATGGTAGCAGGATACAAACATGTGTGTGTGTGTGTGTGTGTGTGTGTGTGTGTGTGTGTGTGTGTGTGTGTGTGTGTGTGTGTGTGTGTGTGTGAGTGAATAATTTTTCTGTCTACCTCTGCGTCCCACCACTTAGCACACACATCTCATGTTTCACTTCTCAGGCATTATTTTTTTCCTGTTTGTGACTGCAGCAAACCTTTATATGCTATACTGCTGAATCGGTCACACTTATGCGTCACAAGTCTTAGTTATTAGGAGTTACCTCACATTGCTGTACCTGCTCTTTTTTTCTTTTTGTTATGCTTGCCGTTGTTTCTTTTCATGCTCTTTGAAACTGACTATTCCACAGTTATTTCTTGTTTGTAAACCACACGTCAGCAAGAGAAGCAAAAGAAAACATATTACCTATCTAGCAGTCTTCAAATTAAACCTGCTCTTATCTTCCAAGATGGTTAATCCAACCAGTTTGGGGTTGTAAAGTCTGCTGATCACTCAGAAACAGCAGCTGACCACTATGGGAGCACAAGCAGCCAACACTATGAGACTGCAGCAAACCTCTGCTATACTGCTGAAGTGGTCATACTTATGCATCACAAGTGGTGTGAAACTGCAGTTACTAATAATACTGGACTAACCATTAGTCCAATACATAAGAGGAAATTTCCAGTCCACTAACAGGACATACAACTACTATAGGGGTGAGTCTACCGGTAGGAACATTTCTTGCTGTAATGTCTCTCAGGCAAATCCCTGGGCCATAAAAGATCTAATGACTTTGTCATAGCCTGTTGTAGGGCCCCTGAAGAAACAAGGCTCTACTAGACCACATTGGTCCAAATGCCCTAAGGCTAGCGCCATACATATGCAACTCTTTAGACTGAGATTCACCTTTCCTATGATTCCATCATACTTAAAAATATTACCTGCTTCTCAACTAAATGCCATCTGTTAGTTAGAAGGATACTAGTGTGCTATACTAATGTACACGTGATACCTTTATTGCACTGATGCTAGGTCACAGAATCAGTACCCTTCTGACTTTTGGCAATATACTGTCACCATAGAAAACTTCATCTGCATTAGCCTTACCTCCACATAGACCTATTTCTTCCCTACCCCATTTAACAAAGATTCTATAGTCAGTGCTGTCAGCTCAGTTGAAACAGCATCTAGAACGTTAAAGCCTTCATGTGAGGTATAACATGGCTTTGGAAGGTTCCACAACACCATTACTACTCAGCTTAGAATTGGTTGCTGTAGTAGAAACTTCTGACTAGGTGTCATATGTCTTCTCAACCTCATTACAATGTCATTGAAGAGATTTGCCCTCCTATACCACCTTACTAATGTGTGCTAACCCTAAGTCTACCACTCTCCTTAACCCTAAACCTGTGCATTACCTTACTATAAACCTCAGACACTTCACATAGATCAGCACACATGTACAACACTTAACACTACCCCCTTCTATAGCACTTACCCTAACCATAGCCCAAAAACACTCACATGCACACACTTTCCCACCCTGAATGCTAAAAGTTTCAGTAAACCTGAAAGTTCCAGGATTAAAAACACTTATCTTACCCACACAAACTTGATCTTTCTCCTTTCAACATATTTAGCACTCAAGAAAAAGTGCTTTTGTCAAATTTCCCAAGCACTAAACTCTGTCAACAAATGTTCTATTTAATAGGCTGAAGTGCACACATACATATGTCCATATTGTGAAAAAAGAGAGTCACAGTCACTCACACACACACACACACACACACACACACACACACACACACACACACACACACACAAATACATTCAAATACACACTTATATGTATAGATATACGTATATTACACACACACACACACACACATATATATATATATATATATATATATATATATATATATATATATATATATATATACATATATATATATATATTTGTAATGAAATATATAAAACTTAGAATAGTAGATCTCAAAATAGCTACAAAAAGCAATGAAAGCAAAAAATACTGTAGATTCATAATAGCAAATCATGAAATATCTAACAATTCTATCCAGCTAAAAATATCCTACATCATATACCCCAACTACAAAATTAAGATCAAGTGCTGTCTTGGTAGTGGTATTATTAGGGAAAGGATTTTAGCAATGTAATGTATAGTGTGGGTTTACACATCAGTCCCCCCACACCAATTACTTATGTGTGCTAACCCTAACCCCGCACATTATATTACTAAAAACCCTTTCCCTAATAATACTACTGCACAAAAGAAAAGAACACAGAACACACAAAACATGAAAGAAGCAAAACAGCAAATCAGTCCCCTTACCTAAGCCTCACCCTAACCCATGAACACTCACACATACACACCAGCAACTATAACCTTTTCAGTCAAACATTAATTTTCTTTCATTTTCCTACCTACAAACTCTATAAAATGTGAATATTTAGTCATCTGACCAATCAGATCTTTGTTACAATGTCAACTTACCAAAATGTCAACATTCTTGTTCACATTATCGAGACTGAAAGATTGGGGCTCCACTTTCTTAATGGGCTGAATAGCAAATGCCCACAACATTAACAATATAATGCTTTTGGGGGAGTTAAGCCCCTTGCACATTATATATATCAAATATGAGATTTCACTATAGCTGAGAAAGTACAAAACTCCAATCATCACTGTACTGTGGTCTCACAAACACACCTAATGCCACTGTCCATTACTGTGGGATTTCAATGTTTCAGCCTGTCAAGATAATGGGGCTTTGATTATCTGCTCTCTATGATGTTAACAGTCAATTTTCTGGTGAGTCAACACTCTGAAGTAGACCTCATATAAAATAAATATTAATCAAGACTATTTTTGAAGAAAATCAATAACTGAATCTTGAATCAAAGAAGCTTATTTCTGAGTCTTGCAATCTGTTATATAATCTGTCTGTCTGTCTATCTGTCACCATATCCATTTGGGTCTACTACAACTGCCCACATGCTATTATCTCGAGACACACTTTCTCATTGCCACTTGCTCTGATTGTATAGGTCCATAACTCTGGACAGCTCGAGCCTAGTAAATTACCTAAACTGCCCACCACCCAACCCTTCCTAACTGTATAGAACTCTTAGAACCCTAACTCTAACAGTAAAAACTCCCACCTGGGCCTGATCTTAACCATAGCAATTCCACAGTCACCCCCTAAATCTAAATGTCTACTCCTCCATCCCTAAACCTAAATTCACTATTATTTCCTAACTTTAAAACATCCCTCCTGCTCCCTAAACCTAAACAAAAACCTAAAACTTCCTTATTTGCCCCAACCATAAATTCCATTCCTGATTTGTAAACCTAAAGCCCCCTCTCAAGCATCACCTAACCCTCTCCCTACACTCTGATCCTCAAGGCCATTGCAGTAATATTGTGCAAACTGGAGTACTGTGTTTGGGGGATGTGCAGTGCCTTCACTCTCTCCCCATGGCTGCCACATCTCTCTCAAACACAGTATTCAAGTTTGAGCTATATGTGCTCAGCCATGTGAGTTACCAGTTGCCTGGGTCCCTGGCTGCAAGATAGTGGAAATCTAGCAGCTGCAGCTCAGGCGGCTGTAGAGAACCGTATCCATTTCTGTATGCCATTCCAAGGTATGACATTAATTCTCCCACTGGTGTATTTCAGACATAATTTCAAACAGACCTGTGTGAGATGTTTCATTATCAGCCAGGCAGAGGTCACCTTTAAGTAAACTATAAGAAGCTCAAAATAATAACAGAGCCTTCTATTATTTCTAAAGAGTTCAAGTTTTCTAACTCCTGCTTTGTCTAGTAAGGAATCATTACACCTCCCCAAGTTGCTTCAAGTGGTTTATTTGAAGGTTACAAATGCACTTCAGCATTCATTTTACAGGTCAGATCAATGTGATATAAGCTGGTACAGTAGACTATCTAGACTGATTTGACATGCCCTTTAGAATTAGAGAAACTGCAGCTTATTGTTATGATTATTTGTATTTATTTATTTATTACATTGGAAGGTGTGCACTAAAGGTGGAGAGATAAGTAGCAATCTTCCCATATTTTATCAAAAGAAATAAATAACAATTCACATCTTTTACTGCATTTTTGTGTGTGTTGGGGTGGGCTGACTTGCTGTAATTCCTCTGTGATTGGGGTCTGACTTATTGCAGATAGTCTGTGCTTTGATCTAACTTACTGTACTTAGTACATATTTGATCAAGATCAGGCATCACTGTCTTCATATTTCTTTGCATTTCATTGCTCCATTCCCCACGGGGGTCCTCTAGTTTGAAAGTTTCTAAGTGTTACCCATTGCTGGATGCATCCCATTTCTGCAGATGTGAGGACCTCCTTAGTAACTTGACCTTGGGTCCCTGAGGATTAGAGAGAGAAAGACGCAGGAAAAGAGGGACCACCATAGTGCAGAAAGCTTTACCCTTGACAGTTTATGCCCTAATGTTCAAATGAACTAGGTAGCACAGAACTATGAGTGATTATGCAATGAGGTATTGCACGGATGGCTCTCCCCACCCACAAAGGTGATATACCTACCTCCAAGATCTTTTCCACCTAGCACCGGAGCTTGGGTTTATCACTCTTCCCAGTCTCCACAGAGAAATGTAGTGAGCAAATAACACCATCATGTTCCTTTTGACCCACCCCTAAGCAAACCACACAGGAACATCCTTCTCAATGCTTTCTCTCTCTCTCTCTCTCTCTCTCTCTCTCTGTGTCTCTCTCTCTCTCTCTCTCTCTCTCTCTCTCTCTCTCACTCTCTCTCTCTCACTCTCTCTCTCTCTCTCTCTCTCTCTCTCTCTCTCTCTCTCTCTCTCTCTCTCTCTCTCTCTCTCTCTCTCTCTCTCTCTCTCTCTCTCTCTCTCTCTCTCTCTGTCTCTCTCTCTGTCTCTCTCTCTCTCTCTCTCTCTCTCTCTCTCTCTCTCTCTGTCTCTCTCTCTCTCTCTCTCTCTCTCTCTCTCTCTCTCTCTCTCTCTCTCTCTCTCTCTCTCTCTCTCTCTCTCTCTCTCTCTCTCTCTCTCTCTCTCTCTCTCTCTCTCTCTCTCTCTCTCTCTCTGTCTCTCTCTCTCTCTCTCTGTCTCTCTCTCTCTCTCTCTCTCTCTCTCTCTCTCTCTCTCTCTCTCTCTCTCTTGCTGTCTCTTCCCTGAACTGGCTCTTCCAGTACTCATGTTTCTAATCAAATACAGCTCATCTGAGTTGTAGTCATAGCTTCATCCTTTTATGCCACAAGGCTATCCACACATGTGGATAGCCTGTCAATTCACAAATGTGGATTGACAGACACTTCCTTATACGGGATAGTGCTGAAAATGTTATAAGGTCAAGATATGCGACATGTACTGCCAGTCTTTCACCAAGTGAATATCCCCATGGAATATCATCAAGGTCTAAAGAGGTAATCACTCTCATGTACTCAGCACTGATCAGACCAATAAGGATATATTTAACTATACACGTCAAACAGTTCGAAAGACCCAAATGGTTCTTAACCAAAAAGAATCACACACCTAAAGTCTTGAGCTACCAGAGAGGCTGAAAGCTCTATCCTTTTATTATGTGTCCTACAGACTTGAGGGGAGATCACTGATTCACTTACCATACCATCAGAGATCTTGTTGTCTAAGATCCCCTGTATCTGCACAAATCTGATTGCTCCACCAGTACTATAACTATGAACCTAAATCTTCACAAACAGATAAATAGTACATGGTGGAGGGACAGGTTTATAACCCAGTCACTGAAACTTCTGGAATAAAATTCTACATGTTAATCAGAGTGACTCACTTCCATTAAACATAACTTATATGACTGCAGTTTACTGTCATCTGCTTGCCTTGTTGATGATAACACAGCCTACACATTTCACATTTCATGAGTGATGCTTCAGTATCATAACCATCAGACTTTGAAACAGAAAGGTAGCAGGAGCTCCTTGTAAGACAAATACTAAAACGGACAATTAGGGAATGCAAAGGTTGTCTTTCTTTGATAGAGAAGATAAGTGGTATCAGTTAGTCTCCCTTGGTTATGTTTAAGGTTGTTAATTATCAGGCCTTTCCTAGGCTCTCTTAATCAATTCTGAGCATTGGATAGCTCTCAAACTTTGATATGCTATTCTATTTCATAAGGTTGTTACAGTATTTAATAATTCCATCAGGTTTAGGAATTAGCAGAATTGGCTTGCTCCATTTAGTTTGTGACTCTTCTATCTCTATGTTATGTTCAATCAATTTAGTTCTCCTAAGCATTTCCAAAAACACTGCTTTATTTCTTACTAGAATTTCTCTTACTTCCTGCTTTTTGTATTGTTGACAAGGATTCCTCTAACTGTACTTCATGTGGAGGTTCCTGGTCTCTGCAGTAGTATGCTGATATGAGAATTGTATCGATCTTCTTTCTTGGTTGCCTAAAATTATAGTTCACTGCATTTATTCTTTCAACCACCTCAAATGGTCCATGCTACTTAGAAATGTATTTTCTGTGGAGGACAGTAGCCCGGTCAGTTAGCTTAAATTCTCTTAAGTTCAGCATCTCCATTATAAATTAATTTCTTCTCCTGTGCTCTCTGCATATGCTCTTTACTATGGGTATCTTCAGTTTCAGTCTATCCTGATTTAGTGTCCTATAAGACTTTTAAATGGTGAGTTCTCTTTTTCCCTGAGGTTGCTTAACAGTATCACACAATCATCTTGGATGCTTGCAGTACAAAAGTTCATATGGGACAAAACCAGGTGAAGCTGGTGCACCTTTGTTATATAAATTAGTATGCATGGTAACAAATGGTTCCGGTTCTTAGTATCTGTTTCACTGTCTTTCCTTAGCGTGGACGTCAGTGTTTTATTGAATTACTCTTCTAATCCAGTCTGCATATAGTAGACTGATATCCTCAATGATCTGACTTTAAAGCACTAGTATAACTACTCATTAGCCTTACCATAAATGGAGTAACTTGATAAGTTTGTATTTCTTTAGGGATACAAACTCTGCTGAATAACAGTTACTAGTTCTCTAGCAATAACCTTGTCATTAACTTTGCATAATGATACTACTTCTAGTAACTTTGCATCATAGTTCAATACAAGTGTGCAGTGAAACCCATTAATGGCCTTTAACCCTGGATGTGTTCTACATGAACTACAAAGTGAACTGGCACCACATCTGTGTGCCCTGTTCAATCACAGCCTCACCTCAGGCTTTGTCCCTACCGAATGGCGCACTGCTACAGTCATCCTTCTCCATAAAGGGGGAGTGAATACAGACCCTGGGAATTATTGCCCCATTAGCCCGATGAGTCTGATATGTAAGGCTATGGAGCACATCATCATGGAAATAATTAACAAGGATATAGGGATTTTCCAAACTCTAGATCCCACGCAATTTGGTTTTGTGAAAGGTGGATCATGCTTGCTCAAACTGGTTGACGTCTTTGAGTCAGTCACCAGAGCTGTGGATGAGGGCAATGCAGTTCATACAGCCTACCTCGATCTGGCCAAGGCCTTTGATACCATTCCCTAGTCAGGCATTATTGATAAACTCACCAAACTAGGCATCAACCCCTATATCTCTAGGTGGGTTGCAAACTGGCTCACAGATAGAACCCACAGTGTGAAAGTAGTGGACTCCAAGTCAGACTGCTGACCAGTCACGAGTGGAGTCCCACAGGGATCGGTCCTTGGTCCTCTCCTGTTTGGCATCTACTTCTCAGAAGTCCAGGCCAACATGAAGGGCCTCTGGTTGACCAAGTTTGCAGACAACTGCAAGCTGGGAGCCATTATTAACTCCCCAAGTGATGTAGACAGTCTACAGAAAGGCCTCACTGAAAACAATGGCTGGTGTCGAAATCATGGCCTTAAGCTTAATGCCAAAAAATGTATCTTCATCTTCTTTGGGAAAAACTCAGTTCCCACTAATTACCACATCAATGGGAGCCCACTAAACACTGAAGGTGTTATAAGAGATCTTGGGACACAGGTTAACAGCAACCTCTCCTTTGACCACCACATTGCCATTGTGGTCAGAAAGTCCTTCTATTTGGCACATCTCATTACCAAGGGTTTTGCATCCAGGAAGAAAGAGGTCATTGTCTCCCTCTACTCTTCCCTCATTAGGCCAGTCATTGAGTATAATGTCCCATTTGGCATGTACCTCACTAGACACATTCAACAGCTGGAAAGGCCACAAAGGTACCTCACGAAGAGGATCCTAGGCCTTAAACACATGTCCTACATGGACAGACTCAAAAAACTTCAGCTATTCTCTGTCCCATATCGTCTACTAAGAGGCAATCTCTGCTTGACTTACAGAGCCATGTCTGATCCAGCTCTGTTAGAAAAGCTACATCTAAAGAAATCCCAGTCTCTCCACACCACATGCTCCAGAGACCTCAACCTCATTACCACAATCAACAAAATATGCTGGAGGGACAGGTTCATAACCCAGAGACTGACCATGCTCTGGAATAGACTTCCCATGCATGTCAAGCAGAGCACCTCACTGGCCCTCTTCAAGAGAAATCTTGATGAGTGGATGGGAACTAGAAAGTTCATCCCGGGGATCACTTCAGTGGCTCTGCTTGATAGAGGCACTGGGAGCTAACGTTGGGCAGAATGATGCCAGGGCACTTCTATGGGCTAGTCTTGTAAAGGCTCCAGGGCCATTAGCCTAGTACACACCTATGAACCTATGACCCTATGAACAGTGGCCCCTTAATGCCCACAGCAATGCATTCAAATAGTACCTCTATGATAGGCTTTGGGATCATTGAACTCTTAAATTTAGAATGTGATACAATTTTCTGGACAAGAAGCACAAAAGATTTTTATCACTTTTATTAAACCTGGCTAGTAAAATCTGACTAGAACTCTTGCCTTAGTTTTGTCCATCCCAAAAGCGACCTTCTAATAAGTGTTTATGGAATAGCTGTATTACTAGTGTCATATAGTACCTTGTTACTAGAAATTGTATAATGGCTTCCCTTTCTTTACTTGGTCTATATAAGTAGCAATCTTTTAACTTAAAGTACAAATAAGAAGTGATGAGACTATCTTGTTCACTTTCCTCCTTTGCAACCTTGGTGATATTCTTTCTTGCCCTGCTTAAAGCTTCATCTTCCCACATGTCATCATCATCATCAAACTCTCTATTCCCACTTTATACCTTGAGTTGGGGTGCCATGTCAGCTGTCATCAATTCTCTATCTTGATTCAATGCCACTGTCCTACCTTCTTCAACGGTGATGCCTCCACATGCATGTCTTCTCTCACTCAATCCATCCATCTCTTTGCTGAATGCCCTAGTTTTCTCTTGCCTTCAGCATATCTGTCCCAAATCTTCTTTACCATATTGTCTTCTGCTTTTCTGCACATCTGCCTGAACCACCATATTCTATTCTCTTTGACCTTTTCTGCAGCTGGAGCTACTTTGGCTTCTGCTCTGATATCCTCTTTTCTTTGTCTCAGTGTACATTTGACCACCTGTTTCAGACACTTCATTTCCATCCCTTCTATCTTCCTCAACTGCTCAGCCTTTACTGCCCAGGTTTCTGTACCATACAGTAGTACTGGTTGCACTACTTTTTTGTAGACCTTACTTTTCAGCTTCTTTGGCATTCTTCTGGCATACACTATCCTTGACACTATGTACCAGTTGGCTGCAGCACCACTGATTCTAGCTTTGATGTCCTCATTTGGCCTTCCCTTCTCCTCAACTACCACTCTTATTTACTTGAAGCTGTTAACCTGTTATGTTGTTTTCCCTTCTTTCTCAATTCTAAGCTTCTTCTGATTTTCCCCTTTGGCCACTATTACAGCTGCCTTATCTGTATTCAGTTTCATTCCATGTGCTTTCAGTTTTGCATTCCATTCCCCTATTCATTGCTGAAGTTCTTGCTCAGAGTCTGACTGTAATGCCACATCATTTGCATACAGCAACATTGTTAATCATCTTCTCCAACATATTTGTTAATGTAGTCCATCACTACAAGTTCATAGGTTCATAGATTAGTACTAGACCCTTGTGGGCCATTTTAAGCCTAGCCAATTATCCCATGTGAGAATCAAACCCTGCACCTTGTGTAAATACCTTAACCATTATGCCAACTTACTCTGTACTTTACACCAGTAAGAATAGGCTCAAAGTTGATCCTGGATGCACACCCACTCCCACTGGGAACCCTTCTGTGAGACCGAACACTGTTCATATTTGAGTCATGGGTCCTTGTTCATATCATGCACTAATTCTACCTATGACTCTAGACTTTGAACCAGCACAGAACTGCCCAAATCAGCTTTCTTGACCTTGTCATATGCTTTCATCAAGACTAGGAATGCCCCGTTAGACTCTTTTTCTAATTTTGTCTCAGCTATGTGTCTCAAAATAAACACAAGTCAATTGTGCTGCACTTTGAACTGAATCTGAATTGTTCATCTCCCATCTTACTTTCTGCTGCTCTGCATAATCATTTATCAATCAAGTCCTCCAGTTTCATACAGTGTGACAGGAGTTTGATACCTCCATACTGTCCACATTTGTGAATGTCCCCTTTCTTCTTGTACACTGGCACTAGCATGCTAATTCTCCAGTCATCTGGGATATGCATTTCTCTCCATACTGCTACAAGTACTCCAGCAGACATTTCTCCCTGATCTCACCTAACATCTTGATCATATCTGCTGTGATCTCATCTGAATACCAAAAGGCAGCAACAACTAGTAAAACAACCAAAGTGGATCTGGTTCCACGCAGGACTGTATTTAATAAAAATTCCACAATTAACACGAAAAATTAACAGAGCAAGAATAAAACATAAAGATACTGAGCGCTTTCACCCATCAATTCTGTGGGTATCTTCAGAGTAATAAAAAATTCACTATGCACATCTGTTAAATAATAAAGTTAATCATGCATAGCCAATCACTTGCCATATTTTTTGTTGTTTAGGCAATGCCTCCATTGATACAATCAGCACATACCAACAATGTTAAAAGTGTTGTAAAATTAAAAGAGTTTAAAGGTAAGGCTAATTCTAACTATAATTGTCAAGCTGCTGTTACCTAGAAATTAATTAATAATAGTGATATGTAGGAGTACAATAGTTTTTTAACACAGGTATCATATAAATAAATACAATTTATAGATACTATACACATAATCTAAAATGTTAAATCTAATAAATATATTAAATATAAATAAATATAATAAATATATATATATATTTAAATAAGACAATATACTTGCCCTGGGACAATTTCCATGGTTCATGATTATCATTTTCGATATTTTCATCTCAACATACTGAAATTCGACATTTCAGTATTTCGAGCTTTGAAAGTGAATTCATTCATAAGCAGGAGGCGGGGCATGAATGGGTGAAGAGAGCCAATAAAAAATAGATCTTAACAAAACATCCAATGTCGCTGTTTTCTTGCCAAACTTTATTCAGGCAGCAACAATATGTACCAGTGAGCATAATAAATAAACTGGTTATGATCAGATACACAATCATAAACCTCTGTTATGAAAGACTATAAAACTGGATTGAAGAAATTGGAACCAACAACTTCCATATCTTCTCTTTGCTGAAAGAAAAGTATTCCAAGCCTCACACTATTTGAACTGCTGTATGACATACATTCCCAAGGCTTGCTTGGTATATTCTGCTACTGTTTTTCATTCTTTTAAGTCTACTAGTGCCATCTGACTTCTTTACTCTTACTGTGAATGATCTGACTTAGTTAATTTTGCAGGAACCACCCACTCCATTATATATGTCTTCAGCACCTGCTTTTTTTTATATTTTGCTTATGACTTTCTGACTTTATTAGCCCTGCTGTGGACTTTTTGAGTATTTTAATTGTGATGAAGCCCTTGGCTCTGTTAATCATTCTTGGAGTCCTAAATCTTTTTTGTTTGTCACGGCATTCTGACCTTGTTAATACTGCTAAAGCCCATGGCTCAGCGTGCTAATACTGTTGAATGCCTGTAAAACTCTAAAACTGGTCTTAATAATATATTGTGAAATTCAGTCACTGTCATTGTTCATAGATTCATAGGTTGTTACTAGGCTATTGGCTCTAGGGCCTATACAAGCCTAGCCAAACAATTCCCCGGATATTTCTTCCCACAATATTTACTTCCCTGGATCCCTGTCTAGCAGGGCGACTTACATACTCTTTTGTTAAAAATCTCCTTATTACTAAGTAATTAGTAACCTAGCTACCTAAATAAATAAATATTTATTTATTTATTGTAAGAAGAAACAGCGTTGCTCCAAACCCACAAAACGATATTTTAATAAACAAATGTAAGTGCTTTCATTTCCAGTGCTACAGAAACATCATCAGACAAACAGATACACTACCTTACATCCTTTAAATACCATAAAAGCATCACTTCCTTAAGGGATGAACCTCACTTCCTTGAGGGGGTGAGGCCCAAGTGCAAGGCATGTTATACAACATCTTGTACAACATCTCACTTTCTAAGAAGGGCGGTGCCAAAATGCAAGATACAAAGTTACAAAACATTTTGTTGCTTTCATAAAATCCTACTGCATTTTGAATACTAAAAGCTAAAAAATATATGTACAAACATAGAAGTATGGTATCTAAAGGATGTGAGACAGTGTATCTTTTTGTCTGATGATGTTTCTGTAGCACTGGAAATGAAAGCGCTTACATTTGCTTATTAAAATACAGTTTTGTGGCTTTGGAGCAACATTGTTTCTTCTTGCAGTATCACTTTTTGCTGTTGGGCTTGGTTACTTGATTTATTTATTTACTGCAAACAAGTTGGCTAATTGGGTTATATGAAATCATTTTTCCTGACTACTAACTTTGCTGAAAACTAATACCTTTGATAACAAATTATTATTGTGATCTGATAACATAATTATTTTGATCTTGTTTTCTTCACACAACTATGTCACTTAAAAAAATAATCCTGCAAACCAAACTGTAGTAACTGTTAACAAATGTTGTACTAGCCCTCCTTGCAAAGGCACACCTCTCTGTGGCTATAAGAAATATGAATATTTGAGATAAGATCGAAGGAGCTGTGGAGTGGTAATTTTTGCCTCGAACAATCACCCCTCTACACTTTTATCAGTAGATCACCATATGGAAAATATCTTACTGGAACTTTCTGAAGACACAGAAGAGTAAACTCTGGGGTTAATGGCATGTTATAAAAGTCCCAGTCTCTACATTTTAGATAAAACTGGATATACAAAAAGTCTAGAGAAAAAGTATGGTTTATGAAAACCTTATAATAATAGCAGACTTCAATTTCTGTTACATAAATGACAAAACTGTTCTCAGGCAATGGCATCAGAAGAAGAATTCTGTGACCTGCTCTTATTACAGAACTTTGTGCAACTGACTGAATTCATATGAGACAGACTAATACAAATTATTTACTAATGACAAACATTCCAAAGAAAGTATTGAAAATTATACAACTGAATCCCTTTCATTTCCACGTACTGCTTTTTAAGACAGCATCACAATATACTAACATCAGTTATGAAAGATAAAAGCTATTCAGTGAAGACCAAATATTAAACATTAAGTCACTTGAGGGTTCAAAAGAAAACACTAAGAAGAAAGCATTGGTATGGGATATGCTTCAAAGAATGTGTTTGCAATATGTAAATAGTTATAAGTAGGTGGTTGTAAGCAAGGATGACAAAATCATACCTCCATGGTGATGATATTCTCATTCAAAATAACTAAAAGCAAAATAAGGAGATTTGGAGTTTCACAGAAATACAATGCAAGGAAGGCATACAGTTACATTAGTAAAAAAGTCAATAAGATTAGGTAAAAAATGTTTTGAAAGCAAACTAACTGAGTCACTAACAGTAATTTTTTTCTCATATATTAATGGGAAGAATGGAATTGTCAATTATATTAGACCAATAACTTATGAAGAGAAGTTCATGCTTGAGGGGAGTAAATTAGCTAATATCTTCAATTCACAAGAAGGATTCCTGTGTCTGAGTAGATAGTTCCATCTCTATGCCAGAATTTATAGTTGGTTACAATCTAGGATAAAAAAAATGATTGTAGTCCAGATCCTGATACTCCAAGCTGTTTTTGGACTGTGATCTTGAATAAAATACTACTAGTCTTAACTTCCTGTTTAACTTGTTACTATCTTCTAGTGAGATCCCAAAGAACTGGAAACTGGCCAGTATGGAGCCTGTCCATAAAAGGGGTGCTACAGACATGATTACTAACTGCAGATCTATCAGCTAGATGGCATGAACTGGAAAGTGATATGAAAGATGTATTTCTGCCATCTTTATGGGAGATGGCACTTCATGATCATTAAATGGTATCTTCCAGCATGCATCTATGAAAAATAGATCTGCTTTTGTAAACATAGTGGATTTTTATGATCCTGTGAGCAAAGCTATGTTTCTAGGTATCAGGGTTGCAGTTATTTATTGTTACTTGTCAAAAACGTCTGACTGCATCCTTTATTATGTCTTCAATTACTCATTGTAGCAGCTCTCAATTAACCCATGCATAATCAAATAGGTAAAAAAAACTGGTTGTATGACATATACCAGAAAAGTTAAGGTCAACAATTGTTATTCAGAATGGGAGATGGCACAAGCTGGAATTCCATAGGGCTATGTACTGGGAACAGTTTTATTTAACACATCTTTTTCATCTTCTCAATATCTAATTCATACTGGTTTGCTAAGTATTCAGATATCATTAAAATAGAAGCCTTTATAACCATTGCTAATTGGCAGTAATAAGAGTAATGATTATCTGAATATAGTAAACATTTGGATATGATGGCATGGCTTTCAAATCAGTCCTGATAAAACTGATATCCTGTACTTTGGTAAACCTTCTCTGCAGTTTGACATAAGTATAGGTAATGTCAAATTAATTTATTGAATGAATATGACAATATAGAACTTAGTTTAAAGCAGAGTCATTGGTAATACAAAGTAAAACTATAAGAGTTATGGGACTCATTTTTCAAGAATTCCACGTCATATAAAGTTGCTATTATAGTTATTTGTAGCAGTGATTGAATATAACCTTTATTCTGTGTGTATAATGAGTGGGATATTGTCATTCTACAGAACATACAAGAGTACAGCAAGAGACTTTCTACCATTAGAAATATTACTTATAATGTTAGACATGAGTTTATTGACCTTTATTTCATTAATTACAGATATGTGTTAAACTGTGCTGAGCCTTTAAAGTTTTTTTATGATGAGGAATTCCAAGTATTATTGACTATAGACATTTTACTGTCTAAACTATCATCCACAGGAGGTAGGCACACATTCACAATTAACCAGTTCAGAACCACATTAAGATTCAGATTCATTTCTTATCCTCTTGCCTACTTATATAACAAGCTACCTTTACATGGACAACAAACTGAGTCATCATTTTTTTTAAATTCTTTACATACAAGGATGGGACTTTTAGTCTATTCATCGAATTCAGAATCTACATTCTAAATGCTTGCCAGGCTCTTATGCAACTGTGAAACTGTGAGAGTTTTCTTTTGCATTCCTGTGCCAACTGTATGTGAACGATACACTTTGTATATAAATATGTTGCTTGCAAGTTGTTGTTGTTTGTCTTTCGGCTTTTCCCAGTAAGGGGTCACCACAGCGGAACTCCGGTCCGCTAATGATTGGCAGTAGATTTTTACGAAACGCCGAGGTGCCAGCTCGATGCTCAACCTTCAACAAAGGCACGCCCATTTACGCACGCATATCTTTCGAATGCTACACAACCGCGGGGAGGACATGCAGACTCCACACAGAAGGCACTCCCAAACCCAGCCAAGAATCGAATGGGAGAACCTCTTGCTGTGAGGTAACAACGCTACTGCCGTACCACCGCAGCATCCATAAATATGTTGCTTGTAAGTATGATGCTGAATTTAGCTGAAAAAGTTAAAATGTATTTGTGTGAGTGTACACGTGTGCATATGTGTGTGAGTGCATGTGTGTGCATTCATACTCTAATGGAATACAATGCAAACTGATCATTTCTTTATTACGTATGTTCATTTTTTATTTAAAAAACACAAATCACTTCTTATTTTCCAAGCTGTAATGATGCTAGGAACCTACCATAGTCCAGCCAACCTGAGGGCCAAGATCTTTAAAATAAAATGTTGCTGTGGTGCCTACCGGTAGGCTTTTCAAAATTTCTTCATCCTTCAAGGCTCGGCCTTCTGCAGAAAAGAGACATGTTAGAACAGAACAAAGACTACCTGTTCCAGAAAAAGTAGTAGACAGGTTACATAAAGTATGATTATACAAGTACTTAACATTTCACCTTAACTTCTCCATTACTTTATTTATGGTATGTACTATTTGTGACACCAGCAAACATCAAATAAATTAATATATTGTGTTAAAGTAAAATGAATTTCAAATTACCAACCATACTTTAATTATTAATGTTACATTCCTTCAACACTGATCACCATTTCATCAACTTACTTTACCAAGAAGCCTAAAATGACTGTTTATTTTGGCATATAAAATAGGTCCACAGTCTCTGGCACCAAATAATGTCTTTAGCATGCTGCAAGTATTATTGTAGCAAGGGTGGGCCAAAGGGCGCACATGCCCTGAGAGCAAAGTGTTAAGGGGCTTGTTTGAGAACTCTGCATTTTTTTTTCTGTATTGAAATGCCAGTACAGATATAGAATTCATTGCAGCACAATATATTTTATATATATATATATATATATATATATATATATATATATATATATAGGAGTGCTACAAAATCCTGAAAGCCCAAAATCCTGATACCAAAATCCTGAAAGTTCAAAATACTGAAAACTCAAAACAATGAATCTCATAATACTGAAAAAACACAGGATACCAACACTTACTATATCCCAGCAAAAGTACATACAGAAACATATTACCCTTCAACTATAAGCAGGGGGGCAATCCTAAGTGCAATCTCAGAGCTTATATATTTAAGTAGCAGGGGGTGTGGGGGGTGCAGGGGGGCTTGCCCCCCTGCTTATACTTGGAGAAGAGTAATATAGTTTGTCTTTTATTTGTTTCTATATGTACTTGTGCTGGAATATAGTAAGTGTTGGTATCCTGTGTGTTTTCAGTATTTTGAGTTTTCAGTATTTTGAACTTTCAGGATTTTGTCACAGGATTTTGAGCTTCAGGATTTTGGGCTTTCAGAAATTTGCAGCGCTCCCATTTATATATATATATGGATTCACTTCAGAAGCTTGAAATACTGAAATCTCGAATTTCAGTATCTCGAGCCCAAAAAGTGGAATCCACAAAACAACGAAAACTAAAAACAGCAAAATTCAAAACCGAATACCGGAAGTTTTGAATTTCACGGCTTTACTACACACATACACACAAAGACACCATCCACCACACAGACACACACAATCACTCTACTACATGAAAGCAGGGGGGCTGCGACATCCCACACCCCCCTACTTAAATAATTTCACTCCAAGGTCGCACTACATACAAACACACACAAAACACCACCACACAAGCTACTTTCTCTTCACACACACACATCACAGCAACAAAACACACTGACACACACCACAGCCCCTACCTAAACCCCTTAACACACACACACACTTACTTGAATACATAACCATAGAGGAACTTTAGAAGCGCGAAATTCAAAACCTCCAGTATTCGAGGTTTTGAGTTTCGTGCTTGTAAACTTTCGCTATTATGTGGATTCGGCCTCTTGGCCTCGAAATACTGAAATTCGAGATTTCAGTATTTCGAGCTTCTGAACGGAACCCACACACATATATATATATATATATATATATATATATATATATATATATATATATATATATATATATATATTTTGCTTTTTTGTTGAAGAACTGGGAGCTATGGATTGACTGCTATACAGTAGGTAACTATTCGTAACCAGTCACCCTTAAGTTGACTGCTGAAAGGGTGTGGATTTTGTATAGTGTGATTAGTGAATTTACTGTAGGAAGCCAATCGGCTTCTTACAATAAACTGAAAGCTTCTTTTCTTTTTCCGTTTCTCTTCTCCTGCATTAAGAGCTTGGGGGATGCATGGACTGGCTTCTGTACTGGTGGAAGCCAGCTAGCTTTCTACAGTAAGTAGAAGTCCTTTTTTTTCTGCTGTTTGTGTGAAGAGCTGTGGGGGAGGGACCAAGATCATTGGACTCGCACAGGGCTCTAGATGACCCAGCTATGGCTCTGGATGGAAGAGTCTGTGACACACAAATAAAATATCACTGGAATGCAGATAAAAAGACGCTCAAATAAAACCCTGCTGGTTAAATAAACCAAGTGTGACTGGCTCGTTTGTAGTGCAAAGTGGTTTTAAATCACATCCAGCAGAACTTCCACTGGCAGCACCAAGGCTGTAAGTAAAGACCCTCCATCTCAGAGCTGAAAACTCCAGCCATTGTACATCTTGCTGTCACCCTCCAGAATCAACACTGACTGGCTTATAATATATTGTTAATTTACCTGCCTTACAAAGGTTCTGTTGCCGCTGTTTACCTGGGATTCCAAGTCCTTTTCTTAAATAGGATCATTCCTTAGCCCCTGCCTTAAAGTGTTTTTCCATATTTTTCTCTTCTCTTCCACATATATTTCATACAGCCTACTGTTTAGTCCACAGGACGACCCTCCCAACTTGAAGCCATTGGTTTAGAGCCCAGAGAGAAGTTTACAAGCTGTAGGCAGACTGTCTGGATTGTGATGTTAAACACGGGGATGATGCTGATTTTATGAAGAAATAATAGGTAGAAATTGTTAGGGCTTTCCCATCTGAATGATAAGCTTGGATTTGTACATACCAAAAGAGTGCAATGCGTTTGAAGACAGGACTGATAAGGGAAAACTACAGTGGTAAGATGGCTTCTTTGGAGCATGAAAGTATTTCTTTGGATATTCATTTGAAAATTAACTGGACCAGATAGAAGGATTCTTGACTATGGCGGAAACTTGATGATGAAATGAGAAAGAGCTGTCCACATAAATGCTTAAATCTTTCATGACCATATTTTTGAAGAGGAGTACCAGTTATAACAAAAAGGTGGAAACAACTTTTTGCATTTAACTTTAAACAATTCACAATGCAGCAGCTATGTACAAATTCTCACCCTTTTTGGGGCAGTTTAGTATCTATGGATGAGTGGTCTTTACTTGAAGTGCCTCATTTTTTAGATTTCATGTATTCTTTAAGGCTTAAAGTTGACTTCCCCCTAGAATAATTTTGGTTGGGTAGATATTAAGTAAATTTTGGCCAGGCAGATGATGTCTTTATTTCATAAAATGAATTCCAGGGCCTCTTGCTTCTGTTAGCTAAATAGTGTGTCATCCATTACCACTCAGTTATTGGACAGCAGTCATTTTTTTTCTGCTGTTGATTAATGACCTCCGACCCAGTTTCTTTCTTGGGTTTCCTTACATTGATATAATAAACCTGCTGCAATTGCCTTTTCCTTACCTGCGTTACCTTACAGTTTACTACTTCATCTGTTTGATAACTTTAAAATGTTGTTGCCACTTGACAAGGAGCTTATTCTCACTTTTTGGGACCAGAGTCAAAACTTCTTCACCTAGTTAGAACTCACTGCATCTGGCATTTCTGTTATATATACCCCATGCTAACTAGGTGCTCTCATACAAGGAGCATTGTCAATCTCATCCTTCCTTATAAAACATTGTAGTGTTTGAATTCTGTCATAAAAAGGACTTCTTCCTCTTCCTCTTCCTAAGTTTCCTACTCAACATGCAACAGTGTCCTAGGATGTTTACCATATGATAGCTCAAAGGGATTAAATCCTGAGAAAGCTTCGAGTACCTTCTTCATGAAGAACATCAGACAGGGGCAACAATTGGGCCTAATTTTTTCCACACCTTACTCGACAGTTTTTCTTAGCATGGACTTTATGGTCCTGTTGAATCTTTCAGCTAAACAGCCTGTTTGGATGTAATAAACAGACATTTTTAGCGGTTTCACCTAGAGATTCTGACAGAGGTGCCACATAATCTTTGACATGAAGGTGGTACCTTAGTCTGTTAAAAATTTCTGAGATATGTCTGCCCGGGAGAATAGTAGCATATTTTTTCAGCAATGTCCATAGAATTAGCTTTCTTGAGGGTCATGGTCCAAGCAAATCTAGTGGCATAATCTAAGACCATACTAATGTCCATTGTTACACCTAACTGGTCGGTGCCCCTATAGTGCCCATTGCAATGCTTTCAAGAGGCACTGCAATTATTGGCATTTCTATCAGAAGGTTTTAAATCTCAGGTTTGGGGCTGAACTCTGACACTCAAAACAGCTGATTCATTGTTTTTTAATCTCCTTCTTTATACCGGGCTAATAGATTCTGGTTAGGACCTTTGCTTAGTCTTGTCCATCTTGTTCATGCCTGGGTATTCCCCTCAATACATGGCAGTGAGCCATCTTCATAACTGTGGTTCTGAAGGGCTTGGGCATTAGCAACCACCATGTAACTTCCTCCTTCTATTTTGTTACCCTGTTGTTGTTGTTCTTCTTCTTCTTCTTCTTCTTATTATTATTATTATTATTATTATTATTCTTTCGGCTTTTCCCAATTAGGGGTCGCCACATTGGAACTCCACACAGAAGGTGCTCCAGCCAAGAATCGAACGGATTCTGAATCTTGAAGTATGGGTGGGCTGGTGAGGGTCTAATAGTGTAATCCTCCCCCAACCAAACTAGTATCTCATTCTCCATCTAAGCTCTCTTAAAGTTCAAATAATTCACTTGGAGGTTTGATTTACTGGGATCTCTTTCATTAATTATATATTAAAAGATAAAAGTCTCAACATCTTCCTCAACTATAGCAGGCACACAGTTCTCTGCGTCCCACTCTTCTCTGAAAAAGGATAGCTTATGCCAATGTTCCCAAAAGTTTCCCTATCTTCCCTTTGATTTACAAATGTGTGCACTCTCGCATTTTTTCTTCTCATTGACCTTTTATCTTTTACTTCTACTTTAGATTTCTAATGTTCCTCACTGTCCTCAACTTTCTCTTGGGATATCTTCCCAGTTATTGGTACTGCAGGTCTTTTATCCTCCTTAATTAGTCATTTCTGTACCATACAGTGGCAAAAGATGTCTGTTTTCCTGGACAGATTTATCTACACTTTAGTCTTCCCAGGACTTTCCACAGTTGCATTAGGCTTCATAGATTCATAGATTATTACTAGGCTAGATGCCCTCATTGGCCATTTTAAGCCTAGCCAATTACCCCCTGTGAGAATCAAACCCTGCACCTTGTGCTTCTAAGGTAAACACCTTAACCATTACCCCAAATCACATTTCTCCTGCCATTGTTGTTCTCTGTCCTTTAAGCTAGAGGGATATTTTAATTCCACCTCTGTGGTTGGAGCTGTACTAGGTTGATTAGAGTTGTCCCCCTCCAACTGCTTCCATAAGTCACATAAGGAAAGGGAAGTCCTTCTCTATGATTGCATCATGGGTGAGATAGGATACCACAACCATCAGGTGCAGGACATTTCCAAACAGTGTTTGTATCTCCACTTGGGTGACCAAGTAGCATATTCTCTCCTTGTGAATGCATATTGCCTCTATGGATTTTGGACAGGGAGCATTTTTTACAACTATACTTGGCTTTTACTAGTGTAGTTATACTACCAGAACACCTGAAGCCCTTGTCCGCTATGTTTTATTAGATGTTTCAATAGTTTTACTGTGGTACAATAACAAAATGTAGTTTCACCTAGCTTAGCAGTGGCTTGATCAAATGCCTTGCCTTCATCACCTCCCCACCTTCTTAGTAGCTTGAATAGAGGTATCTAGTTTAGTTTCTCCATGATATTTTGCAACATGTTTCCACTTTCCACATTTCAAATATAGAATAGAAGAGATGGTTCCTTGCAATTTGCTTACAATTGTGTCATTTAACTTGTTAGGTGGCTTTTTATGTGCATTCTCATAACTAAATATGCTTTTTACAAAAGTCACAAAGCTTTTGGCATCATGGGGGTAGGAGTCTGACTGATGTACCTATCATTTAATGGTAGCCAAGAAAGCACTTAAAATCTGTTAGCTAACATAGTTTCCTTGTTAGTGAGCCCTTCTGGGTCCAGACTATGTGTTTCAGCTCAAGGAGTTGAGCTCTGACAATTCAATAAATTTCGGTGCTTGGGATGCTAAACTGATTCCAGTCCTTGCCAGTAAACTCTGCGCTTGAGATGTCCACATAAGTACAAAGGAATTCTCCACATGAAATGCACTGCTAAGCTTCATGCACAGATGGACCAGTCTCGTCCCTCCTAACCAGAAACCCTTTCAAAAGGCAATACTTATTTAAAAAGGTAATCATCATCATGAGTGAGAGGATTAAGGGAAAGTGAAGAACTTGGCAAGAAGATGCTCTTAGCTACTGCTACCATTTCTTCAGCAGCAGTAGCAATTGTTTGAAGCAGCTGCTCCACAATCTTTTGATTCTACAATCCCAGAGCACCACCACTTAAAAAAAAACACTGCTTGTGGCAGGGAATAAACTTGCACTTAATTGACAGCAGCAGGTAGAATCAGAGCTGGGGTTAGCAAGGTGCAGTTCAGCTACCTAATGTATCCACTATTTGTAACAGATCCAGGCAGAAAACACACCAAAATTATTTTATAGAAAGGTGATTTTATTAAACAAATGCAAAGCCAATCAGATATTGTCAAAATCTGAAGTGAAAACACAGTGCCAGGTAAAAAATAAAAACAATTCATTCAGTAGAAAACTGATGTTATGGAGATGATACTTTGGATTGACGGTTGCTCCTGCAGCATTTAAGTTAAATTGTGCTATCTTGAACAAATGTGACAGTCCCAACTGGATCTTTACAAAACAGAGCTCAATTAGCAGACTTTAATGAGGTTGAAATACAAAAAATAACAAATGTCTCTTTCAGGTTACACATAGGCTAGTGGTAGCAGTTGTGAAACCAAAATGAAACAGTTAATCAATAATTCTCACTTCACGAAGTCCCACAGTGACAAAGTATAACAGTTGCTTTAAGCAGAGCTTTATGCACAACAGGTAAAACGTCTCTGATAGTATCTTAATACAAATGTAGTTCCCCAGTGTCTTGCATACAAGTAAAGCCTTTGACACACCAGCAAATTTCTCTGCCATACAAATAAAAAAGTCATTGGCACACAAAAAAGTCTCTCAAGTGATGCCTTGCAGGTTAAATAATCCACATGTTTTGGACTCACTGCTCCTGTACAATGAAAAGTCGTTGCAAATACCAACCACCAGGACTTACACAGACAACTCCAAAATTCCAAAAAAGATCCTCCTTTTCAGAGATGACCACTCACACCTTGGTAAATCTTGGTTTCACTGAAAACTCCTCAGGTCTCCTCTGCACTCTTGAACACTGACTTCTGCCACACTGTTAGTTTATTGGTTTATAAAGGTGAAGTTTACCAGTCACTTCTGATTACCTGGAATTCCAGTAAATTTTGTAGTCTCTAACCCCTCCCTCAAAATGATTCTCTTAGTTAACGCAGTGTTTAATAGTCCTTCCTTTGTCTGCTAGACAATTCAGCAATTCATGGTGAAGCCATTACAATACTATATATATATATATATATCTGAAGAGCATTTATTTTTTATTGGGGAAATATATTACTTTTGAATAATTTGAGCTTGTTGCAACATTACAAAATAGATAAAAATTCTGATGCCCCTCCTATGTATCCTACTATTTTAGGTACACACAACAGCATGTAGCTTATATCTACTTTTATACATTATTGTTTTTTATTTATTTGTTAACTGAGATAAACCACTGATTGACATGAACATTTTTCAGACTCATTCCAGCAGCACTGTCTGATTACATGTGACTTTCCCAGAGTCACACAGAAAGTTCATTTGTTAATTTAATTATAATAATAATAATGATAAAATATCTTAGGTATTGAATAGATTTTGGAGAATTTAAAAATGTTATGATTTACTATAATGTTTTTCTGGTTGCATTCAATAATAACTTTTTATATACCAATATACTTAAATGAAGGGTTAGAAGTAATTGAGATGTAATATACAATAAAAAGAAGTTATGTACTCACCATAACGTTCCATCTGAGTAGTTGTACTTCATTTGTCTCTTCAACCTGTGGGTTACGGGTATCTGAGCCGGCAACTTTACTAGCATCAGCTCCGAGCTTCAAACTCCTCCCCTTACCCACAATACACCTCCACTGCCTTCCATCCCCAGATCATGTTTGCTGAACCTTATACTGAGAACCCGACCTGAAAAAATTGTACTTGTGACCTATACTGCAGTCCGTAGGCTGATCATATGCCAAGGTCTGAGGGAAGGAGGAAGGTACGTTTGAAGACAAATGAAGTACAACTACTCAGATGGAATGTTATAGTGAGTACATAACTTCTTTATCTGAAGTAGTTTACTTAATTTTGTCTTCAGCCTGTGGGATAGAGTCCCTAGCTACTAAACTCCTGGGAGCCCTCATGGAAGGATATTCCGGAGCACCATGCTACCAGAGGATGCTCTCCTTCTGGAAGTCAAATCCAATTTGTAATGAGAAATAAATGTATGAGATGAGGACCAAATAGCTGCAGAACAAATATCATCCAAAGGCACTGTAGACCAAAAGACCGCAGACGTAGCCATGGACCTAGTGGAATGAGCTTTCACCTGACCTGGAGGAGACATGCCTCTGTCCTTATAGACCTGCAGGATGTATGAAGAAATCCATCTAGCTATAGTGACCTTGGAGATAGGTTTCCCCAAAAAGGATTTATAGAAGGATACAAACAATTGATCAGATTTACAGAAATGTTTTATCCTGTGTAAATAGAATCATAACTACCTATGAAAATCCAACATGTGGAGTTTGTATTCCATCTTGTTAGTAAAAATTAGGAAAAAACACAAGAAAATTGATGGTCTGATTGATATTGACTGGTGATGCCACCTTAGGAAGAAAGGATGGATTGGTTCAAAGGGAAACCCTATCTTTGTGAAAAATCATGTAAGGAATTTTGATGGACAAAGCCTGTAATTATGAAACCCTTTTTGTAGAGGTAATAGCCACCAGAAAAGCTGTTTTCCAAGATAAAAATTTCAGATCTGCAGTTGCAGCAGGCTCGAAAGGCAGAACGACCAAAGCTTGAAGAACCATAGTAAGGTCCCATGGGGGAACAGGATCTTTGACAAGGGTGCGTAACAAAAACGTGCCTTTGATAAAGGCTTTACACAGTCTGGAAGAGGCTAAGGAGGCAGAATTCTCACACACATGAAAATGAGAGATGGCAGCCAATTGAACTTTGACAGTAGAAGAACTAGCTCTGTGTTGAAAAATATCAGCTAGAAAATCAAGAATGGCAGAAATAGGAGCCGTGAAAGGGTCTAAACTCCTTTGAGAAGCCTAAAGAGAAAAACGTTTCCACTTGCTGTGATAAACCTTCCTGGTCAAAGACTTATGAGCAGCCACCAAAATAGATCTAAATGAGGAGGATAATCCAGGAGTCCTAGCAATCACGGGAACTGTAGGAGCCAAGCTGTGAGCTTCAGGCTGTCCAGATTCAGATGAGGCACCCCCGAAGGGTGTGAAATGAAATCCTGAATGGGATCTAGGATCCAAGGCGGAGCCAGATGGTGAGACCAAAGGAAGGGAAACCATACCTGGCGAGGTCAGAATGGGGCAATGAGGATCACTTTGCTCCCCAGTCGACGAGCTTTCTGTATATTTCGGAATGAGAGGTACTGGTGGGTAAACATACAGAAGACTAGGAGGTCAAGCATGAACTAGAGCATCTCTGGGGGACTCCTCCTGCAGGGGGTTCAGAGTGAAAAACTTGATGCACTGTTAGTTGGAAAGAGATGCGAAGAGATCGCAGCAAGGTTGACCACACTCGCTGAAGATCTGTTCCACTACTGACAGATTCAGAGACCACTCATAAGGCATCAGAATGGTCCGACTTAGCCTGTCCACTAGGATGTTGGACCAACCTGGATTGTGCATTACGATGAGAAAGCGATCGGTGGAGATCACCCATTCCCACACTCTCATGGCCTCATGACAAAGGGAGTAAGATCTGGGCCCTCCCTGTTTGTTGATATACCAGACTACTGACATGTTGTCTGAATGAATAACAATCGTTCCCAGAGGAAGAAAGGCATGAAGGGCCTGCAACGCCAGAAGGACCACCCTCATCTCTAGAACATTTATGTGCAAGCTGGTCTCTGTGGGGGACCACAGGCCTTGGACTATCCTGGCCGAACAATGTCCCCCACCCAAGTTGGGAGGCATCCGTGGTCACTGTGGTTTGGGCCAGGGCTGGAACAACAGGTCATCACTCCAAAATGTTCGGAGAGCACATCCACCATATTAGGGACGACGGACAGACATGACTGAGTTGAATTGGATAAGTCAATGGAAGTTCCAACAGGGACCATTGTACAGCTAGAGTCCAATGTAGAATTCTCATGTGTAACCGAGCACATGGGAGAAGAGTTATGGTTGCCACCATCGAGCCTAAGCCTCAACACTGATTCTGCCATTGGGATATGAAAGTGGTAGATCAGGGAGGCATGCATCCTCAGGTTTTGAACTCTCTCCGAGGTCAGGAATATTTTGCACTGAAGAGTATCTATCCTGGCACCAATGTATGCTATCATCTGTACAGGATCTAGAAGAGATTTGGATGCATTGATTGTCATCCCCAAATGCAGAGCAAGAGTCAGGAAATAATCCCTGGTTTGGGAGAGTAGACACCTGGTAGGAGCAGTGAGGAACCCAATCGTCCAGGTATGGATAGACCTGAATCCCCTGAAGCCTCAGGTGATCCACTACCACTGACATCACTTTCACCCTGGAGGCTGTGGTGAGACCAAAGGGTAGGGCTCAAAACTGATAATGATTGACTCCTTGCTGGAAGTGGAGGAACCTCCTGGAGCTTCTGTGCATTTTTATGTGATAGCAAGCATCCTGAAAATCTAACGAGCACATCCAGTCACTCTCTTGCAGGTACAGCATGATAGACTGTAATGTGACCATCCAGAACTTCTCTGTGGCAACTGACAGGTTCACGGTAGAGAGGTCCAGAATGGGGCTTAAGTCCCCAATTTTCTTTGGCATCAAAAAGAACCTGGAGTATAAGCCCGATCTGGACTGATCTGGGGGGACAGGTTCAGGGTAGAGAGGTCCAGAATGGGGCTTAAGTCCCCCATTTTCTTTGGCATCAAAAAGAACCTGGAGTAGAAGCCCAATCTGAACTGATCTGGGGGGGCGGTTTCAATGGCTCGTTTTCCTAGCAGCTTGGAAATTTACTGTGCTGCTGTCTCCCTTTGTGTGGGTGGTACATCCAGAAGGTGTCTGGAAGATTTGGGGGAACCCATGTAGGGGATAGAGTAACCTCTGGATATGACTTGAAGCACCTAGCGGTCCATTGTTATGGACTCCCATGCTGCTAGGTGCAACCTTGTTCCATGCTGGTCTGTCTATGGGGGGGCTTAAGATCTTATCTGGTCTTTTTGGAATAGGTTCCATGGTGTCCGATTCCTTCCATGCCTGCAAGGTGACCAGATCCACCAAATTATCCATGGAAGGGGACACCCAGGAAGTAGATGGGCCTGTGCTGAAAGCCTTCAGGAACACAGACTCATCAGAAGAAGGTTTGGGGGCAGACTAACCTTCCTGTTGGTGCAGGATTTCCATGATGTCTCCAAAGGAGACATCCTTGGGAGGTGACCTAAGGGAAACTTCTCCATCGTCCAAGTTTGTGTCCTTGGTGAGGGATGCAGGGGAGTTTAAGTGCCTCCTCTTGCATGTATGCTTGTGAGGTACCTCTCTGGTGGGGCTTACAAGCCACTTGTTCCTCAGGGGAACTGTCTGGGGCTCTTCGAGCATGGGCTGTCCCTCTGGTAAAACAATGGGGACTGTAGACAGAGCCAAAGGGGGTCTGGGTGGAGTCTGAGAGGGCAGTCAGGGGTCTCGATCCAGCGGAGAGAACCCTTTACCACATCAAATGCTGAAGGATAGTGAACCTCCTGAGAAACCAATAAGGAGGCTGGTCTCCCCAGGTCTGACGAGTGAATTGGAGCCAGGCCCAAGGTGGATGGAACTCCGAGGGAGGGAACCTGGCCCAACAAAGTCAGAGCCGAAGAAAAAAGTTCCACTCCCTTGGATCCGACACCCAAGCTCCGGATCCAAGAGCTGCTCGGATCCGAGCTGGTCAGATCCAATATGCTCCAGGCAGCTGTCAGCATCAAAAAAGCAGGTACCATCGGCACCAACCCCCTGACCAAAGCCAACCTCAGATCCGAATACTCCAAACCTGAAGGTTGGATCAGAAAAGGAGATATAGGTTTGAAAAAAGGAAGCAAGCTCCTCCCTCCTGAGGGTGGGGGGGCAGGCAAGACCCCCATCTGGATCTGGGTACGGATAAACCTCCTTATCATTTTATCCAGATCCATGTCAGACAAGGACCGGGTGGACCATGACAAGGCCACGGAATCTGACCTGGCGGGTCGGGACACCAAGGTCTGAGAAGCTTGATGTGTCTCTTCTGGCTCCAGGGAGAACCTCGGAGATCGGAGTTGAGGGGAGTCACAGATCTGTGGTGTCTTCATAGGTGAAGCAAGGTCCGGAGACCTCTTTCTCTTTTCCCTTGCCTTCGACTCTCTCTCCCTCTTTCTACCTCTTTTCTGCTCTGCTACCACAGGCTTTGGTACAGAAGGTTGAGTCCCAGCCTGGGAGGGAGGAGTAGCCAGAGCAAGAGAGGAAGGAGAGGCGGCCACAGCAGCTGCTATGACTGAAGCTGGAGATGAGGAAACAGATTCTGAAGGGGGGGAGAGGCCTTTGAGGGCCAACTTGGCCTTCCTATCTCTTATGGAGTGGGAGTTGAAGCCCTCAAATATGTTGCAGTCCACACTCAGGTGGGCCATGCCCAAGTACAAAACACACAGAGTGTGGCCATCCGCAGAGGATAATTTATGGCCACACTCTGTGCAATGCTTGAAAACAAGCTTTTCAGCCATACTATCTCAGTAGAAAGATAACCTAAGAAAAACAGGCAGTTTCTTTCTAACTGGCACACACACACACCCACTCACCACACTCGTATACAGAAAAAATACTGAGGGGGAGGGGAAGCTACAATCTACACAACAGTACAAACTACCCTAACTATCTTAAAACTCTAAAACATAATGCACCAAGCGAGAGGAGGAGAAAGGGGACCTATACTACCACTAACTAACAAAAATCTGAAGAAAAAAGATACTCACAAAGGTTTTACCCACTTGACTAAGTTAGAGCTCAAGAGACACGATGCTAAAGCTATTCATAAAAAACAATATCTGGGGATTGAAGGCAGTAGAGGTGTGTTATGGGTAAGGGGAGGAGTTTGGAGCTCGGAGCTGATGCTAGTAAAGTTGCCGGCTCAGATCAGATAGGGATCCGTAACCCACAGGTTGAAGATCAAATGAAGTAAACTACTTCAGATCTCAGACTTTTTTGTAATATTTTCTTTGACATTGATTACCACATTGATGTTTGTTTACTTCATTAATTCAAGTTTTTTTTATGAATGTTATTATTTGCAGTTAAGGGGAACAGCATATATATTGTTTTTACCCATAGTTACACTTCTGCCTAACTAGTATATAAAAGTTAATTATGTTTTGGGTAATGTGATTACATTAATAAGCAATATAGATGATAATTAAATGATTAATCCTTGTATTGACAAATTGAATTTGGTAAGAGAGTTTTTTGAACTTACTACATTGATTTTGTTTGTAATATAGATTCTGTTATTTTGATGTTACTGTTAACAAGGATGTTGATGGTTTGGTTTCATGGATATGAAGGAGATTCATAAGTTCATGGGTAAGTACTAGCCAGTTTCCCTTTTTGTGCACAAATTAATCTATTCCATTTGGTTAGAGACTGACCTTATACATTCCATAGTCGATAATTATATTTGTTTGTGTCTTTCGGCCTTTTAGGGGTCGCCACAGCGGAACTCCAGTCCGCTAATGATTGGTAGTTGATTTTTACGTGCCGAGTTACCAGCCCTGACGCACAACCTTCAATGAAGGTATGCCCATTCGCGCATATCTCCACGCAGAAGACGCTCTAGCTGAGAATCGAACCGGACAGCGTCTTACTGTGAGGTTACAACGCTACCGCAGCACCACCACCGTGGGTTATAGTCGATAATTATATATTACCCTTAAATGAGACATTATGACGTAATTTGACAGACTGACTTTATACATTCCATAGCCGATAATTATATATTACCCTTAATGAGACATTATGACATAATTTGACAGATTTTTAAATGGATGCTATGAATCACAGTTATCAACTAAAGTAGAAAATGAAATATGGGCTGCTGTATCACAAGGCATGTCAAAGCCATTATCTGCCTAATGGACACCATAACAGTCCAGTGTACTGTGAATGGTAAAGAAGATAAACTCTGTCAAGAAAATTGGATGCTTTAAGGATGGTTTGCATGTGTGGCATGCAAATCTAAATGTATTCATTCAAAAGCTAGAAGTTTAAAGTTGCTCTATCTTTCAATATCACATTTCTATTTAAAATTCTTTCTAATCAAAAGACTAAACAGATCCTCTTGTAATTATATATCATCTAGTAATACACATAGGTATCCAACTAGTGTGAAGGTTTTTGCATTCTGTTCATATTTATTGCTTTCTTATAGTGCCATAATATTGTTTGGAGCTGTGATCCTTTAGCCAATGACTTATCAATTAATGATTTTTAACTTGTGAAAGGACAGGATGTAGGAATTAAATAGTGAAATAGCAATTAATTTTAGGTAATATAAAAGGGTATGGTGTGAGCACAAGCTAATTCCCACCTTCTTCTGCCTAATTTTAGATTCTGTACTGATTTTCCTGCAGCCTTAAATATCAAGGGGGGGGGGTTATAAAGGTTACTACATATTGAGGGGGGTTTATAAAGACTACATGTTAATTTAGTGTAATCTTCCTGAGTGACTAGAAAGCATAAAAATGTGGCAGAGATGTTCTTGAATACAAATTGTTTACACTTAGTGTAAGCTTTAATAAATCTGGTAACACATGTTTAAGTTGTACAACTTTAAATAAATATGAAAGTTGCTTGTGAAAATAGAGACATATTGCACTGCAGGAGAGAAATAATGTAAAGGCTTAGGATGTTTTGATTATTACAAACTGTAAAGATTTTTTTTGATGAATGACATTGCTGCTTATGCCTTTTAAATAGCACTTACCATTCACAAGATACTTATATTTCTTTGGCTTATATTACTGGTTCTTCCATGAAAGCTCAAGGATGTAGGAAAGGTTGTAGGTTGTTGGAGGTGTAACATTACACATCTAATGAGATCATTGTGAGTATAATGACTGTAACAATTCAGGAGCATTGCATTTGGAAATAGAGACGCACAGACATTTTATAAAGACAAAACCAAGTGAAATTTTTGAACCAGGATTTCAAAATATTTCAGAGATATTAGAATGCAAAGTGAAAGAGATGCTTTCTATAGACAGCCTAGTAAAGATAATTGTATTTTGTAGCTTTACATTTTAAATATTATAAATAGTTAAGAAAATTCTTTTGGTCGCAGATATTCATTTTTTAAAGCTAAAACTAGGCAGGAAATTTTATCAGAGGCTGATTCTGAATATGGCTTAAATCTACACTTCCCAATAATTTTATCTTTAGAATAAGAGAAGTTGGATACTTTGATTAATTGCTTTGTAGATTTGTGAATGCATTTCTTTATATTTTTATATTGGTTAATTTGTTCAGTTTAATGTATTATTTTTATGTAGTGGATTGTTCAATGTGATTTTATTTTGTTTATGACTTGATATGGAAAATAAAGCTTCTCCTACAAAGTATTTATACAATACATCACAACGCTTCATTGGATGCTTTCAGATAAGGTTTTAGTGTCTTGCCTAACATTTGTATGAATTTATAGATAGCTGGGCCCCTTGGGACAGCTAGCAGGTGTATACTTACAATCCTTCCCTCTCTGTCAACAAACAGTAAAAATCAGGGAAAAAAATAACATATAAATCAAAAATAAAGCTTCTCTTAGCAGTCAATTTCACAATAAATCACAAGACCAACAGTAGATGTTTATAGATAATGTCTGGAGTATCTTGTCTACATTGTATATAAATCAATAGCTATCTAGATCTCTTGGGAGGGTTACAGTATGTTTGCCTACATCCTAACCCATTTCTTTTTTGAAACAGTAAACATCAGACATAAAAGTAAAATATAAATCAAAATAAAGCTTCTCCTACCAAGCAGTTCTACTATATACTATACAACAACACTGGATGCTTTCAGTTAATGTCTAGAGTGTCCTTCCAACAATTTGTATAAATTCATAACTAGATATACCCTTTGTGATGGCTACTTTGTGCCTGCCTACAATCTCTCATTTTCTTCTAATGGACAGTAGAAATCAGAGGTAAAAAATATAAATAAAAGCAAATCTCACTTGCTAAGCAGTGACATAATAAAATCACAAAACAATGCTGTATGCTTTCTGATAATGACTGAAAGTGTCCTGGTTGCAATCTGCATGAATTTATAGCTAGCTATGCCTTTTGGTAGGGCTAGAGTGTGTTTGCCCACAATCTGTCCATTTTTTCTAACAAAACAACACAAATCAGAATCTTTAAAAATTGTTTGTTAAAAACGTTGCCTAAGATACAGTGTGCCTTCCTCATCGAATTATACATTTGTGATCCCATGTATTAAAAAAGATATAAATCTATAATGTGTTTGTCATGCCGAACAATATCCTTGTTGAACAGAGATTATAAAATATTTATGTCATTTTTTCTAATACATTAAAATTAACACTATCAGCTCTAATTCAGAAGGATATAAGGGTTTTATATTCAAAAGGCAAACTTAGGATAATATAAAAAAATATTAATATTAACTTGTTATGCAGACTTAAACATGAAACAGAAATCATTAGTTTGGATATAGAGAAAGCATTTGATTCCTTCAGCTGACAGTATATATTGAAAGTAATAGAGGTATATGTCTTTCACTTTTTTGTGGTTATTTAATGTATTATACATTTAAGTTTATTTATCACAAGGAGTGCAGATAAAGAAAGGAATGAAACAGGTTTGTCCTCTATTGCTGCTATTATTTACAATAACAATGGAAGCTTTAGTAAATTCATTAACATAAAAACGTTTTAAAGTTAATGATTTCTTCCATCCAGAAATGGTATAGTTTTCAGATGACATCTTGTTGACATTAACTAATATGAACCTCAACCAGCATAGACATGGAAAGGGTAAACAGATTGATAGCTCTTTCTTGATTCTGTTGTTTGTGGTTCATGGCTGTTATTGGTTGGTAGAGCAGTTTGTCTGGTTAATTGTGATAATAAATGAAACTCCACCATGCTACCTAGTTAAACAGCTCTGTGCATACAGTAGTGCACTTTACCACTGGTTTACTTCAGCACTAGTTAAACTAGCAAATAAAAGCCATTCTCACTTCTCCTGCCTCAACGGATATACACAAACTCCATAGTCTGTTCATTCCTTCTTGCAACATTCAGTCCCCTTTTCAAATGTTTTTCTTTTTTCACACAATTTATCATCTCCCAATTTCACTTTATAAACTACGAGTCAACCTCTACCTTCACCATACCAGCAGCCCAGACATTAACAACAAAATCTCTTATACTTTGTAATGTTAAATACTCTGTCCTGTGCACTTCTTAATGCAAAAAGCATTTATAACAGGTAGTGCTAGAGGACAACCCTCAGGCAAAATGTTGGGTTAAGGGCTGCTGACATGAATATAAATAAGAAGCAGAAGACTTGTTTCAGATTGAAGCAGTTAAAAAAGTTAATCTTCTAATATTATGAATTATATTATTTGTGGGAAGCCAAGAAAAGCAAAACAAATTTACAGTGTACAAGCAAAATGTGAATATATACATAACAAGTTGCACAACTGCCTAGATAACTTAAAAAACTGTACAAAGTGATAGCAATGGCATCCTTTGTATCGTAACTATAGGCTGAGGAAGTTTGCTGTGGTAATGCCATACACAAATAAACCCTGATGCTTTGTTCAAAGTTCTTGTGCTAAGAGGTTGAGTGGTATGTGAAGGTAGTCATGGGGGGCGGGGGTCTTGTGCTGCCAGTAGTAATTACCTCTGAAAAGCCACTGGCAGCAATTATGACCAGTTCAGAAACATGCAAATTATCTGATAATGAGGTCTTCCTCATTGCAGCTGACCATGTCTCTGAATCACATTTTAAGCAACTGAGTAATCCGGACCTTGCAGCAGTTGTAATTTACTTTAGCATATGGAATTGTTTTCTGAATACAAAGTTTTTCTTTAAAATTGTCTAATGTGTAAAGCCTGGAAACCTCTGCTACTTCTTCTTCAGGGTACATGTTCAAGTAAATCGTATACTTAAAAAGCCAGACTAAAAGTTTAGGAAAAGAATACATGTGAATTAGAATTTGCAAATATGAGCTATTAACTGTGAACATTTTCAGTATATATATGCATCTTATATCAGTCACTGTCACTGTTCAGATCCTGATGATTTCTTTGGATTCTGAAATGTAATGGTATTGAAATAGTATGACAATAGCTACTACAATTTGATTTTTTTTAATTTCTTCACTTGGAAGGCACATTAGATAAAAATACAGAAATTTGGGAATGATAAAAAAATGGGAATACTTGAACTTCCCCATCTGAAATAATATTTTGGCATGAAATTTTAAAGCAGGTATTCATTCATTACACAACATAAATGTTTTCTCCTTTTTTTCACACATGGTCATTTTTAACAGTGACTTTTCACAACCACTTTCCCCACTGTGCAAGTCAACGCTATTTTTTGTTAGATTGCATCACTGCACCAGATTGAAGCCTAGAAAACTGAGCACATATTTGAATAAATACTTCCTGGCTTTATAATTTTTTTCACACAACAAACAGACAAATTCAGCCAGAAGCAATCTAATGCATCCTACAAATGATTACTTTGTGTAACACCCATATTCATAAAGCTGAAAATAAATGCATGGTAATGTTGGAGGATGCAGTGCACAAGCAATCTAACAAAAATGCAAGTTCAGTGGTAATAGTAATAGCATCCTGTCAGTGGAATAATTATGACATGGCAGCTATTCATACATACTTGGATCAATCTTGTAACACTGTCTTGTTGGATGCCAGCCAGGATCTATAAAAATACAAAAGAATATAAAATATACTAAGTCTACAGTTTAGGGTTCAGCCTTCCAGATTTCATAGTTAATTACAAGTGCAACAAGTGTAGTTTAGTATTACAATGTTATCTTTTCCCACACTATCATATTAAACAATAAAAACAGTTATGTTGTTTTATTTTACAATAAAGGCAAACCAAGGCAAGTGGATGAAGACTGGTTAAACACAAGTTAAACAATCCAAGTACAAGAATAACCAGTCAACATGGCTGAATCCAATGAAATAGCAGTTCCAAAGTTTAATAAAACAGCTTAAAAAATGTTAAAAACATCCAAGAAAAAGACAAGCGCTTTCACACCTATCCAGGTGCTTCTTCAGATCTAATAAAAAAGGCATAGATTGCTGCTTAAATGCACACAGTTTTAGGTACACATCTTAAGGTCACGTGACCTGAGCAGTGGTCTTAAAGGAACATAGTCATTTAAGCCCTTCCCTCTGTCACTTTGTAATTCTAAATTCCCTTTAGTTTCAATACATTCTGTTTTAGTGCTGACATCACCACGTCTAATGCTGGCATGAAAAAGTTGTAGCAAAATAAACTTAAACTTATGAGCACTTCCAGTAACTAACATGTGTTTTGACAGTGCATTTCTTTTATCTTTTCCAGACACATCATAAATGTCTTCACGTGCATGCTCTTTCAAAACTGTTAGTTTACCAGCATAAAAACTTTTGCACACAACGCAGCTACCTAAATAAACAAGATTGCAGCTCTTACAACTTGCAAACAAATTGAATTTATAAACCTGCTTAGTCTCAGGATGCTCAAATCTCTCAGTAGTTTCAATAAACTGACACATATTACAGTCTCTTATAGGTTCATAGGTTCATAGGTTGGTACTAGGCTATTGGCCTTAAGGTTTATGCAAGCCTAGCCATAACAATTCCCTGGAAATTTTTTCCCACAATATTTACTTCTCTGGGCCCCTGTCTAGCAGGGCAACTGGCATCATCCCTGGGGTGAATTTCCTATCTCCCATCCAATCATCAAGGTTCCTTTTGAAGAGGGCCAATGAGGTGCTCTTCTTGACATGTATGGGCAGTCTGTTCCACAGTATGGGGTGTCTCTGGGTCAGGAACTTATCCCTCCAGCATGTTTTGTTCATTGTGATGATAAGGTTTAGATCCCTGGAGCGTGTGGCTCTGAGGGATTGGGATTTCTTTAAGTGGAGCATGTCCAACAGCTCAGGGTTTGACATGGCCTTGTATGTTAAGCAGAGATCGCCTCTGAGTAGACGATATGCCACAGAGTATAGCTGGAGTTTTTTTAGATGGTCAGCATATGACATCTGCTTTAGGCCTGTGATTCTTTTAGTGAGGTATTTCTGTGGCCTTTCCAGCTGTTGCAGATGTCTTGTGAGGTACATACCAAATGGGGCATTATACTCTATAATGGGTCTAATGAGGGATGAGTACAGTGGGCCAATGACCTCCTTTTTTCTGGATGAAAAGCCCTTAGTGATAAGGTGTGCCACATAGAAGTATTTCCTGACTGTTGTGGCAATGTGGTTATCGAAAGTGAGACCGCTGTCCACTTGTGTCCCTAAGTCTCTCATCACACTTTCAATGTTTAGTGTCCTGTCACCTATGTGGTAGTTCATGGGTACATGTTTTTTTCCAAAGAGGATGACTATACATTTCTTGGCATTAAGCTTGAGCCCATGGCTCTGGCACCAGGCATCTGTTTCTGTAAGGCCCTTTTGTAGAATATCCACATCATTTGGAGATTCAATAATGGCTCCCAGTTTGCAGCCATCTGCAAACTTTGTTAGCCAGAGTCCCTTAGTGTTGGCCTGTACTTCAGAGATGTAGATGCCAAACAAGAGTGGTCCCAGGACTGAACCCTGAGGTACTCCACTTGTCACTTGTCTGGAGCTGGATTTGGAGTCGGCTACTTTTACAGTCTGGGTTCTGTCAGTAAGCCAGTTGGCAACCCATTGAGTGACATAGGGATTTATGCCCAGCTTAGTAAGTTTATCTATGATTCCAGAGTGGAGGATGGTGTTGAAGGCCTTGGTGAGGTCCACATAGGCTGTGTGGACCTCCTTACCCTCGTCCTCAGCTCTGGAGACCGATTCAAAGAAGTCAATCAGATTCAGGAGACAAGATCGGCCCTTCACAAACCCAAACTGGGTGGGGTCCAGTGTCTGGAGGTTGCCAATGTCTTTGTTTATAAGTTCCATGATAATGCGTTCCATGCCCTTGCAGATCAGGCTTGTCAGACTGATGGGACAGTAGTTCCCGGGATCCAAGGTGGATCTCCCCTTGTGGAGTGGGATAACTGTAGCTATGCACCACTCGGTGGTCACGAAACCTGAGGTGAGGCTATTATTAAACATGACACTTAGGTGAGGTGCCAGCTCATTTTGTAGTTCATGTAGTACACAGCCCGGGATATCATCTGGTCTCATGGATGCTGTATTCATAGCTTTGGAGAGTGCGTTTTTTACCTGTGTGGCTGTGATTATCGGAATTTGGCAATCTTTAGGTATTGAGATGGGCCCTTTAGGGGTGAGAGGGGAGTGAAGTTGGCACTAAATCGATCTGCCAGGATATTGGCAATATCCTTGGGATCAGTATATTTAATGCCATTCTGTTGTAGCTCAGAGCAATTCTGAGCATTGCCATTTAGATTCTTGACATAACTATAGAATGCCTTGTGGTTGTCTTTGGAATCTTTGGCAATTTTATTTTCGTAACTAGCTTTTGAGGATTTTATGAGGGATCTCAGCTTCTTACTGAGGCTGGTGAGGGAGTTTTTTGCATCCTGGGATTTTCCTCTTTTCTGCAACAGTTTCGTCCTTCTGTTGTACAGTTTGTTTATAGCAGGGGACCACCAGATTGGCTTCCTTTTTTTGGAGAAGAGCATCTTGGTTCTATTTGGGATGGCACGATTCATGCACGAGTGGATGTGCTCATACAGTGCCTTAGTGTAGGATTATGCAGTTGAACTTCCAGATCTCGTCTGCATGGGTGTTGTGAAGTTAGTCACTTCTGACTTCAGTAGCATGAAGTTGGCTTTGGAGAAGTTTTTTAAGGAGGTTTCCTTACTGGGGGGGGGGGGGGGTGTGGATGTCAAGGGTGATTTGCTTATGGTCAGACTTCACCAATGAGGGGGTGACCACCGGTGTGGAGCATCTATCTCCCATGTTGGTAATGACCAGGTCTAGGATATTGTAGCTCCTGGTGGGACAATGGATTAGTTGATCCAGGGCACTGGAATTTATGAATTGCAAGAACCGTTGGGAAAAGGAATTGGTACCCAAGTAGTTTTCCCAATTAATGGCAGGGTAGTTGAAATCACCTAGTATTAGGGTGTTTGGTTGTATCTTAATATATGATAATTTCACAGGATGAGTTTCTATTCTATTAGTAATCCTTGGTTTATTCTGAACAGGTTTATAGCACAACATTTTTCCTCAAAGAAATATTCTTCTTAAAACAAAACTTAGGAACCTCACCTAAAATAGCTTTGCTTCTGTCATCACATGTAAGAACATGCCAGTGTTTTTTAATAATTTCACAGACAGAGCTAACATCATTTGAGAAGGTAATGCTCATTCTCAGAGTGTCTCCTTGTGACACCTTGGAACTCATAGCCTCTGGGTCTTGATGAGAGAAATATGCTTTGGCCTGGACATTCCTATTAGATAGAGCCCCTTGTTGTGCTACATCTCTGTCTGGAGAGTAGTGCTGCAGGGTATCTTTTAGGACTGGACATTTTTCTGGTGCACGTATAATATTGTTTGCAGTAACAAATTGTAAGTATGTTAAATAGTTGGGTAGCTCAAGCCACTTTAGTTGTTTCAGGGCTCTGCAATGATGAGTCCTACATGTAGGTTTGGCAGCAAATTTGGCTACTTGTTTATAACAGATGGATAGTTTAGCTTTTATGGGTATTATGTAGGTTAGTAAGAATAGGTGGGACATATAGTAGGGATGGAAGAAAGTAGGCAGGTGCTAGTGCTTGTCTTGCATCACCTATCAGGTAGTGTTTGGTCCTGTAGAGGGAGCCAAGTTTCTTGTGTGCTTTTTAATGACTTGCTTCAAATTCAAGGTTATTCTAATCTAGGATATTTAGATGTTTTGTTTGGGTTACAGCTTCAATTTTTGTGTTGATGGATGAAAACAAGCAAAACCAGAAGTAGCAGAACTGAAGGACCAAATTGGTAAACGACAAATATAGCAGCAACAAAACCCAAAGGATCCACCACGGCAGAGTATGAATAAAATCTTTAATAACCAGGATAAGTGCTTTTGAGTAATCCAACTCTTTTTCAAATCCAAGTACATTGTTGGATGAGGTTATTTAGAAGGATTGTCTTTTATTTCAGTAGATTTGTTTGTAGGATTTAAAAATAAATGAGCACATTTTAACCAAATTTCAGTAGCAGTGAAATAATTTTGGGTGATGTCCTGAAGTGTTGGTAGGTATTGAGCTGCATATATAAGGGTTGAGTCACCAGTATGTGGAGCTATGCTAGCAGTAGGTGGCAGTGTGCAGTCTGCTTATAAAAATGTTGAGAAAGAGGGGGCCTAATACTGAATCCTGATAGAGGCTGAAAGTGACTGGTAGGAAGAGGGTTTTTATTTCCATTTGACAACCTGTTGTAGTCTCTCTTCTTCAAGTGCTTTGTGACACTTAATTATTTATCAGATACCCTTTCTTGCTGTTTTCATTAGATTGTCCTCCTTCATTACTGACATTCCCCCTTTATTTATCTTTCACAAATACCATGCAACTTTTCCATCCCACTCTGACCTTAAGTCATTTGGAAGGTGCCTCATAATATATAACACTTTTATTAAATATATCAGCTTTACTCCCTTAATCTGTCCCAACAGCATGTCCAGTGCTCCTGTCCTACAATCACAATTCCACATCATAACACACATTCTTACATAGTTACATCTACTAACAGTCTGTTTTTTTTCCCCACTACATTTTGAAGATACATGACCTTTGTACAGTTTTTCTATTGCTCATCCCACTACATCTTGAAGATACATGACCTTTGTACCGTTTTTCTATTGCTCGTCCCACTACATCTTCAAGATACATGACCTTTGTACGGTTTTTCTATTGCTCGTCCCACTACATCTTGAAGATACATGACCTTTGTACGTTTTTTCTATTGCCCGTCCCACTACATCTTGAAGATAAATGACCTTTGTACGGTTTTTCTATTGCTCATCCCACTACATCTTGAAGATACATGACCTTTGTACGGTTTTTCTATTGCTCGTCCCACTACATCTTGAAGATACATGACCTTTGTACGGTTTTTCTATTGCTCGTCCCACTACATCTTGAAGATACATGACCTTTGTACGGTTTTTCTATTGCTCTTACCATTTTCTTACCACTTATTTTCTGTACACTCACCTAACTTGACTTCATCCAGTTGCAATGTAATCTTCTAACTTTCCAACATTTTTCAAACTATTCTTCGACACCTCTAATACCTAATGATATTTTCTACCTCCAGCAAACAGTCATCTTCAAAGATGTATAACTTTTTTTCTCTTTTTTTCTTTCTTTCTCCAATCCACCTCTACCTTCTTACCCTTTCCCAAATATCTCCATGACTGATAGATACCACTACAACAAAATGTCCTCATTCTTACCTCTGTTTCTGTAGATATCCCACCATTTATTTACACAGCTGTGGATTATCATACAAATCTTTTCTACATCTTTTTAATTTCAGCAAAACTCTGCTTCTTCCTGCAATACATAATTATTCCATTCCACAAAATCAAACTTTTTATCAAATAATTCCACCTCATTTTTCTATCAGTGTAATTATCTTTTCTGCTAAAAAATGTAAAAAAATATCCACTGACATCTACCTATATCTAACTTTCTCAATGCCCTGGCCATTCTTTTTGCTACTGCTTACACCAACATTTTAGCATCCACATTTATTAATAATATGGGCCTATATTCAACTGGATCCTCCACTGCTTCTTCTGTTTGGGTGATCCATAATGCATGGCAACTGCCTTCTATCATATCAGTTAGGACTTCCACAGATACCCTACTCTTTCCTCTCTAGACTCTTATAGAATTCCAACAGAAATATATTCAGCCCTACTGTCCCCTTTCTTACCCTAATTCCCTTTGTGTTTTTCTTCCTAATCTCTTCCTTACCCATACTGCATCTCTTCCATATTTCCTGCTGAATTTCTAAGTTCCCTTTTTTTAAACTTGTCACTCTGCTTCAATATAACACCTTGAAAAACTCAGCCATAAAAGCTATCACATTCTTTTTGTTATATGCTAACTGCCTCTTTCTTTCTCTCAGCTTTTCTACCAACATGTATTGTTTCATCTGCTTCAGTAGCCACATCAGAATTTTTCTCCATCCTTTTACCCTTAAACTACTAAAACGTATTCCATCTTATCCTCTCCATCTCAATCACTACTGTTTCTTTTACTTTTTATTCTATTCTTACCTTTTTCCATCTTCTGATAGTAATTCTTCTCTTTCCACTAATAAATCTTCTGTATCTTCTAACTTTCTAATTTTCCAACTTCTCTTTTTTCATGTTTCATCTTTTCCTATGCCCATGAACCTATCCAGCCATGCCACCTTCATGTTATTCCTCACACTTCTTCCATTCTTCACATCTCCACTTTGTTCCAATCTAGTGCACTAATGTCTGCTCTCCTTCCCCCTCTCTTCTACCTTCATACCTTCAAAACCTCTCTCTCTCACTCTCTCTCATTTTCTTCATTCCCATGTATTCTCATGGTCACATATGCAGAAGCTAAAAATACAATCATACTTTAATCCTCACCCATTTGACTCTTTCTGTCACTTCTTGCTTCACCAAAATTCTCTAAACTGTTTACCTGTTTTGCTGCACCACTCATAAATGTAAACTCCCTTGCCATTTCTTTTAATACTTCCAAATATCTTTCTACCTTCCCTATTCCATACCCTTAATGCCACCTTCATGGATTTGGATTGTACTTCCTCCTGCAGGACATCTAGTCATCCACTGCTCAAAGTGTCATTCTAAAGCACCACCCATAGCTTCTTAGCTCATGCATCAATCTTCTTCATCCTATGTTTTGGAAAACAAAATCCCTACCCCATCCTGATTTAATCTATATGTATTAATCCTATCTTCATGTCTCACCCTAAGATCAATTCCCAAGTTAACTGTCTGCCAGAGCCAATTTTACCCTTTCCTTTTGTAGTGCTCATCATTCATGATCACCTCCCTTCTCAGATTTAACACAAATCTTCACTACATGTCACATCTTCCCCTCGCCAGTCTTCGCTTCTCATTAATCTTCAGCTTCATCTCTTATAAACTACTATATCAAATGCTTCCAACAGCTCATTTTTTTCCATCCTGTTTGCTTTTATTGGGTGTGACATAGCCCAAATATAATCCCTATTATTAATTTTGGATTTCACAACTCATTTCACCTATGTTGTGATCATTACTTCCTCCCTCCTCTTCTCCCCTCAGTTTCTTTCTGTAGCCATTCTCTTTTTTTCTGTCTTCTGCCTCCTTGGGCATTCTGTCCACTTCTATTACTCCATTATCCATTAGAGAGCTTTAGTGCAGAGTTAGTGGTGTCTGACTCATATTAGTCTGTGCATTCATACAGTGTAGCTATTTTTTTGCATGCAGTACAATATACTGCTTTTGCAACAGCAGAGCAAGAATCTCTCTGAACAATGTGTTAGCTTTTTCCTGCATTTGGCAGTGTACTGCTTATATGCAGTTTAGACCTTGTCACTAATACGCACACTCACAGGCTCAAAAACATAGAACCACTTTTTCAGACATTCAGCTGAAAAAAGATAATCACATCTTAGCTTGAAATACAAAAATCCAAACTAAAAAAATATAGATTTAAAAGAAATGATATAAAATGCAGATAAATATGTAATATTCTGAATGTATGGAAATTGCGGCTTTAAAAGTGAAAAATATCAAAGAAATTCTCAGAAATCTACCTGTTTAAACAGCTCCTCAGTGCAAGATGAATGTTTATGAACAAATGTCACATGCAATAATACAACAAAGTGCTACTTTAGAAAAGAAGTCTAATGAGTTTGAAAAAGGGCAGTGAGGAAGAACCTATTCTTTCACCGAACAACCAAAAGGCCAGTTCTAAAGATTCAGTATGCGTTCCCATTTCATTTTAAGAATTTCTGGCAATACCCCATCTTAAAACTTTTTGTTGTAAATGCCTTCTGTATCACCACCAAAACTGGCTAATATGCATGTCTTATGACTTTTTTCAATAGTGTTTTCAGCTTTCAGATAAAAAACTGTACAGTGCAACTTGTGTGGCCTCAAGGGAAAAATCTGATGACAGGAGAAGCAAAATAACACAATGCAGCCTACTATCTAAACTCTATAAAGAGACAAGTTTAATACAAATTATTTCATTTACCTAGCCTAAAATGATTTTCTTCTCTCAGTTTAAGACATATGGAAGCACTTTCAGCATTTTAATAAGTGGAACAGCTTTTTCATTTATCAATATTGTATGACTACCTTCTCTGAAGCCATATGCTGTAGCTGGCACTGCTGTGCTCTAGGGAAGTAGCTCTTCCAGGTTTGGCTCAAAAACATATTTTCTGTATAAAGATTTATTTTTATTTTGATTTTGCTGCTGGCTGCAATAATCAGTTTTTGTTATATCAGTTATGGTCTCACACATTTCCAACTAGCTGCTTCCATTAAATGAAGTCGGATATTAAAGAGATTTAATATCTAATGTCACCAATAAGTCATTTTCAGTACTGTTAATGTTGACAGTTTTCTCTATAAAGTGATAAAGAATCTGTAATAAAAAATATGCTATTAAATTCAGAATATTAAAATTTCTGTATACAGTTATACTCCAGGATTTAGAGATACAATGGGTCAGCAATCTTTTTTGAATGAAAATGGTATAACACTTAGTGAAGTCATATGTATAAAGGAGTGAATAGACAACATTTTAAGACATTATTTTTATTTAAAAATGTATAAATCAAACAAATCAGAGATGTGGCAATGCAAGCCACTATGGCCCTACCTTTTTCAGTTTAACAGTAACATATTGGGGAAAAGATTTTTTATACAAATAATTATTTTGTTAATACCCAATATTACACCAGATTTACTGATGACATTTTTCCTAGTGTGGGCAGGATCCATTGATGAGTTTCAAGATTTTCTTTGATGCTCTTAATCAATGAGCAAAATGTTTACATCAATGCAGTTTTTTTTTCTGTCTTGTAAATAAGAAAGATGGCAGCTTATCTATACGTATTAACTACAAAAACACAACGTTTAATTCCCTGATTCATTTTAAGAGTAAACATCCTCTTAAACAAAACAAAACAAAAATGGATGCATCTAAGACCATGTCCACTGGGATTAAGAATCTTACAACAGAAACAGAAATCATTAAGGAACTGCAACCACAACTAATTGACAGGATAAGGTTTCAGGGTACCCTGAAACTTGTTTTAGTTCTCCTGAAACTATTACTGGTTCCACTACTGGAGAATAAATCAAATTTACTCAGGTTGGAGCAACGCTATGTGACTGATGTATGATGTAGATAACTCAAGTATTAAATAAAAGTAAAGGAAAACTGAGCAATATTAAAGAGCAACAATGAAGTGTTCAAACTGGTGGGTGAATTACCCAAATTACTTAATAAGAAGGGATGTAATGTTAACAATATTTTAGAAAATAAAAAAGCTAAATAAGTTCCTAAACAGAATAAAGGGACTATCAAGTGTTGCAATGATAACACATAAAGGTTACTAAATTATGGTCCTTGGACCAATTGCACAAATACAGGTAGCACTATATGGTATTTTTTCTGCAATTTAGAATAGGCAGTATACATGGCATTTTGTTGTTTATGAGAATGTTTTTCTGTAAGTGAGGCAATCAGAAGATTGAGAGATGGAAAAGTAGAATATATTAGAGTGATGAAAATAACTGTGGTTATAAAGCTATATCTGATCTGGTTTTGAAAGGTTTTTATTCAGTGTTATTGATTATGCAAGTAGCAGTTTAAGGGGTGGTAGTAAGAATGACTATTTGTAATATCTTGAGTACAAATGGAAAATACTCTTGCAAGTAAAAAGTATTTTTGGTCTCAATTCTTCAGGGAACTTCATACATTATTGAAAAAAAATATGGCTTTAAATGTGAAAGTTGAATGTTTAAGTCATGTGATTTCCACTCGTGATATTCTCAGATGACCTTTACACTATATAAATGAATGTAGGACTTTCTGTTAGCAGTCTTATGAAGTCTCAGTTCTGTAGTGATAAGTCTGGAGCTGAAAATGCATAATCTGCTTACTTGTTCTACATTTTATATTTTATTAAATGTGGTGAATCTAAGAGTTGGTATCTGACCTGTTCCTCTGCTCTTTTGTCTTTTTGTGTTTTGGACTTTGATTAATTGAAAAGTGGGAAGTTTTTTTTGCTTTATTTTTGTAGTACTATTCAAACTTGTCAGTGTGCATACTATTTTCTTGTTTACTTTTACAATGATTGCAAATATTTGAATTAAATTTAGAACTTTTATTTCATATTTTACAGTAAAAGTGCCAACAGCCATTTGCAAAACAAAACAAAATTCAAACATAGAAAACAGACTTAGCATAAGCAACAGCAGACTTCTCATCCCTTGAATCACACATTTACTGAAAAAGTGTCTGACAACCCATAAAACCATAAGAAACATGCTGGAATACATGGTCAAATAGCATATAATGAAGCACTAATAGGTGATGTGAATGAAGGGTGCAGGATTACAAAACTCAAATGTGTAACACATTTGTTAACAGTCTGTGACAGCCCACTGGATACAAGTATCTACTTTTAGGGGTAATGTCCAAACAGAAATGTGGATCCAAGAGGAGTGAATGCTCTTGATATGTAACAAATGTAGACAACGATAAAACTGGCAAAATATATCAAGAGCAACGCAATGAAGGGCATAAATACCAACACGAAAACAAGTTCAGATGTCCACAAACACGATACTCCAAAATATAGTAAAAACAGGTTTAATTAAGTGCACAGAGGTTAGCGCTTTCGCGGTTAGCTTCATCAGACCAATACTGAACGTTAAAAATTTTAATTTAAATAGCCAAAAAGGCGGGATGTTATGTATTGTCTTATGTGCATAGATTTCTGTAGCACAGAGTTTTATTAGTAACATGAGTTAGTAGTATGGGTCAGTTAACAGTTGTTTTAATATTGAAGTGTCTTTGCTTTAAATTTTAAATGAAGTTTCCCGCCTTTTTGGCTATTTAAATTAAAATTTTTAACGTTCAGTATTGGTCTGATGAAGCTAACCGCGAAAGCGCTAACCTCTGTGCACTTAATTAAACCTGTTTTTACTATATTTTGGAGTATCGTGTTTGTGGACATCTGAACTTGTTTTCGTGTTGGTATTTATGCCCTTCATTGCGTTGCTCTTGATATATTTTGCCAGTTTTATCGTTGTCTACTTTTAGGGGTAGCCAATGAGCCCTTTCTGTTGAAGTGGCTTGGCAAAATCATACTGCAAACTAATGGAGGCTGAGGGAGTCAAACCCTGTACTACAAAAAACAGCTCATAACTTGACTCATCTGCACTAAGTGTCAAACTGTTGTAACCCAACACAGTACATTTCACACCCACGTCTGCAAAAAACTAATTGAAAATGTATTCATTTTTAAAATATTATTGCTAAACCTTTAACTTAATGCTGTCAGATTTATTCACACCGTAATTATATTTTCAACAGTAGCAAATCAAGGAAAATAAGGAGCATACTCAAACAAAATAGTTTATATAATGATTCTCCTGCTTACTACAATCAGCTCCTTCTTTTATACCATAGCAGTTCTAAGGTGCAGGAACCAAGTATTTAAACACATACACATATACACAGGCATGCACAAACACACACACACACACACACACACACACACACACACACACACACACACACACACACGCACACACACGCACAAACATGCACACACATGCCTGTACATACACACACACACACACACACACACACACACACACACACACACACACACACACACACACACAGAAGTGATCCACAATTACACCCCCTTGTATAACTGCGTTCACCATCAATGTTTACTAATGAACAAATGAATGAACAAATACATAAATCATGATTTAGAAGCATTTTTCAGCTCACTGCTGTGAGTGGAGAATCATATAGTACAATCCATTGCACCCCAAGTCCCCATAAACTCTTATGTCAAGAATCAGATTGAAAAAACAAAAATGGTGACTAGATTGTAACTCAGTGCTTGTTATAAGAGTACAGTCATCAGGAAAGCAGAGTGCCTAACTATTGTGTAAGAGTATATTTGACTGTACAAGAGACTTCCCTGTAATCCTGAAACAAGTATACTCATCACTGTTTTCACAGTCTATTTTCTGAAGTCTTGATAAAGGTGCATACTTAAAACTAAGACAGGACAGTGGCATCTACAAACTGATATGATTTGCTAAGCTTGACAGTGAAATGGTCAGCATGAGATGAGCAGAGCTGGGGTTATTAAAGAGCATTTGCAAATCGTTATAAAAACATGACATATTCCATGTTTACATAAATAATTAAAAAATAGAGCTAGATATTGTCTTATTGGGAGTAGTGCATTTAAGCAGTGGGTGTGACTAAAAAATTACATTAAAATATGGCAGATAATGTAAAGACATTCTAAAATATAAATGCTCTTTTGGTAAAGCAGTTATGATTATTACCTATATTTTCATATCTGCATTAATTTTATAAAAGCTGTATGACCTACAGGTGAACAAATGATAACATCTTGTACAAAACATCAAGGCACATAATATTGTTACTGATAAGTGACATCTAACGCAGATGGTCTTGTAGATTAATATTGTTCTGAAATATTGTGAAATTATTATATGTATAATTTGCATAGATCCAGCAATGTCAAAAAATAGCAATATGTTATCCCCTCTTGTCATACATCAGTAGAAAGCTCTTGAAGAGATGGACGATTTTGTCACTGATATCCTGGATCAATCCTACACTTACAGACCATAACTCTCCAGGATTTTTTGGCAAACAAAATACGCCTTTTCTTTCATAAAACTGTATTGTAAAATCAGCATTTAATAACATTTTCTACCAAAGGACTATCATATTTTATATTTTTTTATAAATAACATCATTTACAAGATAACATAAATCCAATGAAGTTTCCAGTACAGGATTTTGTAGAAAGGGTCTCACAAAGTAAGTAGTTTCCTGACTTAGATCATCTCAAGAAGCAAAAGTGTTAATTAGCCTCATGTTGTCCAGGATTAAATGAGTTAGATACTGGTCTTGTAGACTTAGAAAGTGGCTAGTATAACAGGATTTCCATTAGCAAGTATTTTCTGAAGGGTATGAAGTCTGAAACTCATGTTTATGATTATTTAGTGACTACAGTCTACAACATTGTTCCCAGAATCCAAATATTTTAAGAGGAACTATCAAAAATATGAGAAAAAGAATCAGGGATCATTGAGACCTATGCCCTCTATTTAGGTGCACATGTGCACACACACACACACACACACACACACACACACACACACACACACAGATCTATTTCATATATTCGATACTTCAAAATGCCAAATTTCATATGGCCAAGACCATATGATCGACATTTGAAATGTTGAACATATGAAACAGAAAAGTAAAAAACAAAAAAAACACTTACCTAAACACTTTAAACGAATAAACTGGAAGTCCAACACCCAAAGTGGTAGCCGAAAATATAATTTATTGTAACATAACATAAAATATGAGCGCTTTCGTCTTGGTGACCAAGACTTCATCAGATGAACACAATCCACAATACTTAATCCTTATATATATTGTGCAAACAACCACAAAGCATTCTATAGCTATGTCAAGAATTTCAATGGCAACACCCAGATCTGTTCTGAGTTACAGCACAATGGCACGAAAATTACAGAACCAACTGATATTGCCAACATCCTGGCAGATAGGTTCAGTGCTAACTTTATCCCCCTCTCACCCTCCATAGTTCTGTGACCCTGCCAGGACTGCTTTGCTTCATTTTCAACATTTAGTTGCCTTATTTCTTCATTTCTGGCTTCTCAAAAGTTCCCAGACTCTGTTCTAAACCTCTTTGTTGTTTTAGGTCTTTCATCTCCATTTTCCACTGCAGAATGCAAGGGTGGAACTTCCTCATTCATTACTATTCTGACATCACTTCCAGGAAAGTAAAACACAGAGTTCAAGCCCATCTCATAATCATTTTTGTCCCTGCTAAATTTTTTCTGTTTTCTCTTTTTCAAAAGCTCATTTTCTTCATTAATTTTCTCTTCAATAACTTGCATTTTAGTGTCAAAGTTCATGTGGGATGTCACATCTTTTAGACTGTTAAAAGAAGATGTTACTACATTAGACAAATCAGTGAGCATTGTCTTATGCTTCTCTATTAGCAGCTTTACATATTTCAAGCCTGTAGTTTAATTTAGAGCTTGCTAAGCTTCCATAAAGCTATCAGGACGTTTGTCTATAGTGGGTGCTTTTAAAACCCTTAGTCCCTTTGGAACTCTTTTGACATTTAAACAAGTCTCAAGGAGTAAGACATCCCACTGCAGTCTCAACAGTTTGAACAAATCTTTCTCAAATTTAAAGAACTCAGCTGTTAAATCTGGTTCCCTTACCTAATGTTGCTGGTTTTCTTCTATAAAGGGATTAACTGTCCCTCTTAGAAAATTGCGAAGATAATTGTCAGAGCTTCCTAATATAACTACTTCATTGCCAATAGTTCTCCATTTTGGGATAGCTCCCAACACAAGTCCAGTATTAACAGTCATAGGAGGTACAACAGGCACAGCAGCGGCAGCTCCCACATCTGACATCGTACTTCTATTTGGTTGTGACAAAACTTTTTCAACACTTCCTTTTCCATTATCTAATAACACTTCATCAGGGGGTATCATGAAGTGTAAAACCCAATGGAATAAGTAAAAAACTAGAGTTTGGTTGAAAATTAGCATTAGAATTTGAAAAGGCCATTTTATAACAAAATTTAACCAAAAACCTCACAAACAAAAACAGTGGTCATATAAAAACTAAACAAGTCAATAATGAACCACAAAAGTATATGTTTTATTACATAAGCTCTTTCATTCCAAAAGGAACTTCTTCAGACCAAGCCAAAGAGTTAAAAAACCTTTTTTAAAAGATTACATCAGAAACAGCTGACCAAAGTGAATCAATGAATTAACCCTTTACTTTTTAAGCCTACCTTGTAATTCTCCCTTTCATTTAGTCCAGGAAAATTACATGCATTTAATCTTACCTGCCAATAGTATTCTTTCCAATTTAAGTCATCCTCAGCATCAAACCTACTAGCATAATTCGATATTTGATCGACCACAGAAAAGTTAAAATCAACTTTTTCAACTTTTGAACTGTGTTTATTAATAACATGCTTGGCTAGACTGTTATTTATTTCTTTAATATCTACAGCCCTAAGATGTTCATATATTCTTCTATTAAATTATCTGTTGGTTCTCCCTATGTAAAAAGCAGAACACAGTCCACATAACACTATATATACAACAAATTTAGATTTGCAGTTGTAACCATGACTTAGCTTAATATTATAATTTCTAGCAACCACTTTGCAACACTTGTTGTGCATTTGCAGAGAGAGATACTTCACCTAAGTCAAATTCCTGATTTATCTTGGTCAATTGTAACTACTGGTAGATTCTTATTCAAACTGGTTCAAGATCAACCTACTACCAAATTTAACTTCTACTACAGTCATTACTAAGTTGAAACACCATTCCTCAGTCCATGGCAGTCCACAGAAATTAATCTCTGACAATGGTATGCAATTCACCAGTCAATTGTTTCTGAAATTTGCCAGAGAATGGAACTTCGTACATGTTACTAGTAGTCCAGAATATCTGCAATTGAATGGACTTGCTGAATGTGCAGTACGAAGTGCAAAGCAATTACTTGAAAAGTCAAAGAGTGATAATACAGATTCTTTTTTAATTTACTCAATCTCGGAAACATACCCCATGACAATATAGCTCACCTGCTCAGAGACTTCTGTCTGGGCAAACCAGAACAACATTGTCTATCAGTTGTAGTTTATTAAGGCCTAAAGCTAAAAACAACCAAGCAATCAAAGCCCAGTTATCTAGAAAGCATTCTTTCCAAATATATGATAAATAAATATGTATCTAGCTTGGTATAATTGCATGATGAAAATCATTTCTATGTAAATTGCATATTCATTAATTTCAGTGACAATGTCTAACTCATTTTCTCAAAGAGGGAGGATGTAAAATAACATGTGTGTTGTACCTTTAAGAAGCATTTCCAAGAACTGTGTGCACATATAAATATCAAGCACCTGTTAGCTTCAGCGCCAGTTTGAAGGTGCAGCCAGAAAGTTAACATCTATGTGTATGGTAGCTAGTTTGTTTATAAGTTAAAGTTACTTAACCTTGTTTATGATGTGTTTGCATACAATAAAGCTGCTTGAACAAGAACCCATAATGCTTACTTACTTTATCCTGACCTGATGAGTGACACTTAATATTATCCCTTGCCCACATTGTACAAGTTATGTGCATTCTGCTTGATGTGATTCCATAGTATAGTGTGCATATGAATTGTATTATGTATGCATGGCCCATATTGATGATCTGATGCAGGGATAATATGGGACTGAGGGGAGTTGCTTTCTAACCATGAAACTATGGATTTGTAGGATTCTGGACATCAGAAACTTACATCTGATAGCACAGTACAGAGGATGTGCATATGATTATAGTGACATACATTGAGCAGGCAGGATGCCACAATAAATGCTGTGACAGCAGGGATAGTGGTACATGTTTAACTACATAGAAGAGCAGAAGAAATACTATGTTAGTGGCAAAAGAAGCAACGTGTGTAAAATGGACAATTCACTTTTTCCACTAAATATATGGAGAAGAAAAGTAACCAGAGTACACTTAAGAAAATATAATAGGTTGAAAAACACAACTAAGGAGACAAGTAGTATAAAATAAATGTATTTATTTGTGTTTGGTGACTAGTAAGTACCTATCAGTACTGGAGACATATATAAGCCAATGCCTACATGTACAACACAACTTCCAGACATTCATTACTCTTTTTTTACAACTTTTATGTACAGTAGATACTGATGATCATAGATGTATACCCCTGGTAAAAATGGGATGCCCATACAGTTGGGACATGGGAAGGACTGAGAATGTGCTCAGACCTCAGGTTTGCTCCACACACCAGTTCATAATTATTGTACAGCTACGAGAGAGGGGTGCAGTGGAAGGGGACAGTTATGAATTACGGTGTATGCAATGAATGGGTGCTCAAATGACGGAAGCTATTCAAGTACCTACACAGCTGTAAGAAAGCTGTCAGTGCTTATGCACAAACCTACAGAACTGTAAGAAAGCTGTCAGTGCTTATGCACAAACCTGCAGAACTGTAAGAAAGATGTCAGTGCTTATGCACAAACCTACAGAACTGTAAGAAAGCTCTCAGTGCTTATGCATATACCTACATGGCTGTAAGAAAGCTGTCAGCGCTTATTCACATACCTACACAGCTGTAAGAAAGCTGTCAGTGTTTATGCACATACCTACATGGCTATAAGAAAGCTGTCAGCACTTTTGCATATACCTACACAGCTGTAATAAAGCTCTCAGTGCTTATGCATGTACCTACATGGCTGTAAGAAAGCTGTCAGTGCTTATTCACATACCTACACAGCTGTAAGAAAGCTGTCAGTGTTTATGCACATACCTACATGGCTATAAGAAAGCTGTCAGCACTTTTGCATATACCTACACAGCTGTAATAAAGCTCTCAGTGCTTATGCATATACCTACATGGCTGTAAGAAAGCTGTCGGCGCTTATTCACATACCTACACAGCTGTAAGAAAGCTGTCAGTGTTTATGCACATACCTACATGGCTATAAGAAAGCTGTCAGCACTTTTGCATATACCTACACAGCTGTAATAAAGCTCTCAGTGCTTATGCATGTACCTACATGGCTGTAAGAAAGCTGTCAGCGCGTATTCACATACCTACACAGCTGTAAGAAAGTTGTCAGTGTTTATGCACATACCTACATGGCTATAAGAAAGCTGTCAGCACTTTTGCATATACCTACACAGCTGTAATAAAGCTCTCAGTGCTTATGCATGTACCTACATGGCTGTAAGAAAGCTGTCAGCGCGTATTCACATACCTACACAGCTGTAAGAAAGCTGTCAGTGTTTATGCACATACCTACATGGCTATAAGAAAGCTGTCAATGCTTTTGCATATACCTACACAGTTTGCTACTCATTCCCAGCAGCTGCCAACTCCATGTTGTATAAAACAGCTGATAGATTCTGCATGAATCCCATTGTTAAAATATAAGATAAAAATCAATATATTTATATAACATCACAATTCCTGAGATGATGTAGCTGTAAAATATTACATTAAGTTATTGTGCCTCCTTGTTATGCTGGATATTTGAACTAGAGCAGTTATTGTATTAAAGTACTCAAGAACATTGGCTTGTGCTTTAACTCTGACTGCATTAACTCAGAATTGTACTGGAATATTATTCAATCACACCATTTGGCAAAATATTTTATAATAAAGACATTGATCTTTTTTAACTGTGAGGTAAGTATTAAAAAGGGTGAAAGGGTTATTGTTTTGTATTTCCTCTATCATAAATTCATAGGTAGGTACATGGCTAGCGGACCTTGCTGGCCATTGTAAGCCTAGCCAGATTCTCTTTTCATGCTTGAGTTGACCTGTCCCATTTGGTTATAGATTGGCCTTCCCCATCCCATGGTAGATAATCATATATTAGCCATAATAAGAATAAAAGGAATCATACCATAGATAATTCGATGGCACCCATACATAGGGTAAAACCTTTAGAATCTACCTCTGTCCATTAATAGTACAGGGAGCAGTCCAGGGGTAAATTTTCTATTTCCCCTCCATAGATCTATGTTGTGCTTGAATATGGGCAGGGAAGAACTTTGTTTTATGTGGATGGGTAGTCTGTTCTACAGCAGCAGTATCCTCTGTGAGATACACCTGTCCCTCTAAAACATTCTGATGATCTTGTAGTAGAGGTTTTATCCCTAGACCAACTATTTCTGATGTCATTTGACTTGCTCATGTACCATGAATCCATTCAGTAATGGGTCAGAGGATGCCTTTTATGCCAGACACAGGTCAGCTCTTAGCAGTCTGTAGGATACCAATTATAGTGACAGGGCTTTGAGTCAGTCCTTGTAGGACATGTTGTTTAGGCCTTGTATCCTTTTAGTAAGGTATCTCTGTGTTCATTCCAGTTGTCGCATGCATAGCTGGCCTTAGGCATAGGCCAACTAGGCGGTCGCCTAGAGCACCGCTCTAGTAAGGGTGCTTTTCCAGTATTTATTTGGTGTAGGTAGACTAGGATGGGGGCACCAGATGGTGTGGTGGGGGCGCCGTGGAGCCCTTTTGCCTAGGGCACCAGTTGACCTAAGGCCGCTCCTGGTCGCATGGGTCGGGACAGATACATGCCAAAGGGGGCATTATATTCAATGACTGGCCTAATGAGGGCTGAATAAAAAGGTTATTTTTATTTTTATTGCATTTATTCTGTCTTAATTTGTCTTATTGTGAAACTGCAGGTAATAGCTCTTGCCCTTCCTTAATGGATTCTATGGGATACTAATAACTTCAGAGGAAACTGAGGCTGTAGCGATCTACTTAATGGATGGTATTAAGTAAATTGGGCGGGGGCTAGATTAGGACAAGGTCAGATTGGCTGCAGTATTAAATAAATAAGGTTACATACACCACAGTGAATGCTAAATAGCTTTATTGAAGCAATAGAGTCATTCTTCAGATTATATGTCAGAGTGCTTGGCCGCACATGTCTTTTTCTATTTTTGGTTATATGCCAGAGGTAGTTTGAGACACTACACTGCCAATTGAGCTAGTTGACTAGGTTCTGCTATGATACTTTAAAACCTAACACGTCTAAACAGAATTGATCTTCCCTGAATACAGAAAACTGCTTAATTTAATACATGTACTCAAGTGGGATGCTGGAGAAATCCAAAATTACTGCAGATTGTAACGGTGGGAGAATCTTTGATATTTGGTTGGGTTCATGAGTCATAAATGCAAGATAGAAAAAAGAAAAAAAACTGCAAGAGGGGAAAAACCCTTTTGCAGGTGTGCCAAACATATGCCACATTTGCTCAAGGAGACTGACTGATAACTACATGGGCTTAGCAAAAATTCCACAGAAAACGCAAGCTACTAAGGTAAGTTTGCAAAGGTCATAGAAGATGCATGTGGGGTTGGACAATTTGTAGACATAAGCTAACAGTTAGGCAGACTAACTGCTAGCCTCTTTCAGCAAATGGGGTTTATTACCTACTGGTTGTCCCTTTGTTAGAAAGTTTTGCAAGTACTGTATGAAAATGACTACAGATGTACTCCCCTAAGTCAATGTGGTGGCATGTTATGTATTAATGAGTGTGACAGGCAAACATCAAGGAATTATGATCAAATAATCTATCCCCTTCAGTAACCCCAAGTAAAATAATACAGTTCGTTTGCTGGAGAGAACACATACCATAGGTTGATAGGTAAACACTAGGCTAGCTGTTCTTGCAGACCTTGTTAAGCTTAGCTAATTTCCTTTTGGTGCTTAACTTAACCTATTCCATTTGGTGTTAGATTGCCTTACCTATCCCATGGTCAGTAATTATATATGACCCTTAGTAAAAATAACTGGGATCATACTATAGATAGTTTGAGAAGACTCAGGCTTGGGATAGAGCATTTAGGAGCTGTGTTTGACCTTTAATAGTACAGGGGACAGTCCTGTATTAAATTTTCTATTACCCATCCAAAGATCCAAGTTGCTGTTGAATATAGACAAAGGATGAGCTTTGTTTTATGTGGATAGGGAGTCTGTTCCAGAGCAGTAATATCCTCTGTGTGATATATGACAGGGTTTTCAGGAGGTCCTACTAGGACAATGCTTTGTATCCATTTAGTAAGGTGTCTCTGTGGGTGTTCCTGTTGTTGTACATGTCTAGAGAGATAAATGCCAAAGGGGGCATTACACTCAATAATTGGCCTAATGAGGGTTGAGTAAAGGGGAAACAATGACATATCTAGATCTAGTCACAATCCCTTTGTTTATAAGCTTCCCAGTATAGTAAGACTTTCTTATGATAGTGGACACATGTTGGTCAAAAATTAGGTCACTATCCACATACGTTTCCAAATCCAGAATAACTGGGTCACCTCTCAGGGGTATATTGTCAGTCTGGCAGTTTCCTATGGTAGTTGAATTCAAAAAGGATATGGTAGTGCATTTTTGGCATTTAGTTTCAGTCCATGATTCTGGTACCAGTAATTTTTTTGGGGACAAACCTTCCTGCAGGATGACTAAGTCATATGGAGAACACCTTTTTACATGCTGTTAGCTTATCATTGCATACAACTGATACAGTGATGGAGTGCAACAGTCTACATTTTGGGATCTTGAATCTTCCAAGAAGTCATTTATTCTGTACTACTTATACTTTAAAATGATATAAGGTTAACCACCATCACTATACTGCCTTAGCAATATCTAGGAAATTATAGCATGAGAAAAAAGAGGAATTGGAAAGATAATTTTTCGAGAATTTTTGGAGAGACTACTCACCACATACAAAAATATGGAATATGACAATTTCTATCTCTCCAAATGCTTAGACAGCAACATAGTACCCGAAGGTCTACGTCGCTTTAAGTTCCCTAATCGAACCACCAAGGATTCACAAATCTACAAAGAATTAGCTAAGATTTACAATGAGTCCAGATTACAAATATTAAAAACACTTATGTGAAGCAATAGCAAGAAAATGGAAGCATTAAGAAATGAGATCAGGGATCTGCAACCCACGATCCTTCAATACCAGCTTTTTTCCAACTTTCAGCATCTATGGGAAGGCATCTCTTCAAGAATTAACAGGCACGTAGCTTCCATAGTGCACCATAAGAAAGTTAAACTACAAAGAGATCTCCAGCAGTGCAGGAATAGCGAAACATCTTCCCCTCAAAAAACAACCTCATCAGCCGCCACAAGTTAGACAGACACTAGACATAGGTGCGAGGTCAGCTACCCCAGACCAGCCAATACAGATAATTTCACACCACCACAAACTAATGCCAACCAGAGTGACCTCCAATACGAGGTCTATGAGGATGACCCCTTAAACAAACCAATGGGCACCTTCCAAAATGCACATGATGATGATAATTTTTTATCACCATACATGATCACCACCAGATCACGGACATACACAAGGATAGGCTACCCCAGAGGACATCTGAGAGAGAGGGAGGGAGGGGGAGAGGCAGACACAGGAATGATTACTAAAGCTTAACCCGCACTCTACCTCTGACCCCCAGTCTACTAGGTACAACTCCATTTTCAATCTAACAGACAGGACATTCACAGAGGCACATCTGGAAGTATTGAAAAAATGCTTCTCTTTCATACCAGCTCAAAGAGCTGTACTTACCAAAGTTCTGCTTGACCTGAGGTTCTATCTAAGGAAGCTCAACCTCAGCTATCTCCTAAAAATATGTGAACAAGGAACCCATGCCAATTAATTCCCCGAGACAGAAAAGCATGTACAACCCATCTCTGAACAGCACCCTCATAACTTTTCAAAAGATCTGTGACCATGATCTCAGGAACCTTCTCTCAAAAAAGAGCCCTAACAAATGGTTTAATCTTAAGGATTCAGAACTCAGGGCACTTGACAAACTAAGTAAAGACAGAACTATCAGGGTAATGAAATCCAACAAAATCTCAGGCACCATAGTTATGGAGCAAGTGAGATACGTAATTGTTTTAGAAAATGCATTGATCAATGATACATTTTACAAAAAGGTAGCAGTTCATGAAGTTAAAGTGAATTTTGAAAAAATTAATGCATTACTATTTAATTGTTTGCTTGATAATAAGATCTCACCAGAAGAGTTCAATTTCATGAAAGGAGTTAATCCTAGCCTTGGTAAGTTCTTCGGTATACCAAAGATTCATAAAGATCCATGTAACCCCCCCCCCCCCCCCGTTCAGACACATTGTGTCAAGCAAACACACCAAAACTGAGAACATCTCTGAGTTCATGGACTCCCTACTGAATCCTGTAGTACAGGAAACTCCTTACTATCTCAAGGATTCTTGGGCCTTCCTCAATGAACTTTTCTGGCTACAACTACCTAAAGACGACTACCTCTTAGTGACTTTAGACATAGAAGCCCTATATACTAACATTCCCCACACGAAGAGGGCCTCTCACTGACCAAGTCCTTCCTCGAAAACCATACCAATATGCATCCCACTAGAACTGTAACTCTCTGGGAACTTATTTCCATAGTGCTACACAACAATTTTTCAAGTTCAATGGCTGTATTTATCAGCAACAGAGAGGAGAAGCAATGGGGTCCAAGATGGCCCCAGCTTACGCCAATCTCATTCTGAGCACTTGGGAAACTCAAACCATCAGAGATCTCACTGGATTTGAAAACACCTTCCTGTACCATTGTTATATCGATGACAGTTTTTTCATCATGAAAGGTTCCAGAACCGAACTGGACACTTTTATCAAAACCCTCTCCGACAGTTTAGATTTCCTCTCCTTTACGATTTCCCAAATTGGAGTTGCTGCCCTGTTCCTTGATTTAGAAATCACTTTAGAGATGGGCAAAAATTCCTTTAAGTAAACAATAGTCAGTAAAAAGACATTTAGGGACAACTACCTTAAATTTTACAATCAGCACCCTTTTTCATGAAAGTGAACATAGTTAAGGGGCATTTTATTAAATTGTCTTATATCATTACTGATGATGTGACCTTCCCTTATGAAAGTACTGTTTTTTTTTAAGAAAGTGCCCCCAGGATTTAGTTGAGAGGATTTTCAGTGAGATCAGCCAAGACAGATACTCAAAATTCCCACTCATACTTAAATTCGGTTTTGAGGCAAAAGCAAAACTTGACCCTGCTAGAGACACGGTCCTCAATTCCTGTTGCCCATCTCCCGAGACATGGACCCCATCAGATAAATCCTCACAAGCAACTGGGATATCATCCTTAGCAATGTTGAGCTAGCTAAAATCCTAGGCGACCACCCGACTTTTGCCACAAAAGATCTAAAATACTTAGGTTTACCTTTGAACAAGATAAAACCCCCTCCACTCATGAGTGGAGCAAGTCTAACCCTCAGGCATGTGGGAACTGCGTTGCTTGTAAATACATACACATGAGTGATTACTACTTGTTCAAACATTGTAATCTTAAAGTGTTTTGTAAAAATATGTTTAATTGCAACTCCAAAAATGTTGTTTATGTAAGTTTTTGCACTCACTGCCAATACTTTTACATAGGTAAGACCTCTAGGAGACTCTTGGCCAGAATCAAGGAACACTGTGCTGCTGTCCATAACCAGGACCTAAAAACTTGTCATGGCTTCCAGTTCTTTAAATTCTTTGTGCTGGAACAAGTTGAGACCTTTTTTGGCAATTCTGACATGTTCCTGGAGGTCAGAGAGTTGAAATGACAGTTACTTCTTAATGCAGAATCTCCACCTGGTTTAAATGAAAAATTAAATGTAGCATGCGCTCTGAGGTGATGTAGGTAAGTAACACTCACACCATCCACATGACTCCGATCATTGGCCTGTTTTTTCCTACAAATCATTGCTTACCTACTGGCTTACTAGTGACTCACAAGAGGTGAATCTCATTGTTTTTTTCTTGCTGCAGTTGTTTCATTGATTGAAACCATCTGTGTTCTCATTCATTGTACATTACCATTGCTGTTCACTGATTAGTTTACATATAGATAGTTTTCATTGGTTCCACTATGATACAGTCTTTCTCTGATAGGTTCCTTTTTATAATAGTGTTTAATCAACTTGTAAACCAAAGATTCCATTAATTTATGTAAAAGATGTAAAATATGTCCGTATTCATTTCTGATTAAGTTCTTCACACAATAAAGAATGAAAGAGAAAAATTATGGGTTCATCTCAGTCATTTTAGTCTGTTAGCCTAGTCTCTGAAGGTCCTTTGTTTGAAAATCTGTGGGGTGACCTGAAGAGGGCTGTGCACTAGAGATGCCCTCGCAATCTGACAGATTTAGAGCACTTTTGTAAGGAAGAGTGGGCACATATTGCCAAGTGAAAAAGTGCCATGTTGATAGACTCCTACTCAAGAAGACTGAATGCTGTAATTAAATCAAAAAGTGCTTCAACAAAGTATTAGTTTAAGGGTGTGCACACTTATGCAACCAGCTTATTGTACATTTTTTATTTTTTATATTCTTCACCTAACAGATTTGTTTGTTTTTCAATTGAATTGTTCAGGTTATAGGTCACATTAAAGGTGGGAAAAGTTTTGAAATGATTTATTGTGGTCTCATTTTTTATATCACAATAACGTGGCATTTTAGCAGGGGTTTGTACACTTTTTGTATCCACTGTATATAAATGTATGTCTGCCCGTGTCATGAGTGATAATTTCATAAAGATGTTACTTGTTTAAAAAAAGAAAGTAGTCTATTGGTATGGCTTAACATAGAACATTATATAAAAAGAGGTGAGAACTGAGTGTATTTACTTATTTAGCCCTTTTTCTTAATAAGACAAATCCTGCAAAGAAAAATTCTGTTTTATTTTACCAGATCAGTTATGCAGTATAAGGTTAGAGAAAAATTTATCAATGTTCAGAAAACACCACAGATTCAAAGGAAAACACAGAAGTGGCTTTGATCCATCTTTATTCACTCCATCCTGGTACCTCAAATTTATCAATCTAAGCAGTTCTCATTTTGTGAAAATGCAGGAATTCCTAATGAAAATTCAGGTAGATAATATGCAGTCTATCCTCCAAGAACTTTAGGAGCTAAAATATAATCCCAAATGCTGAAATGCAGCAATGGTAACCACTAAACCAAAATGTCACTCCTTTATAGCCTACTTTTTTAGCATCACCTTGAAAAGCCACAAACAGTTGTTCTTTCAACACATTCTGTTTTATATGATGACATCAAACGGCATATAATTTACAACAATCTCCAGTCAAGTCCACTAGTCATATTACAGTCCTCAGCAAATTCATATTAGGCTTCACAAAGTGTAAATCAGTAATGCAAACCCCTATCTATCTAACAGTGCCAGATGTCATGTCATCACTACCATCCTACTACCTGCTCAGCACCAGTACTGACAAACATCCAACTAACTCAACTAAACAAACTCCAGCAGTGCTCAACAAGGTTGCAAAACCTCCCCCATAGATCACATCATTATTTGGCCCACAGGTACCTCACCAACTCACACACTCCCAACTCCCTGTTATCTGCAATTTAATAAACAAACCAAATAACTGCTCATCTCCAGCCAACCTTGTACAACCATACAGTCCATTCAGGAGCTTGTACTCTTCTGACAAAGACACTATATATATATCAAAACCTAATAATTCAAAAGTAAGACAGGACTGCTTGCTGAGGTCAATGAAACTATAGCTAAAGCCTTACTTAGTCAACTCCTGGCATTGTAAATGTGCTGCAAGAGATTAGCACATTACCCCTCTTTAACCTCATTCCTGCTCAACTCCCTCCATATCCCCCTCTTATCTGTACTATAACTCACTCTCTTCTCCCCTTTCATTATACTTCTTCAGTCTCAACAACTCTTTGTCTTCTGTTTTACAGCTCTAGCTCTCTTACCATTATACCTCTTGTAAGACATTGTTTTCTGTTGAGAATGGCAACAATATGGCTACCTGTATACCTTATCAAATTAGAAATGTAGTTATCTGTCTTTTGAAACATGGTGTAAAGACTATTGTATGTTATTGCCTTTCAAATGTTAGTTTCACTCTGTCTATTACTGTTTGTACATTGGAACCTTGCTCCATGGGCCTCAGCTGAAAATGAGTCTTGTGCCTAGTCAGACGTTCCTGGTAAGCAAAAGCAATAAATAAATTAATGTATTCTATTAATACAGTTAATATTAGTATTACTAATAGCAATCTTATATGGTGAAATTAGCAAAAGCCATATTCTCAGGAAGCTAGGATTATTGCCTCAAGACTACACAGCTGCTAATATGGTGTGAATAAACATAAGAACTTAAATCTTTACTCTGCTAGTCATTTAATTACTCTGTACATGTCAGATGTGAACCTCAAAGCTTCATGGTTTTCATCAACAGTAACAGACCATACACAAAAATGAACAAGAACACGTACCATTATATTCAGCAGAATAAATTAGTAATCTCTGTGCATGCTACTTTCAAAGATTTCACTTCTTTCTTGACTGTCGGCTGGTCCTAAGATCTTAATTATCCTCAAAATATTAACACCTTAACTGTACTTTCACTTTAAGTAAATGCTTCTAACTTTTGTCATTGTTCTAAAATTATTTTAGGGTCTACAAATATGATGCATAATTATTAGTAAAACAAGCACAAGACAACCTAGGCAGCTGCCTAGGGGTTAGTGCATTCTCTGGAATCCATTAATATACATACACACACACACACACACACACACACACACACACACACACACACACACACACACACACACACACACACACACACACGCACACACACATCTATATATAAAGACACTGAATCTCACATTTTCCAACTTCCATCGCCCAACCATTGTTACCTAGATCCACTTGAGTCCTCTGTTTTGCTCTACTTTCATCTCTTTCATTTGCGAAAATGTAGAGTATTTCAGCCAATGAGAGAGAGAGAGAGAGAGAGAGAGAGAGAGAGACTTCATGGAACTGAACAGTGTACTCTATTTAAGCCTCAGCTTGGAAAGTTTGCAGAGCTTATCCAAAGTTGGTAGGATTGCAGGAGTTACAACAAAAGATGAAGTTTGCAGGTGCAGGTACATACAAAGCTAAACAAATAAAGCTGAAGTTTGTCTAATGGGCAAACAGATCAACTGCTGATGCCATTTTGTGGCACTTCACCTCACATTGCAGCATCATGAAGAGAAGGAACAACTATCCCAGGCTGTTGTTCATAGATTTCAGATCGGCATTCATTACGGTGATTCCAATGCAACTTATAGAAAAGCAAATCAACCTTGGCATAAATAAAGGGCTGTGCAGCTGGATCCATGGTTTCCTGACTGGAAGACCACAAAGGACCTGTGCTGGTAACAACACTTCAGGGAGTATTACAATCAACACCAGAGAACCCCATGGTTGTGTGCTGAGTCCTCTGCTGTTCACAATCCATACCCATGACTGCTCTGCGAAAGCTAGCAACAATCACATCATCAAATTCGCAGATAACCCAGGAGCACTGTCTGGTTAAGTAACTGTTTCCAAGTCATACAGAAAGCACATTGGAGGAAGGATTCAGGCTATATGCTTTTGACTACAGGAAGCAGTTCCTTAACAGTCCCCTAAAATCAGTGGTGATTTTGTATTCATAGCTAGCTTTGGAGGATCTTATAAGCAACCTCAGCTTCTTACTGAGGCTGACCAGGGAGCTCCTCCACTCATGGGATTTTACTCTTTTTTGCAACAGTTTCTTCCTTCTGTTGTAGAGTTTGTTTATGACAGGGGACCACCAGATTGGCTTCCTTTTTTGGGGGATAGCGCCTTGGTTCTGTTTGGGATAGCACAATCCATGCACTCATGTAAGTGCTTACAGAGTGCATTTGTGTAGGATTCAGCAGTCGTAACTGTATTGTCCATCTGCATGGGTGTCATGAAGTTCGCTACTTCTGTCTTAAGAAGCATGAAGTTGGCTTTGGAGAACTTTTTTACCATGGTATCCTTAATGGGGGGGGGGGCGGGATGTGGATATCTAGGGTTATTAACTTATGGTTGGATGTGACCAACGAGAAGTTGAGTTCAGGTGTAGAACACTGGTCACTCATGTTGGTAATGACTAGGTCTAGGATATTGTTGCCCCTGGTGGGGGTGTGGATAAGTTGGTCCAGGGCATTGGAATTTATGAATTCCAGGAAGCGTTGAGTGAAGGAGTTGGTACATGAGTAGTTTTCCCAGTTAATGGTGGGGTAGTTGAAATTGCCCATTATTAGGTTGTTTGGTTGAACCCTGATATTTTCCAGTATATCAAGAAAAGAGGAGTGGGAATCTTGGGGCATGATGGGGGATCTGTAGCAAGCTACAATTTGGATTGCAGTTTTGCCCAGAGTTAGTTGCACTTGGATAACCTCGGATGCATTATGCTGAGCAACTAGCCTGGAGGTGTGGATATTCTTAATGAATATGGACACACCTCCGCCTTTGGTTTTCCAGTCTAGGTTAGGTGGCCGAAAAGTGTGGTATGAATTATAGCCTGGTAATGCATGGGGTGCTCTCTGGAGCCTTGAGCCAGGTCTCAGTCAATGCACAGATATCAATGTTTGCCATTTTAAGGAGTGCCTGGAGGGAGTGCATTTTGAGATTTAGACTTCTAGCATTGATTAGCATTACCCTCAGTTTTTGCTTGCCTGTTCCTGTTATGGTGGTGAAGTTCCTTTTTGGAATGAAAGTGCTTATCAGGTTTATGTAATGTGGTTCATTAAAACACGTAGTATAGTTATCAAACCATAGAGTGTACATTGGGGCTGAGGATCTGAAGTGCATTTAAGTAAACAGAGTTAATGTAATCATCAATGGGCATTTACATGGAGAGACCTGAAAGCAAATAGGGGCATGTTGATATCAAGAGCTGTTGCTGTTGTAACTCCTAGGAGAGGCAGGAAGATAACAGAAGAAAACAGAACGATAGAAATGGAGAAAGGAGGGGATAAGAGATCAGAAAAAGAAATATGGGAAGAAGTAATTTTCATGCATGCAAGTTACTGCCTTATACACTGATGCTAGGTATCTGCTCTGAAATTAGAGATGCAGGAAGGAGGTAAAAACAAGTTATGAAAATAACACTGCCATGACCTCTGACCTTATAACAGCTAATAAGTAGGTCATGTCAGGTAAAACTCAAGATTATGTTAAAAGAATGTAACCTTTAGTCTAAATAATGAACAGGTCATGATTGGAATAAAAAAGATTGATTTTCTAAATCAGTTTATTTTCTGGAATCAAACCAAAATCAATGTCTTAAAAATTCCATTAAATTTAAAATTCAGAAGTCATCTGTTTTCATTATTAAAGACATTTTCCTTGAAACTATACATTCTACCTCCAAGGTTTCATTGATTAATGTTGCCATTACCTATTACATCATCTTAGCCCTCTGGTTATGTCATTATGACCTTTTACCATAGATATAATAATAATGTCAAAGCTTACGAGTTAATGAAAAGTTAGAAAAAAGGTAAACTATAACTTGCAAATTCTGAGGACAGGATTCACTCTAGGTCTGGAAATGTTACAGTTTTAAGATTACATTTCACATACCAAAGATAATTTTTTCTCAGGGAACACAATTACCATGACAGTGACACCTCTGAGCTCTGCAGTATGTACTTGTTGATAACTGTATTGCGACTCAGGCTTCATTTATTCAACAGATTTTACAATTGCCATGTCAAGGACTTTAGTCAGCAGAATCAGTGAAACACAGAAAAAAGGGCAAGTGTTTTAGCGTAGATTTTGAAAGGAACCTGAAACACTCAGACAAATGTTTTTGAATGGCTGCTATATTTTTCCACATTTTGTATGATTTCAAAGTTCATTTTCTATACTGATTTTCTTCATGGCAATACATATCCATTGTTGCTGAAGACTATTTTACAGTTGCATTCAGAGATCTTAAATAACACTAAAAGGTAGTAATATGATATTAAAGGTGGTCCACCATTTGGCAGATTTTAATGGGAAATATGAAGCAATCTTATTTCATCAGTTTACACTATTGCTAGTACAACACAGTGCATGTCTCTTTACCACACGTTTTACTTATTGCTGTTTTTTTTTTTTGTTTTGTTTGTTTATTTTTGGGGCCTTCATGACCAAAACAGTTGATATATGACATAGCTTCTTTTCTGTCTGTTAGTGGGAATTAGTGTTGTAGTGTCACATTTTTTGAAGTTGAAGGAATGAAAGAATTACTATAGGACAGGTGGATGCTCTGCATTTTCTGCAGCCCAGTTTCTCTCCATTGTATGGCTACAATTCATGACTAACATGCATAAGATAATTAGCTTATATGTTTATCAGATGGAAAACAAATAAAATGCATCAGTGATAAAATGTATAGTTTGATAGCCTGCAGTCTCACAGAGTGTTGGTTCCAGTTTTGATAGTTTGCTCTCTGTGTGAAGGAAGCATAACATGGAGACAAGGAGTGAAGTATTTTAAAAGTGATATTTTGGTACGCTTAACTTTCTTCATGTGCTCATTTTCGTTTTTTTTTTCTTGCATTTAGGTTGCAAATAAACTATAAACAAGTATAGCACAGAAATGCAATATTATGGTTTTCCTACACATGTTCAAGGTGAAATTGATAAGCATCAGTAGCCCACAGAAAAAAAAAGATGAATAGCATAATGCCAGATGCTTTTCCAATAGGAAATCATTGCCAGTGCGATTTGCAATTGTGAGACAACAATGATTCACTTCTTTAGGGGGATTTTTCCCTACTTTGAGATGGTGTGACCATGGAGCTGGTGTATACAAATTTGGGGTGTGGATTTTTGCCATTTTGGGTTTCAGGTATTTTTTTCATTCTTTTGAAATGTCGACTTTCAAGAAGTTGGTATTTCATAGCAGAACCACAATACTGTAGATATTACTTAAAAGACAACAGACCTACAAGTTAATACAATAGAGATTTCCATTGGACATTGCATTACTGGCATATTTTGCATTACCACTTATTGCAGACATTAAGAATCTTTACACCGTTATTCCACATGATTGTGATATAAATTGTTTTAGGCAGACAGTGACCACAAGTAGTACATTGGGCAATAATGGAATGAGGTTGAGTGACAGTTTTACTGACGTCACCCTGAGGAACAATTTTTTGTACTTTAACTGTGAATGTTACAGACAACATGCTGGTGTCAGTATGGGTATCACTGCTGCTCGTATACATGCTAATCTGGTTTTAGATCAGTGAGTACAGAAGCTTATGATTGAAAGTCAATTTAATTCTTTTATTCCATGTTACTTGCATTATCAGGGGCAACAATTTTTAGGTTATGGACAAGGTCTTTTGTACAAACTTATGAGTTTTTTCATTATTTGGAGGATACTATAGATTTTTTAAAATGTTCTTATGATGTATCTAATCAGGAAATCAATCATTTGGATGTCAAACTTTGGAAAGACAATAAGAGATTCTATCTTCACTTTTCAATTTTTTGAAAACCTACCTTTTCTAATGTGTATTTGCATTATTCCAGTTGTCATTTTAAACAACTAAAATCTGTCCTTGTCAAAGGACAATTGATTAGGTTGTCTCAGATAGTATCTCATGACCAGGTTTTTATTAATGAAATGTGTATTGGAAAGAACATGTTAGTTAATGGAGATTCTTCTTCTTCTTTCAGCTTTACCCAGTTAGGGGTCGCCACAGGGGATCACCTGTCTGCTTATGACTGGCAGTGGAGTTTTATGGTGTCGAGTTGCCAGCCCAGCGCTCAACCTTCCACAAAAAGCACACACACACACATTCATACCTAGGGTCAATTTAGAGTGTCCAATCCACCTACAGCATGTCTAGTTAATAGAGATTATCCTTCAATTTTGGTTGAAAGAATGGTTAGAACAGCTATTGATAATTAAAGGCAATTGCATGAACCGATTTTGGCAGACCATGAGTTTGTTAAAAAAACTAATTGTGTCATAAGGAAATTAATGTTTTTGATGCTTTTATTGCCACATTTTCAAAAGACATTGGAACAAATTCATTAATAGCTACATAAGGTGTAGCTATCATAATAGCAGTGTACCATGCAGCCAACACTTTAGCTTGCTTTTTGGTATTCATTAAACTGTTCTGCCAAACACACATAAATGTTGGAATATGCTAATGACAGCAAAACGAGCTGAAGCTTATGCTAATTAAACAATCCAATATGGTGGAGCTATTCAGGAAGCTATAAAGCAATTGTGGACACTCAGTGTAAGCTTTTGCCCTGTTCACCAAACCTCTTTGGAAAACAGCACAATTACACAAAAAAACATGTCAGGAGTTGCTGCTACTGTTATTATGCTGTATGTGCAACAGGCTTTAAATCATGGTGCTGCTGCTGGCAGACCTTGGGCAAGAAGAAGAGTGTTTAGACTCTGTTTGGCTTATCATGGACTGAATGATTCAGAAAATGGTAATAGATACAGGGGTGGACAGGGTGACACTGGAGGAAATATGCAAAAGCTGTTGCCACCACCTCAGGCCACAGGTAAATCATGGATAACCTATCCCAGTGGAAACAAAGGTATGCTTGCCATTATGTATACTACCTACTGGTACTTTCCAGGGACCCTCAGGGGATGTATTAGGGGCATCACAGGCATCAGCCTTAGAATATTACTTCAGTGTTAAATGCAATGCTACTACATGCAGTGAATAAAATCTGTTTCCCATGAACCCCACAGGAGAAAGCAAGAACCATGCAGGAATTCTGTGCAGTAGCACACTTCCATAAAGTGTTGAGAGCCACAGATTACACTCATACATAGAAATAAAAGCACTACCTGGTGAACAGGCAAAGAGGTACATCAACAGAAAAGCTTTCAGGGATCACCTGCCTTGACTGTGCAGGTAACCCAGGCAGTTGCCACAACTCACATGTATGGCATACTTGCAAGCTGTACACTAGGTTTGCTCGGAGTGACATTCCACAAGGGCATCTAGTGGGGGATGCAGGTTATGCACTGGAGCTCTGGCTCATAATGCCCATGAGAAACCCACACAACCTCACTGAGCAAGGATACACTGAGGTCCATGTTCAAACTCGGTGTATCACAGAGCATGTGTTCGGTTTTCTTAAATCAAGATCCCAGTGACTAGACACATCAGGAGGTGCACTGCAGTACAGCCCAGGCACCTATGCCAAAATAATTACAGTCTGTACCATGTTACACAATATAATTCTCAGGAAACAGTTTCAACAAAAACAGCAAGAGGCAGGACCACAGTTTCAAGGACCACAGGTAGCGCCAGAAGCAGTAGCAGCAGGTACAGATGAGGATTATGAGGGAGAACCACCAGCTGCAGATGGTGCTGGCAGACAGAGGCATGCACTGTATGCCCCATCTCAGGATAAGAGGCAAAAGAAAGCATACACAACCACTACCTAGGTCAAAGCCTAAGATTCCACATGCATATAAATAGGAAAATTTATGTCTGTTAGACTGCATGACCTTTACTTAACCATGTAATGGCTGTGCTCTGATTGCATCAGACAAGGAGAACCCCCAGAGATACAATTTGGATCTGCAGTAATGACAAGATAAGTGTGTAACCTATGAAGAAATAATAAAAGTTATATAACTGATTAGTCTCATACGGAACTATGTATATGCCCCTAAGCAGAGTATTTGTCTGAGGTGTATAATTATATCAGTAATATCTTCTCTGTCAGATTTTTGTAATATGCAGACACGTATTAGAACCGATGGTGTGGATTAAGAATTTGAACTGACCATTGTCTATTAAACAAGTAACAGGTCAATTACACCTTCATTTGCAAAGCTATACCACAAAGCAAGACTGAAGTATCTATTGCTTCCATTTCTTTAATGACAATACTAACTGAAATACAATGAGGTTCAACAATTATAGAAACAATCATTCACAGATGAGTAGAAACAAGAAATAAAACAACTTTTCATCTGCAGTGCACAATGATAAGTGCAAATATGTGAATAAGTAAGCATAAATCATCCATTGTGTGCATCAGAAATATATGCAACCCTAAGTCATAAAGACACGTGCAAAGGGCAGGGCACAGTCATCATCATTTGCACAGGGTGAGGGTGGATGGTAGGAGGGAAAAGCTGACACCAATGAGGTGAGTGTGTGCAACTAAGAAATATGTCTATCTATCAGAGTGCACAGTGTTCAAGGCTAGTAACAACAGCTATGTAGCACTCAACAATACTGTTTGGATAGTTTGCATGAGTTGAGGTGGTATAGGCAAGTGATTTTTTTTTCAATGTGTGTGTGTCTGCATGAGCACAGTCAAGCATTGTGCTAACTCTATGTCCTGGCATCTCAGACAGGTGTGGTTGTGCATGGTAGTCAGTTTAGCATCATTACACTGACCATGAGAATCACCTCTGCCAGGAGTTGCACTGCTACTTCTATGGCCCTGGCTAGAAAGCAGGGTGCTACCTGAATGTGAACAAAGTCTGCTGGACAAGGTCGCCTCATGACTATATCCTGGACCATGACCCTATGGCCTGCTATGTCTTGGTGTGGACACCGCAATCACTGATGAAGCAGCAGATATAATGTCACTACAGGAATGGAATCTTCCATGGCCATGTCTGCTAACACCATAAGATGCAGCAGCTCTCTAGCCATGTAGATGCCCAACTTCCCTTAACAGATGCTCCATCACAGCTGTTCCATCACAGACACAGCCTGATCCAATCTGTCATTCATCCTGTCCAAGGAGTTGCGCACATACTTCAGGGAGTCACACTTGTCAGAATGCACAACATTTAGCAGTCACGCGATCTCTTCCAAGGCCCTGGTGAAATTTAGCTGTGCCTCTTCTTCTGCCCTACATGTACATTGCACCTAATGACACACCAAGCACCACTACCATCCCTCGTGTGCAGCACCATGTCCTCACAATTCCTATTGGGGGAAGCAATCAGCTCTGCAACAGGAGTAACCAAACTTCCCTGATCAACTGCGTCACTCACAGTCTGTCCTGTATCAGAGGTCTCTGTGTCATGGGTATGCATATACATAATGACTGGGTCCAAAATATGGGCATCAGTGTTATACTGACCCTCTACACTCCCAGAATGTGTCTTTTCATCACCACCGCCATCTACATCAGAGGTTACCGATACTCTGATATCAGGTGGCAGTAGTACCACAGTGCCACTCTGTGGATCACCTATGATAACAAGCAATAAAAACAACAAACAGAAAAATAGAGAATAAAACTGATCACATATTTTCCTTATACTAAAGGTATGTTAAACTCTAACAGATGCTAAAGCAACACAAATTTTAATCTCATATACACCTAAAGCTACCACACACACAGTAATAACACTACGCAAATGTGTGCTTACCATGTGCAGGTGGGTTGGCAGCCTACAATCCAGATGTGTCTGTATGTGAGGAAGAGAAAAGAAAAAAATGCCCTTCTCATCCCCTCCAGTCCTGATCTGGGTAGGCTGCTGGCTCTGCTTGAGGTTTGCGCCCGCTGCATCTCTACCACCCCAGGTGCTTCCCTGTCCTCTGCTCGGAACCCTGGCTTCCCGCCCTTGAACGGACTTCACAAAGGAATTCCTGCTGTGCTTCTGTAACTTCTTTGCCTCCCCAAGAGCTAATAATAAGTTTTGCTTCCACTGCATCTCTACCACCCCAGGTGCCTCCCAGTCCTCTGCTCAGAATCCTGGCTTCCCACCCTTGAACAGACTTCACAAAGGAATTCCTGCTGTGCTTCTGTAACTTCTTCCTGGCTTCTTCCCATTTCCCCTGTGTGCCTGAGGTCTATCCTTGTACTTACCTGGTCTGGCCACTAGGTGGCACTGTCCTGCCTCTATCTACACCTCAATGCATGTTAACAATACTGTTAACCTAACTCTGCCCTGTTCTTATCTCCTAAACTCAGCTATATTCTATCAATCTACTACAGCCCTGTATAGCCTCTAGCCCCAGTGAACCCTCTGCTTCCTTCCATCTCACATACATAGTGCCTATCCTGTACCTCCTTACCTCAGATCTGTTCTCTGCTTCACTGATAAACTTTCTGTTGACTTCTTCCTCCTTCTTGGCTCTACCCACTCCGTTCACCCTGCAGGCTCACTCCTCTCCCCTACCCTGCCCCTAATTCCCACCCGCCCCAGCACTCCTACCTTTATTCTACCCTTTCCCCACCCATTCAGCTTAATTACCCAACAATAGCTTTCCCTCCTTACCCCACCACCTTACACCCACCCCACTTAAACGCATCACTCTCTCTAACACCTCAATTAAATTCCCCTCCATCTTTCTTATTATACTAAAATAACCCTTCTCTCCTTCTCTACCTCCTCTTACTTCACAGCTGCTTCCCTCCTTACAAATTTATACCCATTAAACTACCTTTTTCTAGACATTATCCCCTTAATTCTCCTTACTCTCTGGGCCCCCTTCTTCCTTCTTGTATTCCAAATTCCCCTATGCTATGCCAGCTCATATTCCTCCAAACTTTTTTCAATCTCACCTTAATCTCAAACTACCACACAAACTCTACTTCACCCTCAGTCATACACTCACTTCTATTCTATCTCCCCTTCCCTACTTCAGCCCAACCCTCTGCACCTATTCTATCCTAAAATCATCGCCAACACAGCTAAGATACTTATTCCTAAACTAATGCTAGATCATCCTAAACTCTTAAAATTCAAACCCAAATACTTAAAAATGATTTCCTTCAATAACTTATTTTTAGCTGGAGACATTCATCCCAACCCCGGACCTAGGCCATCCACAAACAACACCTACCCTCCACCTCCCTCTAACCCTTCTTCCCCCTACGGTGCTCTTAAATTCTTTACAATCAATGCCCAGAGTCTCAATAATAAAGTACACCAATTTCAAGCATGGCTAAGCCATAACCTACCTGACATCATAGCCATCTCTGAAACCTGGCTCAAACGCCACATCTCTGACTCTAAAATCCTACCCACAGGATTCCACACTCTCAGAAGTGACTACTTAAATAAAAAAGGTGGTAACACTGTCTTAATCTATTCTAATCTTCTCACCTTAATTCCCCTTCAAATTCCAATTCCTCAATTCAGTAATACTGAACTAAAAGTCGTTCTACTAAAAATGAATAATCACAAGAACATCTGTATCATTGCCCTATATATCTCACCTGGTAACAACATCTCTACTCTCAAAGATATTCTCCTATGGGCCTCAACTGAAATTAACTATGAAATTTACATACTAAGCGATGTAAACATCGACTGGAATAAAATCAACAGCCCCTCACCCTCCCCATCCATTAACCTCTATAACTTTACTCAAGTAATCCTCTCCATCACCCGACCCAACAAAACAAATCCCCCAGGATCCATTCTTGACTGGATCTTAGTCACCCATCCAAATAAAATAACTAACTCTGGCACTATTGCTGATACCATTAGCAACCACCTCCCAGCTTTCATTCACCATTCAACTACCTCTACCACACATCAGCATCAATACATTCTCACTCTCAACCTTAGCAAATTCAACCCCACAACTTTCTCCAACATTCTCAAACAAATGAAAAGGCACATTCTAAAAACCCTTCCTCTTGACAAAGCCATAGACCACTTCAGTTCTGTCTTCCTAGATACTCTAAACTCCCTAGCCCAACTAAGAAACAAAAGGATAAAAACTATTATTGCTCCTTGGCTATCCAAAGAAACAAAACAAATTATGCACCAAAGGGACAAATCCTGGAAGCTTTATCAAAAGAATAAACTACCCAGAACCCTGCTCCAATACACACAGCTCTGTAACCTTGCAAAACAACAAATCACCAAGAAAAAATAATCCTACTACACTAAGCTCCAGTCCAACAATACTAAAACCCCCATGCAATTCTGGAACTCCGTAAACTCACTTCTCAACCAAGGCTCCAAGAATAACCCCTGTCCTGATCCAAGTAAATCTGACCTTGAATTAGCCTCCCAATTTAACTCATTTTTTATAGAAACAATATCTGACCTGACCAAGACTTTTCCCAACAATAATCCATCTATCCTTCATGCTTCTCCTTCTAAGCTCCCTAATAACTTCCCTCTATGTTTGAGCTCAAACCTGTCTACTAATTTTATAAAAAGATTTCTATCCAAACTTAAACCTTGCTCCAATGCTCCTGATAGCATTCCCTCCTTCTTCCTATCGTGTGCTGCTGATGGTATAGCACTCCCAATCAGCATCATCAATAGATCTATAAAGGAATTATATGTCCCTAAACTCTGGCATTCTGCCTTTATTCTTACTCTCCACAAAGGAGGTAAAAACACTAACATCTCAAACTTCCGCCCCATTGCTCTTCTCTCACCAATCTCCCAAATCCTAGAAAAATGTGTCTACTTCCAACTTATGCCTTTTCTGACCCAAAACCAACTTCTTACCCCTACCCAGCATGGCTTCCACCCAGGGCATAGCACTATAACTGCACTCCTCTCCTTCTTAGAAACTCTCAATCAAACCCGAGATTCAGGACACTTAGTATCTATAGTTCTCCTCGATCTCTCTAAAGCATTCGATACTGTTTCCCATAAACACCTTCTCTATCATCTCTCAAACCTTCATCTATCGCAAAACACTTTATCCTGGTTCTCTAGTTACCTGTCAGATACAACTCAGGCTGTTAAATGGAAGAACGACACCTCTTCCTTCTTACCCACCCCAACCGGCGTACCGCAGGGGTCCATCCTCGGACCTATGCTTTTTAACATCTTTATCAATAATTTTCACTCTGCTATTCCTGATGCCAAAGTCATTCAATATGCAGATGACTCAACTTTAGTTTGCTCTGCCTCTAATCTCCCTGAACTGCTGACTAAAACCCAAACTGATTTCTCAACTACTGAGAACTGGATGTGCCAAAATCACCTCTCTCTCTCTCAATGCAAATAAATCTAAAATACTACTATTCCCTCCCTCAAAAACATTTTCTTATGACAAAAGTTCCTTTCAAGTCCTTAGCCAAACCAACTCTCCTATCTAAGTGGTTCCCTTTGCCAAACTTCTCGGCATTACTATAGACGAAAACCTCAAGTTTGATATCCATATTCAACAAAATATAAAGAAAACCCACCAAAAGTTAGGTATGCTATACAGGAACAATCTCTTCCTCTCCAACTCTACTAGGCATACTCTGGCCACTACTTACCTTCTTCCTTTCTTACTATGCAGAGCCCCTCTTCTAACTAACCTGACCTCTTCCATCACCTCTAAACTTGAAAACTGCTATAATAAAATCTCCAAATTTGCCACTAAAGCCAAAAATTCACTCCATCACTGCCTTACCCGTCAATCTCTGAATTGGCTAGAACTCACAAATTATCTAGACTACCTCCAACTCACCACTGCACACAGACTCATATTTCACCCAACGAAATGTCCTGCTCTAACAAACATCCCCCCCACACCCCTAGTAGAACTCTCAAATCTGAACACCAAAACTTAATTACTATCCACAAACCTAAACAACCTGCTAGCCAACTTCTCCTTTCTTTCTCACTTGGCAATAAATGGAATTCACTCCCTTCCACACTAAGGAAAACACCAAACTCAAATAATTTCAAAACCCATCTATTCACATACCTGTCCTCCAAATGGAAATGTACCTGCTTTCACCCTACCTAATTCTGTTTAAGTAAATGCCCTGGGAGGATTTTCCTCCTGTGTTCCTCAGCTCTCTATAACTCCCATAACTATTTCCTAAGAGTGTACCTAAGCTCTCTGTAACTCCCATAGCTATTCACCACATGATTTCAACTTTGTACATACTGTAAATAGCCTCTTACTTTAAATGAATGTATGTAAATTGTTTCCTTACTTTAAATGGATGAATGTATGTCTAAATGGATCTGTACAGTATAACCCATATGATCTACCACAATGGACCATGTTGCTCATGCTTTGTATTGAATTTGTATATTTGTAACTTGTTCTTTTAACTGTAACTTTTATAAATTTGTATCTTTACTGTATTCTGTCTTATGGAGCTTTTCTCCCTGGGCCTCCACTGAAAACAGGCTCTCTGGGCCTAGTGGACTTCCCCAGTAATCAAACTGAAAATAAATAAATAAAGGTGATAAGTATCACAATGCAAATGAAACAAGTGCAGATTAAAAATGTTCTCATACAAAAATGTAGTGACTAGTTGGAATCCCCCCAGAACACCCTCCTCTATTTCTTTATCACTGTGTTGTCTGTCTTACAGTTATCACTGTCTCTTCCTCTCTCTCTCTCTCTCTATATATATATTTATATATATATATATATATATATTTATCAGACATAAAGATATAACAATGACACTGAAGGTCTGCTTATGACACTCTGGGTCTGTCATCCACATTTGCATCAACTGTTCTGTACTGTGTCAAGCTATCTGGGTCTCTGACAGTGAACAGGAACTCCTCTGTTTCAGTTCAGTAGCAGGACCACCTCCCATAGCCACCTGTTCCTGTGCAACTACAGCCACCCTACAACAGGCAGAAGTTATCATATCAGTTCCCTAGTGTATGTCGTATGCACTCTGAACGCATTGATGTCATCAACCAACAGCTGTCATATCCTCTCTCAGGCAGACTGGTCACCTCTACCTCTCCCAAAGAGAAAAGCTCTATGGCAACGTAAAGCCTTGATAATGATCTCATTTTCTACATCAGTGTATGGTGACTTTCTGGGTAAAGATTTCTTCTTAGGTGCCATATCCCTGTACGAAAGAAAACAGAAAACAGACACATAATTAAATATATAATACACAGACAGGATAGCTGTGAACTCAATTATGTATGAAAGCATACATCCATCATGCACACAACAATGTAAAATTCAATGCTTCCTATGGCTACACATAAGTTAGGACAGCCCCCCCCCCCCAAAAATAAAATATATTCCCAAATCAAACATCATCAACAATTTATAACAGTTCAGTAACACAGATAACACCGATTTAACTGATGAATACATCACAGCAATAACAATAAAATGTAGCAGTAGAAATGTAAGACAGCTAGTATAAGTGCCATCTACACTAGAAGGCAGTCAGGTAGAAATCCACAAACATAACACATTTTCTTTCTGCTAACATGAGTACAAATTCCAGGCCTTCCTACAAAGTTATAATACACTGATCTGCAATAACTGTGCAAACAATTAAATACAGCCTAAAATCTATAGGTCATGTAACATTCTGTATACTTTTCATAATGTAGACATGGCTAAGCCAAAAGAAAGGGATCAAGAAAAAACATTGAGTTAAAAAGTGCTTTTGAGTGATTAGTGCAACTCACCTTTTAATGCTCCTCTAAAAGCACTATGGAAGAAAAAGCAATGTACCTTAACAATACAACAGTATAGAAAGTTGATAATGCCCCAAAAGTTGTGCTTATTTAACAGTATCTTCTTCTCTGGATCCAAATAGTATCCTTAGTGTGATACAAGGGCATTAGCTAAATGGTTACCTTTATATTGTACACAGTCAGCCCTGTGAGCACTGTGAATATGCAAATGAGGTGTTAAATCATTAGCATACCTGAATAGCACAATCTGGACTAAGCATATGGAATGTAGACATGGTATAAGGGGCTACATGATTACATGTACACACCCTAGCACTGCAAGAGCTAGCACTGAGAAGTGTTACCTGCTAATGGCTTAGAAGGATTGCTCACCTACTTCACCTTCCCTTGCTCTATTAAGTAAGTAGGAACAGTAATTCTCTAGATCAGTCAGAACAACATAGTGAGAATATTTAAGTGATGTTTTACTGTAACTGTGTGAATTTTTCTAGCTGTGTTATTTTTAATATTTCCTTTGAGTGAAACGCTGGTGTTTAGTATAAATAGATATTTCATATTTTCATGCTCTTTTATTATTTATTATTTAATATATTTAAACTTTGTATTGGGCTGGTCCTTTAGACACTGTTTTAACCTCTGAGAGCACTTATATGTATTGGTGACACTGTGGCCACTCCTGAAGTCTGGCTGTTTGGTCAACATTACCCTTTGTATTAATATTAATTTCACTCGATATAATTGGGTACCCTTGCAAGAGCCTTAGGTAGCTGGCTTTGTAGAGTCTGGTGGCAGAGATAACTACCTTATAGTCTGGGCAGAAGGGGCATAGCTAGTAAATCTGTGCCAAGCTTTCCCAGATGTGTGTGAGTGTGTGCAAATCAAATCTCAGTTAGTGCCGGCTACGTGGAGCAGGGACATGAAGCACTGGTTTTACAGAGAGACTGGTGGAGGTCTTGGCTTAGACACTCGACTGAGGACTTAACTCTGCAGCTGTGCCAGTGGGGAACCTTAGTGTGGATATGGGGAGAGACAAAGAGAGAAACCCAGACCATGGTTGAGTTTGCTCCCTCTATGCTCTTAAGGGAAATTGTGCTTGATGCAGAGAGGTCTGATCTGGAAATACTGAGTGTATCCATTTGTATTCCAAGTGAACGTCCCTCTCCAGTGTCAGTTATGAGGACTCAGGCTCCTTGATTACTGGCCCAGAGTGGGGATGTCACGATTCTTTTCTCAAATATATATTCTCACTGGTCAGTTGGAAACCCAGATGGCTATCTTATTGTCATCATGTTTCTGTAATCATTGCCAATACCATATTTATTTATTTCATGAGGAGCAGTAAACATGTAATTTAAAGTAATTATTACTCATGTCCAAGAATTTGATAATGCCTACAGTAACTGTACACTTTTCTGAGTGAACAAATGCAGACATAATTCACACCTTCTTCTTCCTAATTTTAGTTTTCCTACTGATGCTCTTGCAACTTTAAATATTGACATGTACACTTAGTGTAATCTTTCTGAGTGACTATAAAGCACAAACAATGTACTTCCCTAATAAGACTATGGAGAAACTATGGACCAACAGGAACATGGTTATAAACCTAAAATATGACTAAAACTGGTCCTCGTTAACCCCATGTACCCCATAATAATAATACTCTGCTACAAAACACAATGCACCGGTGAAATATTCCATCATTCACCACTCATTCTCTAACTATAACTAAAATAATATTGCATGTCATATCTCCACATAGTCACACCAAAGGCTAGTTTCCCAACTATATACATCTACAAATTGGGCCCAAACTTCCCTTGAGTATAAACCTCATCTCTAACACATATGGCTTGAATATATCACTTATAAGCCCCATTCATCTGATAACTTTTCATATTAAGGCCAAATACCTAAGACTCCTTCTAAATCTATGAGGAATCAAAGCAAATATTAATATAAACTTTCCTAGTAAAAGACAACAATAACAACATACACAAGTAACAGTTTTAACTTTGAACAAAATAGTCTGCATTAATTAGTGACATTTACAAACACATAAACATGATACTATGCAAACTGTAGATCCCACAAACCAGAAAGGTAATCTCTAAACAGTATACATATCATTATCCATATCAACTGATTAGTTTATATTGACCTACAAATGCAGATATTTATCTTTTGTCCATAACTATATGTAGACAAATATACTATGATCCCATTTAAATACCATTAAAGTTTTCAGGCAATATCAGCTTTTTCTTTCCCATGTACACTTCCATTCATAAACTCAAAAAAGACCGCAAATTCAAATTTACTTTGTAATTTATCATCATAATAAACAATACTTGTCAAATTAGATAATGACTGAGCACTGGATGTAGACCGAATAAGAAATTGTTCCATACTGAAACATATTCCTTTTGATGCACCCTAATACTGTGGGCTATTGATTGCAAGTTCATAAACATTCACATCCAATGGTAAGAAAAATCTTCAACACTGCTGGAAACATAAGCTTACATTTTATTCCTATGATGACACTTTCTAGTTACTTCAGTAAATTGAGACATTTGTTTCAAGTAGTCTATGAAAAATCATTATTTAAAAAAAAAAGATCTGCTTGTCATAGAACACTTTCTACTTGGTTTCTTATGCTATCATAAACTGCAACAATATCACATTTTAGAGCAACCAATCCAGTCCTCCATCTTCTCTTTCACAAAGTTCAAAACGTTCAAGCCTTCCTCACTTTCAAAGAATCCAATTAATCATGGGTTTCTTTGTCTTGTTTTATCATCTAAACTCACCAAGTGTTTCTCGGTATTGACTGCCAGCTTATCTGTAATTTCATGATATTGTTGTGGCACGGGCAATATGATGCCTAACCATTCTTACGACATTTTATTCATTACCTTCTTCCATTTGCCATGCATACATCATTAATTTATTAGCAAGTATTTGTAAGTCATGTTAAATCACTTCTATAACTAAACTGACACCTTTTAGTCAGCGTTTAGTAGCATTCTTCCTTTTCAGCCAAGCACTACATCATACGATCAACCAAAGTTGTATTCTACATCATGACTTGACCACTGATCAGATTATTCTACATCATGACTTGACCACTAATCAAATTAGTACAATTACATCTGTCAGATTAGACTGTTAAAAGGCTTATTTAAAACATCAAAAATCAACTTATAAGACTGAAAAACTAAAGAGGCACCTAATATTCTGAAGCACCACAGGATCTCTTCACCTGTAAGTATCTTTGTGTTATACTGGAAGTAACTAAGTGTTGTGTTACAGCAGTTCCAAAGTTTGCAAAATACCAAGAATTATAACTGACAAATGCTTAAATGTTCCCTAAGCATATGCTTCAAAAATTATGAAAGATCACACTGCTCAGAATGTCATAACATGGTGAGAGTTACGTAGTCTATGAACCAAAATAATTTATTTGCTGTGGAATCTGAACTTGGGCAATGCCTCTGAAAAGATCCTGTCTTTCTTTCATTTGTTCTATATTTTTAGGACAGCTTTTTATATAACTTCAAAAAATGAAACTTATCCTTGGGATATACCCTAATACTGTGGGCAAAAGTCATCTTGGGGTCATCTGTGAAGATGATATTTATTGGGGTTCCACTATGAAGCCAAGATATGTGTTGTTTTAGAGCACTTGCCTTTTTACAGACTTCAATGCATGTGCCAACCAGCTGACAATGGGAACTTAGAGGATCCTTGGGAATCTCCCTATTTTTTTAATACTCAGTAACAAGCAATTGTAGAACCTTAAAAATACTAATACCTTATCTGTTCAATGTCTAAGAAGAAAATAGGTTAAATAACCAAAACTGTTACAGGACTTGTGCAAAATTAAATCATTATTGAAATATGACAGATTTTTTTTTTCCTGCTGCCTGGACCATCATATAGTCCATAGTACAATAATCCTTCATCTTACTCCTCATCTGCATGATGGATCAGAACTGGATCTAAACAATGTTGATGATGTAGTCTGTGAACTCAAACTGGACATCTCTACACTTATTTGTGTATTTGGTTGGTTGTTTGGTTGTTGGTTGGCTGGTTGGTTGATTGCTTGCTTGTTCAGAATTTTTTGACTGGGGCAATGTACTAATCCAAGATGTAACTATTTCAGACATTTGTGGGATGGACAGATGAGGAGAGATAAGGGAATTTGGGAGTAAGCTGGATCTTTCTAAAGTAAGTAAGGAGAATGCTTAGGTCCTTTTCTCTACAGCACTCTTGCCAAAGCTGCTACAGGCTCTAGTGCTGACTAAGGAGGGAAAGGAAGCCGGACTTCCATTGCACAACATTTTTGAGGTACCTTCAGTCCATGTTTGTGGATGTTATTTAATCCTCACTCTCTCTCTCTCTCTCTCTCTCTCTCTCTCTCTCTCCCTCACAATGTCATGCTATTGAGGAGTTACTAATCAGGAAGCAGTAGTATCTTATTTATTTTGAAGCCAGGTAGGGCACAACATAATATGACTCCTTTAAGACTATTACAGTCCAGAGTCCAGACTACAATTTGCTTATGTCCATATTAACTAAGAAGCTATCACTACCTGTGGGGGCTCAAGTACACCCACAGCAGTGTGGTTTTAGTCCACAGCATCAGACTCATGACACCTATATGAAGGTAATAGTGATGTTAGAGTATGACAAGAGTGTGACCTTTCAACTCATTGTGCTAAACTTGGATGTGTTTGGCAGCCCAGAGTGGTCTTTCTTCTGCTGGTTTTGGAACAGCAGGCTTTCCCACTTGGATTCCATTGGGTTTTTAGGGTGAACAGACTTACACTATGGTGCCTGCATTAAGTACTGTGTTCTGTAGTCTGTGTACTTAGGTAGGAGTTCTAGTCTCATTGCAGTCAACTGTGTGTGTGTGTGTGTGTGTGTGTGTGTGTGTGTGTGTGTGTGTGTGTGTGTGTGTGTGTGTGTGTGTGTGTGTGCTTGAGCCTTTAACCAGGACATCTCCAGCACCTGCCCCCCCTATAACCAGGGAGCTCAGGCATGAGCTCTCAGCTCCATTAGGCACCCTATTCAACCAAAGTCTGAGCACTGGCTTCGTCCCAGCCAAATGGAGGACACAAAGGTGGAGCGTCCATTGACCCAGGAAATTATAAGCCCATCAGCCTAACTAGCATGATCTGCAAGGCCATGGAATGCATTATCATGGACCTTATAAACAAGGACATTGGCAACCTCCATACGCTTGACCCCACACAGTTTGGTTTTGTCAAAGGGAGATCATGCCTGATAAACCTGGTCAACCTCTTCGAAACAGTCACCAAAGCCATAGATGAGGGGAAGACAGTGCACACCACCTACCTTGACCTTGCCAAAGCTTTCAATATTATTCCCCACTCGGGCATAATAGATAAATTCTCTCAGATAGGCATCAACCCATATGTTACCAGATGGGTTGCTAACTGGCTCACTGATATAACCCACTCAGTCAAACTAGGGGAAGCCACCTCTAGTAGTAGACCTGTAATGAATGGTGTACCTCAAGGGTCAGTCTTGGGGCCTCTACTGTTTGGGACATACTTTTCTGAGGTACGAGTCAAATGCAATGAACTGTGGCTGACCAAGTTGGCAGATGACTGCAAACAGACTACAGGACAGTTTCTTCAAAATGTGATGACAACATCAAATTCCTTAGTGAACTTAACAACTACTAGGTTCAATGAGGGGGAACAACACTGCGGCTGACCAAGTTGGCAGATGACTGCAAACAGACTACAGGACAGTTTCTTCAAAATGTGATGACAACATCAAATTCCTTAGTGAACTTAACAACTACTAGGTTCAATGAGGGGGAACAACACTGTGACAACTAAACTCACCATCACACTAAATAAGGAAGTACTCTGCTTTAACCCAGTGGAAGTCCAAAATATCCTAAGCAGAATAAATCCCAGAAAAGCAGCTGGCTCTGACAACATTTGAGGGAGAGTGCTCAGAGACTGCTTTGCTCAACTGTCAACAGTACTTGCAGACATTTTCAACATATCTCTGAGCCAGGCCCGCGTACCAAGGTGCTTCAAGAATACTACTATAATACCCCTACAAAATAAATTGCAGCCAGCCAGCCTAAATGACTACCACCCAGTTGCTCTAACCTCAACGGTGATGAAATGCTTTGAGCAGCTGATCAAGGACCACCTATCTGCAAACCTACCAGCATCACCAGACCCACTTCAATTTGCCTGCTGGGCCAACTGCTCTACAACGTTTGCCAGCTCATTTGCTTCTCATGAATCCTTGGTACATCTTGACAACAAAAACTGTTATTTAAGGATGCTATTCATCAATTTTATCTCTGCCTTTAATATGGCCATCCCTCAACACCTGATTGAGAAGCTTGTCCAGCTGGGCGTCAATACCCACTTGTGCAGCTGGATCCTGGACTTTCTCATTGATAGACCCCAAAAAGTACATGTGGCCAACAATACCTCAAGGAGCTTAACACTAAGCATCTAAGTCCCTCAGGGATGTGCTCTGAGCCCTCTGCTGTTTACCTTACTAACTCATGATTGCACTACCAGACATAATTCAAACAAGATCATAAAATTCACAGATGACACCACTGTAGTGGGTCTTATCAGGAGTGGAAACAAGACTGTTTACAGAGATGAGGTGAACCACCTCATTAACTGGTGTGATGTTAATAACCTGGCCCTAAACATGAATAAAACGAAGGAGTTAATAATGGGCTTCAGAAAGAATCAGGATTCACATCGCCCACTCATGATTAAAGGGAAAACAGTGGACAGAGTGAGTAGCACCAAATTTCTGGGTGTGTATATTTCTGAGGACTTGGCATGGTCAACAAATATTAATCACATTGTGAAGAAAACATATCAATATCTGCACTTCTTGTGGAAGCTGAGGAGAGCTAGTCTCCCCTCCTCTGTCCTCAAAACCTTCTACAGGCGTACCACTGAAAGCACCTTGACTAGTGATCCCACAATCTGGTACAGGAACTGCAAAGCCCCGACTGAAAAAGCCCTACAGAAGGTGGTGAAGGTAGTGGAGAAGATCATTGGATCCCTACTTCCAGCTCTACAGGCGCTATATGAAGCATGATGTATTGGCAGAGCCAGAAAATAATCAGAGACCACACACACCCTGCACATGGACTGTTCTCCTGCTTATCTTCAGGAAGATGATGTCGTAGTATGCATTGTAAGTCCTCCAGGTTTAGTAGGAGCTTCTTCCCACATGCTATCAGACTGTTGAACTCTATAACATATCAATGGCTGGTGACCAGAACAATCAGTAGTACAGCTTTGCTTTGGTACAGTCATGGTGATTCTTTATTCAGCACCAGCTCTGTGGAACTGCCCCTGTCTGATGCTGGAGGATCCAAAGTTTCTGATAATGATGGCATTAGTGATGTGAGGTCCTTACGCAAACTAATGACTGGTGCCAGAAGCATGGCCTCAAACTGAATGCCAAGAAATGCATCATTACCCCGTTTGGGGAAAATGGTGTCCCCACTAATTATCACATTAATTATAATGTAGTAAGCATGCAATCAGTTTTGAGGGACATGGGCACCCAGGTTGATAGCAACATGACTGTTGACCACCACATTGCCTCTGTTGTATAGAAAGCTTTCTACATGGCCCACCTCATAAGTAAGGGTATTTCATCCAGGAACAAGGAGGTCATAACATCCCTGTACTCCTCCCTTATCAGACCCATTATTGAGTACAATGCCCCCTTTAACATGTACCTTGTCAAACACATGCAGCAGCTGGAGAGACCACAGAGGTTCCTGAACAGGAAAACCCAGGGTCTCAAACATCTATCTTATACAGATAGGATAAAAGCCATGTCCGTCTACTCAGTTTCATACAGACTCCTCAGGGGTGACCTCTCTTTTGCATATAAATCAATCTCAGACCCCGCTTTGATGGGACTGCTGCACATCTGCAAGTCAAGCTCCACTCGAGCAACCCATATGTGCAACCTCAACCTGATCTGTGACATTAATAGAACTTGCTGGCAGGATAGATTTGTGTCCTAAGGACTTCCTCATCAGTGGAATAGACTCGCTCTCCATGTCAAGCAGAGTACCTCACTAGCTCTCTTTAAGAGGAACCTGGATAACTGGATGGGAAACAGAAAATACACCCCTGGGAGCCCATCTGTGTCCCTGCTGGACAGGGGAAACAGGTACTGGTGTTGTGAGAAGATTAGTGAAATTCTTGACTAGGCTTATAAGGGCCTCCTGGCCAACAGCCTAGTATCATCCTATGAACCAATGAGCATATGAACTGGTTCAGTGCCATAGCCTATTCTGAAATAGATGGCAAGCTTTCAGGAAACATTAGTACTGAGAAATCTACTAGAAAGTTCTATTCATTTTCACTCTTGCTGTTCACCTTTTGTACAAAACTGTCGATGCATTATTTTGACACACTAGACTAAATATTAAAGGTTTGGTACCAGTTTGTCTGTTACAACGTCATTTAGTTCCCTGATGACCTTTCGGTGTTTTGTATGCTTTTCTGATGCATCTGTACATCTGCTAATGGATACACTGAATGCTAGCTGTGTCAAAAGGTGAAAGAGATGCAGTGATTGAGGTGGGACCTAGTAGCTGCACAATTCTTTTCATACAATGTGACTATACAGTAGATAACAGTACTGGAAAACTATACATTGAAACCACTGCTTACAAATTTGGAGCAGAAATGTGTTCAGTTCTTAACTTTCTATCAAATATTGAGCTCACTGTGAGTTACCCCTTTAGAATTTCTCAAATTAAGTTTTAGAAGATCGTGTAAATTAACTAATTCCACAGGGGTGCCCCTTGTCCTATTTATTATTCTCAGTTACCCAAGAACAATTCTCCACAAGGCTTAGTGAATGTTAAGACATCCCTCTCCTGAGTAAGAAGGGCTTCACCTCATAAACAATACAGTATGCTAAGGACAGCTTGGTCATTAAAAGAGCCTTGAAGACTTACTGGCTCATAATCAAGACCACTAGAGAACTGTAGAAAATTTTATCAAACAAGGGCAGAAATAGTTTGCAGAACTTGTAAGAAAAGTGAGGCTTGAGTAACCAGACAAACTACCGTTTAATAACTTGTTATATTATATGTTGCAGCTTGAATAAATCACATTGGCAACTGTGCAAAATGTGCTGCCACATGTAGGACAGACTAAGGTCTGCACACCACATCTGTAAGTGCTCCTAAAATCACAGTCAGTGCAACATATACATACATTCATTCATTTGGATACAAGAGGTTATAAAGATTATAGTAGAAACATAATTACATGTGTTTATTTTGCTAAAAAAATGTAGAAATCAGACATCTTTCTCTTACAATACATTTACTATTTAAATTAATCCCAAAACACCTAAAATACTAAGAGTATAAATTGTATAAATATTTGTATAAAATACAAAGAGTATAAATACAAAGCAAATAAAGATGCACTCAGGGTGCATCTCAACAGGAGGATAAAGGAGGCAAAATGTGAGTGCGGCCAGAGAATACAGGGTCACTTCAATGACACCAGAGGCACCAGACTGCTGTGGCAGGGGATACAAGCTATAACAGACTACAGGACAGTTTCTTCAAAATGTGATGGCAACATTAAATTCCTTAGTGAACTTAACAACTACTAGGTTCAATGAGGGGGAACAACACTGTGGCAACTAAACTCACCATCACACTAAATAAGGAAGTACTCTGCTTTAACCGAGTGGAAGTCCAAAATATCCTAAGCAGAATAAATCCCAGAAAAGCAGCTGGCTCTGACAACATTTGAGGGAGAGTGCTCAGAGACTGCTTTGCTCAACTGTCAACAGTACTTGCAGACATTTTCAACATATCTCTGAGCCAGGCCCGCGTACCAAGGTGCTTCAAGAATACTACTATAATACCACTACCAAATAAATTGGAGACAGCCAGCCTAAATGACTACCACCCAGTTGCTCTAACCTCAACGGTGATGAAATGCTTTGAGCAGCTGATCAAGGACCACCTGTCTGCAAACCTACCAGCATCACTAGACCCACTTCAATTTGCCTGCTGGGCCAACTGCTCTACAACGTTTGCCATCTCATTTGCTCTTCATGAATCCTTGGTACATCTTGACAACAAAAACTGTTATTTAAGGATACTATTCATCAATTTTATCTCTGCCTTTAATATGGCCATCCCTCAACACCTGATTGAGAAGCTTGTCCAGCTGGGCGTCAATACCCACTTGTGCAGCTGGATCCTGGACTTTCTCATTGATAGACCCCAAAAAGTACATGTGGCCAACAACACCTCAAGGAGCTTAACACTAAGCATCTAAGTCCCTCAGGGATGTGTTCTGAGCCCTCTGCTGTTTACCTTGCTAACTCATGATTGCACTACCAGGCATAATTCAAACAAGATCATAAAGTTCACAGATGACACCACCGTAGTGGGTCTTATCAGATGTGGAAACAAGACTGTTTACAGAGATGAGGTGAACCACCTCATTAACTGGTGTGATGTTAATAACCTGGCCCTAAACATGAATAATATGAAGAAGTTAATAATGGGCTTCAGAAAGAATCAGGATTCACATCGCCCACTCATGATTAAAGGGAAAACAGTGGACAGAGTGAGTAGCACCAAATTTCTGGGTGTGTATATTTCTGAGGACTTGGCATGGTCAACAAATATTAACCACATTGTGAAGAAAACATATCAATATCTGCACTTCTTGTGGAAGCTGAGGAGAGCTAGTCGCCCCTCCTCTGTCCTCAAAACCTTCTACAGGGGTACCACTGAAAGCACCTTGACTAGTAATCCCACAGTCTGGTACAGGAACTGCAAAGCCTCGACTGAAAAGGCCCTACAGAAGGTGGTGAAGGTAACAGAGAAGATCATTGGATCCCTACTTCCAGTTCTGCAGGCCCTATATGAAGCATGAAGTATTGTCAAAGCCAGGAAATTAATCAGAGGCCACACACACCCTGCACATGGACTGTTCTCCTGCTTATCTTCAGGAAGACGATATCGTAGTATGCGTTGTAAGTCCTCCAGGTTTAGTAGGAGCTTCTTCCCACATACTATCAGACTGTTGAACTCTATAACATATCAATGGCTGGTGACCAGAACAATCAGTAGTACAGCTTTGCTTTGGTACAGTCATGGTGATTCTTTATTCAGCACCGGCTCTGTGGAACTGCCCCTGTCTGATGCTGGAGGAGCCATAGTTTCTGATAATGATGGCAAGGACCTGTGGTCTAGTTACAGGGTGCAGAGTGTGCCTGGGAACCATAGAAAGTGACCACTGCATCCCCTACACAGACTGTGGAAACATTTTCTATGCCTCTAGATACCTAGGAGAGAAGACAGGTTGATTTGGACACTGTTGATCAGGAAAGTGTGGTTGCCCCTGGTAGACAGAAGTCAGGATCAACTCCTAGTGCTTTTGAGCAGGGAGGTCCACACAGGGAGGTTAGTAATGGTGCTCACCAGACATGGGTGCCAGAAGCTGTTGAAGACTGGGGGGGGGGCAGAGGGCAAGAGGGGCACATGTATGTACATATACACTCACAAATATACATTTACATATATATATATATATATATATATATATATATATACATACACACACACACACACACACACACACGCACACACACACACACAAAACACACAAACATATCTATATACACACACACACACACACACACACACACACACAAGCACTCACACACACACACACACACACACACACATTTATCACAACGTAATTGTAGCACTAAGTGGTCAAGCATGTCCAATTGAATGAATTATATTAGAGGTGCCCTACTTCTTTCCTCACTGTTGAAAGTAAGTTAATGTCTGTCTAGGAATTGCAAAAGGTTGTGTTTGAATTGATTTTTTGTTTTTTTGTTTACATTACTTGATTTGTACTAATAATTTTAAAGTAAGAGGAAAATAGGATGCACAGGAAACAAAAGTAGGAATACCTCTAGTAACACAGTTTTGACTGAATAGATGAAATATCTCCCTATTGCAGGTACCCAGTCACTCTTTATCCAGACTTACCAGCAAAATCCATCAACTGTTGTTCTGGCTTATTGCATTAAAATGACCACCTGCTCAGAAATGGAACAAATTATTATAGTCTAGAAGTCAGACCTAGCACAGAGTGACAAAGGGCAACAACACAATCCTGCTTCAGTCCTGTATTCTGCTGTTGGTTGTTCTCCAGATTTCCTTTTGCTTCCTGCTTCGTTGTATTACACCGTTTCTTCACTTCAGAAGTACTGTCATTGTTTACCTATTTGCACTGTCTCCTTCATATCTGTGCAGATGGTCCGCTCCACATATGTTCAGTTCTACAGTTTGAAACAAACACACTTTGATTCTGAGCTCTGAAAACAATTGCAAAGAAGAAATATGCATCTGTGCTGGCAATGCTCTGCAGTTTGAAGTGATAAAGTGTATGAAGACAGAAACTTGAGTAATTAAAACACAACACTTCACTGAAATGAAGCCACCTGTCACACTCTGCAGTGCCTGTTGTTGATATTGTGAGAAAACAATGAATCACTTAGTTTACAGACAACATTTTCATAGATTTTGAAATATTAACCCATTAAAGTATATTTTGCTGTCATTTGTGTCTCCTCAGGTTAAAGCATCTACAACATGTTACAATGACAGAGCAACATGCCCAATGATACAGTAATCTGTAGCTGATTAAACAGCTGTTAGTTGAACTAGTTCTGTCAAGAGCTAGCTGATCGCAGGCTAAGCTTTCTGTTTGAATCACAGTAAGACATTCTTTTTTTTATTTTTTTGTTCAAAAAGTGTTCAATGGTAGCAAAACATATTTAAAATAAAACAAATGTGCTTCTCTGGGGTAGGCTGCAGAGGTGGTCCCTAAAGCAGCAGATAAATAACATTTATCTTAACTACATAAACAAGCTGATATATATGTATATATATATATATATATATATATATATATATATAAATATATATATATATATATATATATATATATATATATATATATATATATATGTATATATATATAGATATATATATATATATATAGTCAGATAGGTAATAATTTACTAACCACATGCTGCATCATTGTCTGCCAAAAAGATTACAGATAAGAAATTGCACTGCATTTTCTTCAATTTGCAGATTTTACATCTGCTTGCATAATATGAATTTGTTATATTTGTAAAATGTATTACAATATCAGTTGATCAAACAACTGTTCTGTCAATATTATGCAGGTGAAAAGCAACAGACATAAAAATGCATGGCCTGTCTAATATCTTTAGCTAAATTTCCTCTTGTAATTCTTTTTACACCAATCATAATGTTTATTAATATATTTAAAACACAACTAGAGATACAATGAGATCATAAAATATTGTAGCCAGTGATTTTCTAACTGTGGAAGTTTTCAGTATGTATAAATTAAACATTTCTTGTGAAATAATCACTTTATTTCATCTGGTGTTATCATGTATTTATATATTAAACACATGATATGAAAGTAGTGCCTCATATTCCTCTTGTTTGCGCACACACACACACACACACACACACACACACACACACCAAAAAGCTTAAGCAGGGCATTAGACTTCCGTTTAACACACATGCACACACGCGCACGTGCAAACCATAAAGCTTAAATGGAACATTAGACTTCCATAAAATGTAAACAGAGCACCAGGACTTACATTGTAAATGGGGCACCAGCTTCAGCAAATACATAAAGCAAATGGAGCACATACAAGCTAATACATTAAGTAAATGGAGCACCAGCTTCAGCAAATACATAAAGCAAATGGAGCACATACAAGCTAATACATTAAGTAAATGGAGCACCAGCTTCAGCAAATACATAAAGCAAATGGAGCACATACAAGCTAATACATTAAGTAAATGGAGCACCAGCTTCAGCAAATGCGGCAATAATGGACTTCCATAAAGTAAACATAACACACACACACACACACACACACACACACACACACACACACACACAGGAATTCCATAAAGTAAATGGAGCACCAGCTTCAGGATTTACATTGTAAATGGGGCACCAGCTTCTAAAGTAAATGGGGCACCAGCTTCAGCAAATACATAAAGTAAATGGAGCACACACAAGCTAATACATAAAGTAAACGGAGCACCAACTTCAGCAAATCCAGCACCAGCTTCAGCAAATAGTTTTTAGCTTAAAGCTTCAGCAAATAAATGAAGTAAAGAGAGCAGCAGTTTCCGTAAACGGAGCCTTACGCCTACCCGTGGGTGTTACCTTCCTTAGTTGATTGTTAACAAACACACCGGAGCAGCTTCAGTAAATAAAGTAAACGGAGCCTTAGTCATCTGGCAGCAATGATGTGATCAGGTGCACTATTGTGTTTAAATTCAATGCATGTATGTGTCCTCCATGTCGTTACAAGTCTTGGAGCTGTAAAAGTGGAGGTGCGCTCCCTCCCCCTCATCCTATGGTTACGGCGCATATGTCACCAGAGATATGGTTATACTTCTCCCCCCTGAGGTCAGTGTGTCAGTAGCTGCAACCCAACATATGTGCATTGTGGAGACACAGGTTTGTGCCACCACAGCCATAGCAGAGATAATGAGGGTGATTCAGGGTGTACATGCTAGTCTATGGGAGTACATGTAGTGTATGTGTGATTCCTTGGATACAGTAAATCACACACACTAGGTTGTGCATTGCCTTCTCTGGATCACCTGTTGGGGTGACGGGGCATATTCACAGCCAGTTATCTGCTACATCATAAGATGTCAGCCAACATGGCTCTGGACACACAAAATCCCACTCCCTCAGTGCTAGCACTTCCACAGCTTTATCTATTGAGGAGGTGTCCACTCCAAGGAGAGGGCATCCCCACGGTTGTGGCTGTCATCATGCTGGTACATCTTATAGCAGATGTCAGTTGAGGTCATGTAGTACACAATAATCTAGCCAGAATCACAGTACTCCCTGGCCAAGCCAACTCTCAGGGACGTGCACTGGAAGCTGACATTCACACACAGACTCACACACACACACACACACACACACACACACACACACACACACACACACACATGCAAATATATATCTGAGTTTGGTGTGTGTGTGTGTGTGTGTGTGTGTGTGTGTGTGTGTGTGTGTGTGTGTGTGTGTGTGTATGTGTGTGTGCATGAACACACATATGCATACACATGCACACACACACCCACTTACACATACAGAAAGAGAGAGAGAGAGAGAATAGTGGCTATGGAGTGTTTTGTTTAATAAAAAAATTACAGAAATGACATAACCTAATCAAAGTTACTGATGATAAATAGATCTCAAAGAAAGATAACTGCAATACTTCAATATGACATGACATTTTCAGTTATATTATTTAATTTCTTCCTGTGCAGTATCTGTTTCTACATAATTACCACAACTGGACTGTAGTCTGGTTGAAGATCTGTGCCTTTGACTGAGACAGTGTTCAATGTAATTTAATAGGCTTATGGACATTATTGCCAAGTCTGGTGTTTGATGGAAATGTCTACAGCATAAAGGGAGCTGCTGTCTAAGCAGGAAAATGAGGTGACTGTTACATCAGTGCATGTGCTGAAATGAAACAGTAATGAAGTCAGAATTATATCTTATTGTAACTCCTCTCTCCTTACTGCCACCAAATATCTCATAAAAAGACATATTAGTTCTCCATTAGTGGGTGAGCAACCACTAAGCAGCATACGTATGGCTGAGGTTTTTTTTTTTATTTAATAAAAATCTCAAAAAATGAATTAGTGCATTATGACTGAAGTAAAAGAGGGAATTGGTAATAAAGAAATGTATCTGCCACCAAATATTTGATGATTACAGACCAAGACAGGCTGGATAACTGATATTTTTCTCTTTAATTTGAATAGTCTGAGGCAACAATGACTTAATTTTAGTAGAAAGTATTATATTTTAGTATTCTTATTTGAAACATTCCTAAAAGGACCAAATTATTTATGTATTAAAACTGAATTTCATCTGAAACTAAGTAGAAATTGAGAGTTTATTTTTCACAAGTGCAGCATGGTGCTATTCTTAAGCAATGAAGTATAAGATACCACTTTACTGAAGAAAAGGAAGTGTACATTATACTTTAAAAATGTGGTGTTCAGTGCCTTACACACCAGGGAGTCTTCAACAGTTTAAAAATACAGACACCCTGAAGTGTTTAATTATGTTCAATGAATTGCTCTTCTCATTTTGTAAAAATATAAAATAAGGTTCAGAAAACAATATATTTCTGATCTGTGTAGTTAACTGGAAAAACTTACAGCCACACCTTATCATACTGATTACATTTAAGTCTAACTTTTCTAATAGTTACAATTTAAGTTCATAGGTTCATAGGTTCATAGATTGGTACTAGGTTATTGGCCCTAGGGCCTATATAAGCCTAGCCATAACAATTCCCTGGCTATTTCTCCCCACAATATTTACTTCCCTGGACCCCTGTCTAGCAGGGCGACTGACATGATCCCTGGGGTGAATTTCCTATCTCCCATCCAATCGTCAAGGTTCCTTTTGAAGAGGGCCAAAGAGGCACTCTGCTTGACATGTATGGGCAGTCTATTCCATACATATGAAGTAAAAACTTCAGGTGCCAATCTTGTTGTTGGCACACCAATGACAGGTGCTTTTTTGCACATTCATATCCTAGGGATTTCTGTTTTCCCTGAACTGCAGCATCCTTACAGTTGGTATATATAAGTAATGGGTGTATGAAGAGTGCAGCATCTGCATTGTGGGTTTTAGAGGGGTTTGCCCCCTACAAAAATATTTTTAGTTCCCTTTTCACTTCAGATTCTAGACACATTTGAGTGGTGTTGCTGTTGTAGTTTTGATTGTCAATCACAAACCAGTTGCGGAATCCTAAGAAACTTCATCTGCACCTGCTTAATATGTATTGTGTACTGCACTCAGAAGTGACAAGAATAAAACCCTGTAAACCAGCCTTTCAGAATGACTAACAGCATTTAAACTGTGTGCCTAAAAACAAACTTCAAGTCTAGCAAGTTAGATTTATCTAACCACTCAGCCTAAAGTAAATGGCGATTTATTTCACACACAAGGATAAATACAGGATTATGGCCTATGAATGCAAATGCATGCATGGTGTATACCAGTAACACAGGTTTCTGACTTCACATTGTTTTATACAGTGTGACTTTAAATCTTTCTGATACTATAAGCATACAGATATCCTAATCAAAGTTTATTAATAGAAGTTTTTATCAGTACTCTGCTAACTAAAGTATTGTGTATTTTTACAGCAAAACATGGATAATACCACACAAATCTTTCAAAACAAGGCATATTTCTGATAGATAAATAAATAAATAGTATGAAAAGTGCAACTAGGTGAATCTGAACCACCTTTAGTCTGAAGACATTATTATACTTTGTGTTACTACTGTTCATGGCCCTGAGTAATGTCCACTTACAGAACACCATTAATTCAGATCTAATCTATCACTTGCCTTCCTACATCTGGTATGCTTTTTTATATGAAAGTGATTCAGACAGATACAACTATAGTTATCTGTTATATTTTCTACTTACATGTCTTGTGGAACATCGACTTGATATCATTAATTGTAGCATTTGGTTCAACCTAATGAAAGCAAACAGTGCAATAATTCATCATTTTAGTTGTTATGCAATGTACTGGCCATGTTGTAGAATGTAAAGTAACACAGCTGTTTCGTATTTATTTTAACAAATGTCCTACATTTTAAAATGAATACTATGCCAGAATCATAAAATAGTGCAGTCACATAAAAAGACAAAACAACATGCAAAGTTATGACTGAAACTAGACATTGAATTCACCTATTGTTAATAAAGTAATTTTCCATCTGGTAGCCAACTGGCCTACAAATAAGCTAATATAAGTTTGATATGGGCAGGTCACAGGTGGCCAGCATATAGCCTATACAAGGGGTGACCTTTGTATGAAGATGATAACCATGATAAAAAGATGCTAACTGTGGATAAACCGGCTGTGTTTGTCTGTGTACGTACGATAGCTATATTGATTTTCAGTTTGTACTTCACAAGGACCACATATTGTACTGCAGAATGCAGACTTCTGTAGCCAAAAGTGGGTCTTATTCATTATTGTAAATTAGGAATTTGATGTGTGCATTTAACTTTGTTGGGACTGAGATCAAAACACAAGTGGTATCAGCTTTCCCAGCTCCGTCAAGTTCAGGTTCCAGTTTCCCATCTTTAAGACAGAGTAATAAATTGAGTACTAAAACAACATATATGATGAACTATCAAATTGTATTACGTATGCAAAATAAACATCTGTTGTTGATTTAACAACATTACTAGTTCAAAACTCTCATTAAGGAAGTTGTTAAATAACTGACACATTCATCATTTTAGAACTGCAAGCAAGAATGTTTTTCCATTAAAAAATATGTGATTTTTGTTAAGCCTGGTAATTTTTTATAGCAGACCACACTATTTCACTGCTTGTTGATCTACAAAAATCTATATATGTGTAATTGTGTATGTGTTTCTGAAAAAAGTACCGCTCTTACCTTATCCAGGAAGCATAGCTGTTGCTTGGTCTTCAAGTCAAGGATTTCCACCTCAAAGAAAACAGAAGATTTTATCTTTTTATCAATAACTGGATCTTTTGGCTGATGAATCATACCATCTATACAAGCTTTTTTGATAAAATGTGAGGCACTAAATAAATTTCTTAAATCCACACAATTGATTTGTGTCATTTTTATTTCTGACAAATCTTTATGCGAGTGTCCCTTAAAATCCACACTAGTGTTTCCCATACGCAGACTTCTATACACAAACAGATACTTCCAGCATTATAATTGAAAAGAATTATTACTCCTGTTAGATCTCAGAAATGTCAGACAGAAAGCACATCAGTAAAGTTATTACATATGTGCAGATATATGCAAAGAAAATGGAAAATCCCAAGAGAAACAGCTCTTTGGTAAGTACATGTCTATAAACTCCTGTTTCAAATTTGTTTTCTAATTCAACAACAGCTTGTTTTCACTAGACACACTTGGAGACTCAAAAGTAACTTCCTTTGTTTCTTTCTTTTGGCATAAGATCCCTTTTCTGCTGTAGCTCATGAGTAAAGACGAAGCTGTGTACTTCCTCTGTGCGTGTCGCTTTAGCTCACTGATGCACACTAGAATGCTGAAAAATAAATGCTGACAAGCAGCCAGATTCAGTTCTACTTTAAAAATATATTTGTTTCGTTTTGCAAGTATTCAGCTCTTCAGCAATGCTGACTCTAGGATGTGAAATGCTTATGAATTTCTCCAGTATTAGTAATTCAGTTGTCAAATACTCCTTCAGATACAGCATTAAATTTCCAATAAGCTTTTGGATGGTATTTTCTCATTTTATATGCAGTACATTATTTGTAAATTAAGATCAGGGAATTTTCACTGCATTATCAAATATAAGGTGAAATCAATTCCAGAAAATGTACAGAGAACTGTTGTGGATATTAATACAATTATGCTACTCTATCAGCATATTCGAAATAACTACACATTAATATTACTGTCACAGTACAGATTTTGGAGATTATTGTAATATGGACTTATATTTCTGGGCTATATTTTATTAGTTTATTATTTATTATAATGACTACTCCTAGCTGTGGTACATAAATGTTACAGACTGAACCCATTCTACAAATTACCACATATAAAACATTTATGAAGATTAAATCTAATGAAAGGTTTTTCTGACATTTACATTTTGTATTTAGTTTTAAATCTTCTGTAGTTGCTTTTTCCATTTATTAGTTGATCAACTGGTTTGTGCTGATATCACTGATGGACATCAGTCACTTTCAATGCAGTATTGTGTAGTTACACATCTTTAAAAGGTCGAACACCTTTTCTTAAGTGTAGGTTAGTACTGCCTTTTGTCAAAACTATGTGTTTGTAATTGTATGTAAATGAAAATGTGATAGTAGAATGTATTGGTCATTAACTTTATGTGGCTGGAGCTTTTCTCCTCGGGCCTGCATTAAAAAGAGTCTTTGTGCCCAGTATGACTTCCCAAGTAAACAAAAATCAAAACAAATAAATGACCTTCATCTAGTATATGAGTTCACAAAATGAGAGTTTTTCTTTTCAGTAAGAAAAACTGAGGAGAAAAAGAAAACTGAGATGGGTTTTACAGGAGCAGCTGTCAGATTATGCATCAATGTCACTTTGTAGTCAAAGTATTAGGAGACAATAATCCGCAAATGTTCTTAGTAAATACTTAAATAAATCAATATGTATTCACGGTGTCATTCATGCTGGCTAATGGAATGTTACCTTATTCAGGTCATGATCAGTTTATTATTAATTCCACATACAGGTAACACTTTACAAGCACAGGTAATGTGCTTGGTGTTGCTTCTAGGGTGATATTTTGTTTTTTTGTTTTTTTTTTACATCTCGTTTATAGACATTTATGCTTGCAAAACCATTGATAAAGAAGGGAGAAGGAAGGCTGGGCTAACTTGGTGAGGCCAGGGTTGAGGAGGTGAAGAATAACACTGAAGTCACTGTCATAAGAGTCCATTGTTTGCTTGACTTTAATAATATTAATGATATTGATAACCACTATAAATCAAGCTTCTTAACCCTGCTTATGCTGTACACATACATTACTTGGTGTAATTTAATGCTTACAGGTCTCTTTTCTAAGACTAGGCCTTCCTACCTTTTCCCTAAACCAGAAATGATGAGGAACACGAACTTATTCACCTACCCCCTCAACTCCCCCTCCTCTAGCAAGGCCTCTATCTCTTGGTTACAGTAGTGGGTCTACTGATTGTCTGGGCCGTTTATTTACCCAGTGACATAGGCTTTCTGCTTATCTTAGCTATAATGTACTGCATATGTCTCTATGCCACCAGTTCAGAGAGAGGTTAGAGTCTTCCTTTTTTCTGGTAACTGCCTTATGCTAATACTACAAGTGGACTAAAAAACTCCTCACTTTTTCTATCCAACCCTTATTCAACAGAATGAAGTAGTGAAACTATTCTGGAGACAGTGTTACAAGCATCTCAAATATTATTCCTAGGGCCTTTTCCAGTCCCTGCAACAATAATCTAAAACAAGTTATAAAGAGCTTTTATAATGTGTTCCAAACATGGCTATTTCTACAAAATACGCTCATTTTTATTATTTTATTTGATCTTTTGTAAGTGCTCTTATTCTACCTGCAGGGGTATCACCTATCCATCCTACAACATAATAAGATCTTATACACTACAAAAATAATTATTCTTGGAATCAGCTTCTATGTATCATTTCAACCCATATCCTCACACAGACAGCAAAATCCCTAGATATGATGATGCAGAGAAATTCTTCAAAAAGAATGGATGGAGCACCCAGCCTAGTGGAAGAAGTAACCATTAGTTTAGCGCTATGCTGATCTAAACCCCATATCTGATTAACAAACAAATAAAGAAGTAAATAAGGCATGGAGAAGTGCAACCAAATTCCTGCTCCTTTCCTGCGCCTGGAAATAAATGTTCCATGATCCTAGCTCAGTTTTTCTAAATTTCCCTGTCTTCAAGATTAGGACCAAGAAGCTTAGCTTCCCTCCTCATTGATTTAATCCGGAAGAACTAGTTAGGTAGTGTATTTGGGATCTAACTTTTGTCACACACACATTTGCTCCCACATTCAGAACTCATGGTGGTTACCAAGGAAACATCCCCAACTGATACTAGTGTCCAGTTGTGGGTCTTTCAAATATGTTTGATGTAAGAATCCAGCATATCAATGTTCTGGCTTAAACTTCCTGCCCAAAATTAATAGTATATAACTCTGGTATCTCAAGGCCTTCTCTCACTGGCAGATGACAAAGGTGTTTTAAAACTAGTCTAAGATCATCTAGCTGACCAGCTCAGTTCATTATATCATTTGTTACCTTTATAGTACTCACACTGGGAGCTTCATAGGTGTCCTCTGGACTAGATACAGTAACTGTGGGATGACCACCACCTGGATTACTATTATCTTCTAGTGAAATAGGAGCTACATGTTTGTCCAAAACATAGGTGTAGAAAACTTATCTCTATCAGTCAAAGGATTATATCTTTTGTGGCAATCATGCCCTGGCCCAGCAATCAAGGAGCCTCAATCCTAACAACTAACACCAGGGAGGTCATCACCTAGAAGAAGAAAACTAATACACACAGTAAAGTACAATTTCCCTTAAGTGCACACAGAGATCACAGTTAGTCTGGGGCAAGTTGCTCCCTTGCTCACCAGGTCCCCAATAAGACTCACCACTTGCAGAGCTATAGGGTCCAGGTCTCAGCCTAGCTGGGCAAGCTAAAACCTCCAGTACACTCTCTATCCAACCAGTGCTTCGTGTCCCTGCCCAAGTAGCTGACACAACACACACACACACACTTTGAGATAAGTATTCATACAACTTCACAGACACTCCTGGGAAAGGCTGACACAGATTCTCCAGCTGTGCCCGTTTACCCCGACTATACGGTAGTAATTTCTGCCACCACCAGCTAATATTATCAGCTAATAAAAGGCCCTTAAAAGGGTGTCCAATTATTGCTGTGCAGTATTATAATCCAATGGTAGCATGACTAACAGTCAAGGCTTAATTTGGAGTGACTTAAACAGTAAAATCTGTAAATATGTAATGTACTTAGAGGTTAAATTATCTCTACATAAACCAGCCACAGGTAAAGGTTTTAAAATATTTTATAATAAATAATTAAAACACAAGACAATACTACTATACCACAGAGATATCTAAGAGTTCAGAGATCACACAGAGACATAAAACAATACAGTAGGACAGGTCTGATGTCAAAGAAAAACACTTAATCTAACTTTTTAATCTTTAGCTAATCTTAAGAGAAAACACAGTGCTATAATCCTACTTACATACATAAAGAGCAAGCAGTGCTGGGTTAGATGTCCAAGATCAAAATGCTTCTAGTCTCTCACTCAACAATAGTTTTTAAACACTAACCAATGGCTCTCTAAGGCCCTCCCAAATTACATCATTTCTGACACTTAGTCTGGAGTTCCCAGGCCACAAACTGCATTATTTAGCAAGCTAACACCTGCTCAGGAGACTACAACAATAAAAGGCATTTCACATATACACTCTAGCAGAAACCAGAGCAATAAATCACCTTCCACATGTAAATTCTGGCCCTTAACTTTAACCTTAAAACAATGGGTCTGAAACCTTCATCCAGACTCACTGGAGCTGACATGTAAAACATCAAAGAGATTCATAAGATCTTTTCAATTTCAATAGACACATTTGAAATGCTTGGCTTGGTTTTCCTTACAGCAGATGGCAATGTTGCAACAATATTGAAGTTCACATTTGACATTGTTTTGTTTCATTTAAAAAACACAAACCTGTATTTTACATTTATTTATACAGTTGATAGAATTATTTATCAAATTCTATTTGACTAGGCTGGCAGCCTTCATCCATCTTCCTCCAATCTTCACACCACCACCCCCGGGGAACTCAAGCAAGTTTTTCAAGTGACCCTTGAGAAACATCGCTTCAGAGTGTCAGGTGTATCTGGGTGTTCCTCACTCCATTCCCTGTCTTGAGAGCCCATCTGCATTGGCATTGCTACTCCCACTGTGGTGCTGCACTGACATATCATATGCTTGCAGCCACAGGATCCATCTTAGCAGCTTGGCATTTTGCTGACTGGCTCTGTTTAACCATGTTTGGGGGTTGTGATCTGTCATCACAATGAATTTTCTTCCATACAGATAAGGCTGAAGTTTTTGTAGTGCCCACACTATGGCTAGACATTCCTTTTCTACCACTGCATAGCATTCCTCCCTGGGTTGGAGCCTACGACTGAGATAAACCACTGGGTGCTCTTCTCCCTCTGAAGAAATCTGGCTAAGTACAGCCCCCACCCCATAGTTTGAAGCATCCACCTGCACAACAAATTATTTGCTATAGTCTGGACTGGCTAACACAGGGGGTCCTCCCAAAGCTTCCTTAAGCTTCTGAAATGCCTGCTCACATGCTGGGGTCCACACTACTTTATCTGGCCTGTTCTTCCTTGTCAGGTCTGTGAGGGGAGCAGCTATGGTACTATAATTGGGAACAAACTTTCTGTAGTACCCTGCTGTCCCTAAGAATGTCCTCACCTGCTTTTTGGTAACAGGTGCAGGCCATGCCTGAATGGCTTCCACTTTGGCAGGTTCTGGCCTTATCTTACCACTCCCCACTCTATGTCCTAGGTAGGACACCTCTGCCATACCCACCTGACATTTGCTTGGCTTAATGGTCAACCCTGCCCTCTGTAGTCTGCCCAGCACCTTCCTGACATGCTGAAGGTGCTCTTGCCAGGAATGGCTGTAGATAACAATATCATCCATGTAAGCAAGGTCAAACCCTCCTGCTCCTGCTAAGATATGATCTACCAGCCTCTGGAAAGTTGCTGGGGCATTCTTCATCCCAAAGGGCATCTTTGTGAACTCATACAAGCCAAAAGGAGTCACAAAGGCTGACTTCTCTCTAGCATTGGGAGTCAAAGGCACCTGCCAGTAACCCTAGGTAAGATCAATTGTTGTAAGATACTTAGCCCCGCCCAGCTGCTCTAGGGCCTTATCTGTCCTAGGTATGGGGTAAGCATCTGCCTCTGTGTGACTATTTAATTTCCTGTAATCCATACAGAACCTAGTGCTGCCATCCTTCTTTGGCACCAGTACCACTGGAGAGGCCCAGGGACTGTTGGACTCCTGAATCACCCCTAATTCCAACATCTCCTGTACCTCTTCCCTCAGAGTCTATTTGACTCTCTCAGGCACCCTATAAGGGGCCTGCTCGATAGGCCTTTGGGGTCCTGTATCCACCTGGTGCTGCATCAGGTGGGTGCTCCCTGGTTTCCTGGTGAACATGCCCCCAAACTCCTGCAACACTGCTTGGATTATTTGAACCTGGATAGGAGATAGCTGCTGGGAAATTGCTACCCTTTCCACTGAGGTGTCAGCCTGAGCCTCACTGAGGAGATCAGTCACAAGATCTCTCTCAGACTCCTCCTGCAATCCATTGCAAATGCTCAGCACAAGGGCCTCCCTATCATGGTAAGGTTTCATCATGTTAACATGGTACAATTTGTTCCCCTGCCTTCTGCCTAGCAGTTCCACCATGTAGGTAACATCACTTACCTTTCTTACCACCTTGTAGGGTCCCTCCCAAGCCACTTACAACTTGTTGTGTCTGACGGGAATGAGAACCATCACCTGCTGCCCTACAGCATACTCTCTAGCTCGAGCATTCCTGTCATACCACACCTTTTTCTGTTGTTGGGCTTATGCCAGGTTCTCCTGGGTCAGGCCCATGAGTTCCCTAAGCCTTGTCCTGAGGTTCAGGACATATGCCACAACAGACTCCTTGTGAGACTCATACTCACTTTCAAAATCATCTCAAATTAAATCTAGAGGTCCCCTCACCCTATGCCCATACAGCAACTCAAAGGGTGAAAAACCTGTTGATTCCTGGGGAACCTCTCTGTAAGCAAACAACAGATGGGGCAAATATTTGTTCCACTCCCTCTTAAACTGATCTGCAAATGCCCATAGAATGGACTTGATTGCAGAGTTTAACCTCTCAAAAAGACCATTAGTCTGGGGATGGTAGGGGTTGGTCTTCATGTGTACAGGACTTCCACAGACAAGCCAGCAGGTCTGACATAAAATTGTCACCTATGTCAGTCAGTATTTCCTTTGAGAAACCTACCCTACTAAACATCTCTAGCAAAGCATTTGCCACCTTCTCGGCCTCAATGGAGGACAAAGCCACTGCCTCAGGGTATCGTGTAGCATAATCTACAATCACTAGGATATACTTTTTCCCTGTGGAACTTGAGGTACTCAGAGGATCCACTATACCCATAGCTACCCTCTGAAATGTCTCCTCAATCACAGACAAAAGCATCAAAGAAGCTCTCACCTTGTCTCCTGCCTTGCCTGCCTTTTGGCACTGCTCACAGGTCCTGCAGTACCCTGCTACATCTCTGGAAATTCCAGGCCAATAGAAAGTTTGCATAATACGCCTCTTTGTACATTTTATGACCATATGACCTGCAAAGGGAATATCATGGGCTATGGCTAGAAGCACCAGATGGTAAGTTCTAGGCACTACCAACTGCTGTACTCTCTCACCTTCTAGCCCTCCCTCAGGGGTCCACTCTCTGTACAGTAACCCTTTGTTCCAGTATACAGATTCCCCCTTCCCATGAGAATCAGGTGACACCCTAGCTACCTTCCTCAGGCCTTGCAATGTAGGGTCTGAGAGTTGAGCCTGTCGCAAGTATCTCCTTGTAACCCTTCTCAGCTCCCTTTCCACAGGAAGTCTGGCATCCTCTGACAGTGGTGCCTCACTGTCAGCCTGGGTACTACTACTCACCTCTACCTTTGCAGTTACACTGTCCAAGGGATCATCAGTACCCACAAGCAGCTGTGGCTCACATTCAGGCTCACTGCTACAGCGTAGCTTACTCCCTGAAGTAACCACCTCAGCAGTCCTGGCTGCAAGTATGCAGTCTGTCTGGGTCTCCTCCAGGCTACCAAACCCACATGCTTGTCTCCTAGCCTCACTGCATGTAACTGCATAAGTACATAGTACTGCCTCATCCAAATCCTTCCCTCTGAGGACATCTGCAGGATGGTAGTTCCATACCCCTGTTGTCTCAAGACAACCCACTGTTGACATTTTATCTTTCCCACTTACTCGCTCCCTCACCTTTGGTTCCCCACCTTGCCTCCTTGGACATCTGTGTGCCATATGGCCCCACTGGTTGCATTCAAAACATTTAACCCTAGCTCCTGGACGTATATCTGGACTAGTGGCTTCCCCTGCTACTGGTGGATTCTGTTGGGGAAGTCTGTGCTGCCCACCATGGATTCCTTTAGTCCCATGAGCAGTAATGGGGTCCCTTTCCTGTGCAGGGCTGCCCTGCTTGCTAGGTATAGGTCTCCCTTCTTCCCCACCTCCTCTGAAGTAGCACACTATCAGCTAACAAGATCCTCATGTCCTCAGGCAAAGTGCTAAGGGCTTGTTCCCTTACTACAAGGTCTGCCAGCCCTTCCAAAGTGGTGACTTGACATCCACTCACCCAGCTATGAAAATAACTGCTCAGTTCAGCAACATATTCACATACATTTTCATCTGCCTAGTGTCAAAGCTCACAAAACTTGTTCCTATACATTTCAGGTGTTAGCTTAAAACATTCCAACAAGTGTCTTTTTACAGCAGTATAATCAAAGCAATCAGTGTCATGCATTTTTGCTAAAGAAGTTACAGCTTTACCATGGAGTAAGGGTGTCAGGAACCATACCCAGAGCCCTTGGTCAACTTCATACTGTTTACATACCCGCTCAAGTATATGAATGAAGCTATCAAAATTATTCCAATGAAGCTATCAAAATTATCCCCCTCTTTAAACTGTGGAAGAAATTTATTAACCTTTTGTGCTTCTGGGTTCTGGTTACTCCCTTCCCCATTACCTCCATAACTCTGGGAAGAGTCAGCATTTCCCTCTCATGCTTCTTCTGCCATTCATTTCCCTCAGCTTCTAGACTCCTCATTTTCTCATCTGCTTCTAGTTCCATATGCCTGGCCTCCAACTCAAGTCTCTTTAGCTCCAGCTGGATTTTTAAGTCCACTGTAGAAAGGTTGAGCTGTCCATTCTCTGAGGATATTGTATCTCCACTGTCAGTCTGATTGTCCTCCAGGCTGCTGTTTTCTGATGCAGCTGTAACCAAGGCTGCAATCAGGTCTGCCTTAGTTAGGTTTCCATGCACCAGTCCCCTAGTCTGGCACATCTCTGCCAGCTGGCTTTTTGTCAGCTTTCCATACTCCTCTGTTGACATGCTGCCTGCTCACCCTGACTAACACTAAGCTAACAAAAGAAATAAAACAATTGTGATCTGAACTCTGAGTATATACTGCGTGGCTGTTTTAGAGTACAAAACACTTTTAGAGATCACTGTACATAAGCAACAGGAATTCGCTCTACACACACCACTACAAGCCAGTTAGTGTTTGCCAACTAATCAATATGTGATGTGGATCCCACCATAGCAAACCAATATTTGATAGGATATCCAAACCACTGCCACCAATATGTGACGACCGTGCCCTGGCCCAGCAATCAAGGAGCCTCAGTCCTCACCACTAACACCAGGGAGGTCGTCTCATAGAAGAGGAAAGGATAAATAATACACACAATAAAGTACAATTTCCCTTAATTACACACAGAGATCACAGTCAGTCTGGGGCTGGTTGCTACCTTGCTCACCAGGTCTCCAATAAGACTCCTCACTGGCACAGCTATAGGGTCCAGGTCTCAGCCTAGCTGGGCAAGCTAAAACCTTCAGTACCCTCTCTATCCAACCAGTGCTTCATGTCCCTGCCCAAGTAGCTGACACAACACACATACACTCTGAGATAAGTATTCATACAACTTCACAGACATTCCTGGGAAAGGCTGACAGATTTTCTAGCTGTGCCCCTTTACCCAGACTATATGGTAGTAATTTCTGCCACCACTAGCTAATATTATCAGCTAATAAAAGGCCCTTAAAATGGTGTCCAATTATTATTGTGCAATAATATAATCCAATGGTAGTATGACTAACAGTCAAGGCTTAATTTGGAGTGACTTAGACAGTAAAATATGTAAATATGTAATGTACTTTAGAGGTTAAATTATCTGTACATAAACCAGCCACAAGTAAAGTTTTAAAATATTTAATAATAAATAATTAAAACACAAGACAATACTACTATACCACAGAGATATCTAAGAGTTCAGAGATCACACAGAAACTTAAAACAATACTGTAGGACAGGTCTGATGTCAAAGAAAAACACTTAATCTAACTTTCTAATCTTTAGCTAATCTTAAGAGAAAACACAGTGCTATAATCCTACTTACATACATAAAGAGCAAGCAGTGCTGGGTTAGATGTCCAAGATCAAAATGCTTCTAGTCTCTCACTCAACAATAGTTTTTAAACACTAACCAACAGTTCTCTAAGGCCCTCTCAAATTACATAATTTTTGACACTTAGTCTGGAGTTCCCAGGCCACAAACTGTATTATTTAGCAAGCTAACACCTTCTCAGGAGACTACAACAATAAAAGGCATTTCACATATACACTCTAGCAGAAACCAGAGCAACAAATCACCTTCCACATGTAAGTTCTGGTCCTTAACTTTAACCTTAAAACAATGGGCCTGAAACCTTCATCTAGACTCACTGGAGCTGACTTGTAAAACATCAAAGAGATTCATTAGATCTTTTCAATTTCAAAAGACACATTTGAAATGCTTGGCTTGGTTTTCCTTACAGCAGATGGCAATGTTGCAACAATCTTGAAGTTCATATTTTACAGTGTTTTCTTTCATTTAAAAAACACAAGCCTGTAGTTTACATTTATTTATACAGTTGATAGAATTATGTATCAAATTCTATTTGACTAGGCTGGCAGCCTTCACCCTTCTTCCTCCAATCTTCACACCTTTACCAGGACTGCAGCTACTTTTTATACCCAGGTATTTGGTATAAGCCTGAAATGGATCAGATTTAAGAAGATCTGAGACACAAGGGCATACTTTGCATTTTTGGACCTGCACTTTAACTTTCCTTCAACTCAATGAGTGTAACATTCTCAAAAACAAAGAAAAAAAAAAAAAGAAAAGAAACTCTTAAAAATAATTTAACTAATAAGGCATTCTGGAGAAAAAAAATCCACTTAACAAAATCTACTCGACTCCCATTATTCTGGCATCTGATAACCCATTCCCACAGACAGACGTGATTCTCAAAGTGCAAGAATTGTTTGCTGGCAGTTAGCTTACCAGAACAAAAACAAACCACAGTAAAAGTCTATGACTGAAGGAGCAAGTGAGAGAAAAAAAAAATGCACACACACACACACACACACATATATATATATATATATATATATATATATATATATAGTTACAGAAACGAAAAGTACAGTTTTATTAAGTTTTAATATGTTTCAGTATAAATTTAAGTGAAGACTGCAACAGTAAGGTAGCAGTCTGACGATCACTTAGAATAACATGGAAGACATCACATACTTTGGTTATATTTCACTAATAATGTAAATGAAGGCTGCAACAATGATGCAATGTAAAGATCGGTTAAAGGCTTAAAATATATTAAAACATTCAATAATGTCCCACTTGAAATTCAATATGGATTTGAATGACTCATGCCACTAGCAGCTTTGGAACCTGGTACTATGAGTGTAAAGTTTAATTAACTAAATGCACTCAGCGCCTTTAAAGTGCACTGAAAAACACTCCACCAGTCTCAGCAATGTCACTTAGGGTACAATGAGTTACTGCCATTCAAACACAATTTGCAAATCAGAATCACGTGCAGAACCCTATTCTGCCATTTCCTGTTCCATCTATATGGTGCAGCCATAACATATAGAATCCAGCCCTGGGATTCTCTTCTGTTCAGATCCTATTACATATCTTCTTCTGTTTCCAATTCCATTCAACAGCATCTCATTGGTGTGCCCCCCCCCCAACATGAAAAGCAATAAAGAAAGAAATAAAGAAAGAGAGAGAGAGAAAGAAAGAAAGAAAGAAAGAAAGAAAGAAAGAAAGAAAGAAAGAAAGAAAGAAAGAAACAGAGAAAGAAAGTAGTCTTGAGTTTCTCCACCAGAAGTCATGAAACACAGAGAACACATTTTCAGGCCAGTCAGTAGTAGACATGGAAAAACAACCTAACTGAACCAATCAAATTACTATAATTTCAGTATTTAGCAAAAAGGTTACAGATAAATTGCAATCAATCAACATGGGGAGGTAAGGTAAGATGTGGGAATGTAAATGAAAAGAGCTGCAAAAACTGAGAACTGAATACTGCTTCAGAGACATTAGTTATTCTACAATGACAGATTAGCTAAAGTAAAAAAATAAAATGCAGAATCTGTACAAAATGGCATACTTGGTGTATGTCTGGCTACACTTCTGTTGACCAGTAACATAAGCAGTGAGGCCTACTGTTTTAATTACACTTGTTTTATAGTCTGGTAAAAGCCCACACTTCTTCATTACTATCAGTAATGATGGTTAGTGACTCAAAGACCACCATATAAACCAGGAAATAATCATGACATTGCAAGCATGTGGTTCTTATTCCTTATGAAGTATCCAGAGACATATTCTTGCTGTCTGATCTCCTGCACTAAAGGTGTGATGTAAAATATGAAATGATGCAGAGGAAGAGGGACACCATGCCTAGTGCCTTGGGGAAAATACCTGAATATTACCCTTCCTATCTTGACCAAGGCTCTGGCCCTGTGATATAATCTACAAATAATATCTCCAAATTATTTTGATGGGGAGTATCAAGTTTTGCACAGCGCTAGTTAAAAAAATAACATTGTACTGTATCAAACTATTTGCCTTGTAAGAGATCTTCTCTAGCAGCAAGTGGTGAGTGAGTCTAAATAATTTAGGTGGCAAGTCCTTAAGGTAGTCATATGTTATCCTCTTCTTAATGAAGACATATTGATCTAGTGTCATCAAGCCAGGCCAAGCCTTAGATATCCTGGACACCAAAACTTAAGCAAGTAGGTTACAATCTGAATGTAACAGTAATGTTCTGTCAGAGGTCACATGAAGGTGATTCCTGTCTATTTTAATGAAACACCAAGAATGATGCCTTCCTCCATGGGGAGTGTGGAGGCTAACTCACTGCCAATAATCAGTTTGTGACATCCAGGGCTCTTGCAGGTCCACCCACCATGTCATACAACTTGTTTGGCTATCTGTGTGGTTCTAGTCCTTTCAAAGGGTGGGTTTGTCATCAGTGTTTGTGCAAACTCTTAACTATGACATGAACATAAGCTCAGCTCAGCTCTGTGTCTCAAATATGCTAAAAAAATCACTTTATTTCAAATTTAAATTTGACTCAGTGAGATAGTCAAACTGAATGAAATGGAAACTAATACCTCAGGTGAAATGGGGGCCAAGCTTCCTCCCATCTCCTATGCAGACAGCTTCACCTCTCCTTCCCTTGACTTATGAAGTCACATAGCCTTGGGTGAGTAAAACATTTTCTGCAATCAAACCTGTTTGAACTGGATCACTGAGTCAGGTCTCATGTTAATGCAAAACAATATGAACATAAATCCTCCATCTATCTCTCTTAGGGAAAAGAAGCAAAGATTACAAGTAATTCCTAGCCGCTATCTCCAACAGTTCTTCAATCTGCAATATGCAGTTTCATAGGAAGAGAAAAAAACCTGTAAAATTCTCCCAGGCTTTGCAGTGATGTTCGACTGCCTGAGCATATAAAATTCTCAGACCCTTGCCATTTATTTCAGTTTGCAAAGTCTAGCAGCCACAACCCACTTCTCACTAGCTCCTGCCTCAAAATTAAAAAGCTAAAGCACACCTGTCTTTGTATTCAGCTAATTATTTATCCATACTTCAGCCTAATTAATCTCAGGTTTCAACTTCATGGATCCCGAGATTTGTTGGACTTGTACAGAGATTATTTACTTGACTACTGATTAACTAATCAAAGGTTGATAGGTTCATAGGTTCACAATGGTGCACTAAGCTAACAACCACTAGTGTCCTTATAACCCTAGCCGTGCAACCCAAATGTGACCCAAAACTTTGATTTATATAGGGGGGGGGTATTTTACTAACTGCTTCTGTCCATCAGAGACATGGGCACCAGACAATGGCAGAGTTTCCAATTACCCATCCATTAGCCCAGGATGTGCTTAAATAGGGATAGGGAGGAACTGTACTTCACATGGACGGGCAGCCTCTTCCAGAGAATGGGAATTATCTGAGAAATACATCTGTCTCTCTAATGTGTTCTATCTGTCACAAGCAAAATGTAGGTATTTTAATCCAGTATTTCTGACTTTTTTTTTTTTCAGATGTGTGAAAAGTTCTTAAAAACAGGGACCATGGATACCTGGTTTGCCAGACAAGATCACTTCGCAGAAATCTGTATGATACTGAGTAAAGAGACAGGGATTTGATGCAATCAGTGCAGGACATTGTGTTTATTCCATGTATTCTTTTTGCAAGGAACCTCTATGGACATTCTATTTGCAGCATGTGTCTGTTCAGGTACATACATTATACTCTATGTTGGGTCTCATGCGAGCCAAATACAATGGTATGATGACCTCTCTGGACCTAGATGTCATGTCCTTGCTTATAAATTGAATAACAAAGAAGGATTTTCTTACTACCTTGGACATATGTTGGTCAAAGGCTGGTTACTACCTACATCAGTTACCAGATCCCTGACTAGTGAATCAACTTTTATGGATGTTTTACTGATGATTTAGTTACTTGGGGGGTAGAATTCCCAAAAGGTACTATAATGCATTTCTTGGTACTTTAAGCTGTGGCTTGACATCAAGTATTTGTCTGTGTTAGACCTTCATGAAGGGTGTTCTCACCTTTGAGGGATTCAATGACTGCTCCCAATTTGCAATCATCTGCAAACTTGGTTAGCCAGAGGCCTTTGACATTGGCTTTGACATCTAAGAAGTACATGCCAAAGAGGACTTGACCCAGCACAGAGTTCTGGGAAACTCCAATGGTGACTGGCCTCTGTGGAGGTGGCCTCACTGATTCTAGCCTCCTGGGTCCTATCAGTGAACCAGCTAGCTATCCATTATGTTACAAAGGGGTTTATACCAAGTTCTGTAAGGTTGTTGACAATACACAAGTATGGTAATGAATCGAATGCTTTAGCCAAATCTAGGCAGGCAGTGTGCACTGTTTTACTCTCGTCTGTTGCCTTGGTGACCTTTCTAAAGATGTCTATCAGGTTCAGTAGGCATGACCTTCCTTTGACAAAGCCAAACTGGAATGGATCCAGTGTCTGGAGGTCACCTATGTCCTTCCTGATCATTTCCATGATACTTCTTTCCATGACTTTGCAAGTAAGCCTAGTCAGACTAATGGGTATGTAGTTTCCAGGATCTGTTGAAGGTCCTCTGTTATGAAGAGGGATAACTGTTGCAGTCCTACATTCATATAGCACAAAACCTGCTTTAAGACTATAGTTAAATAATGACTCCAAGGGTCTAGATAAGTTGTATTTTGGACTATTCAGTGGACATCCTCGGATGTTAATGAAGCATACTGAAACTATGTTCTCGGCTTTAGTAAGTGTAGCCAATACATGCTCCCTAGTTATAGTTGGAGGTGTTATGTTTGACGGTATTTTTGGGAGAATGGTTGGGGTTGAGATGTACAGACACTTTCTACCTCTTAAATTACATATAGACAATAAAAATTGACTAGAATTCTTGTTTTGTTTTATTTTGCCCATCCACAGATGACTGCATAAGATTTGACTATGGACTAGCTTCCTTACCAGTGCCCTATGATATTTTGGTACCAGTAATTGATATAAAATGTCTTCCCCCTACTTGCCCTACACAAATGTCAATGTTTAATACAAACTAGAGGTGAGAAGCAATAGGAACATTCTATTCAGTATCCTCCCCTACAACATTGGCTATGTTATCTCTTTCCTTTCTTAAAGTATCATTTTCCCATTAGTTTTTTAAGTTTATCTAGCTTATCTATAAGTCCACTAACTCAGGGGCATTTTCTTCACTAGTCTATCTTGAGGTGAAAGATATAGCTTCCTCACCCAAAAACCCTATCAGAGCTGCTTCGTATATGTCCTCCCCATAAAAGAGTGATTCTGAATAAGTCTTCTCTTTCAGTTCCACTGATATCTCTCCAGGCTCTGGAGAATAACAGTCAGTAGTCTTAGCGTTAGCTTTATGCAATGGCACTGATTCTCATGTCACATAATATGTTACTATTAGTATGTACTGCTACCCACTGTTAGATTTTACCAGCAGCCCCACTACTGAGGGCTGCTCATTCTCTAAGTGGGGCAGCAAATCTCACTTTTGAGCTACTTAATCTTCTGCCGGTATGTATTACAGATAATAAAGCTGATTGGAATCATATATTGTATGAGTGTATTTACTGCAAAAATTCTGGATGAAACTGTAACAGTGTAAAAGGTCAACACCCTGGCACTTTATTTTATCTCGTTATGTCGCTATTCCACTGAAATAACTCCTTCTTTTTCAAAACAGGTTTATTGTTTTAACATATAAGAGAACACTGAAATAACTCCTGACAAAGGGCTCGGGCCAGCTTGAAACTCGAGTAGTTGCAAAACCTATGTCGGTCCAATCACATCCCATCACATCTGTGTTCCCGTGTCTTTTTATTTTCTGTTAGTACACGAACACAGTATTTCTTGGATTCATGTCTTCTTTGGATATGTAAATGTAAAATTTAACACTTTTCCAGTAGTAATAAAAAACACAGAGCCCATATTTGTGAATTCTCATTCTGTTGTCCTTTATCCTACCAGGTTTGAAAAGTCTCTGTCAGCTTCTCTGTCATGGGTTCTCTTCCTAACTCCAGTACCTCCTAATTCATGTCACTTTACTTATTCAATCTATAAAAATGTGCAATGCTTCCATTTGGCCTGTATGGGTCTAAACATCTCTCCCACCTAAAAAGATCCCAGTAGTTTATAACCAAAAGAATCCAATGTCTAAAGAATTGGTTTTATGGTGATAGACTTGCAAACCGTGGTCTCATTCTTTCCAGTTTATAAACTCCAGTAGGGAGATCTGTGCATTGCTTTCCAAGCTGTATCAAACCTTGCTCTTTATGACTAATTTTCCTCAAAAAGAAAATGCTCCTCGATTAATACCCATTTCCAAGATCTCATTTTATACCAAAATGTCAACAGATCTCTAATTCAAGGATAAATTCATCACCCAATGCCTCCCCCTCAGGATTACAGCTTATTCATTGCTGCATGCTTCTCTTTACCCACAGTGAATCTGATGCAGCCATGTGTCTCTCCAACATAATTGCAATTTAGCCATGTGTCAAGCAACCAATTACCTCTGCAAGGAAACATCCCACAACCAATAAGCCCAAATCCCCCCTTATTATGAAACAAACGTTTCGAATGTATTGGACAGTTTTAAATTCTAGCAACATTCAAATGTCAGTTAGTTGAATGGATGGAATCATGTAAATTAATCACAGTCATAGCAATCATAGGTTCATAGGTTCATGCTAGGCTATCTGCCCTGGGGCAATTATAAGCCTAGCCCGATTCTGTATGGCTTACGCCACCCCTTGATTTGAGTATACTGTGCCCTTTTTAAGGTTTAGTTTACTGTGCCTCTGTCTAATAGTGACATGGGAGTAATCCCTGGGACAAATCTACGATCCCCCATCCACCTATCGAGATTCTTCTTGAAGAGATTCAGTGAGGTGCTCTGCCTCACATGAACTGGAATTCTATTCCAGAGCGAAGGGAGCCTCTGGGTTATGAACCTGTCCCTCCAGCAAGTTCTATTTATTTCTGTGCTGAGGTTCAAGTCCCTCGAGCATGTGGCTCTAAGGGATTTAGTTTTACTGAGGTGGAGCATGTCCATTAATTCTGGATTTGACATAGCTTTGTATGTCAGGCATAGATCACCTCGAAGTAGGCGGTATGCAACTGAGTAGAGCTGGAGTTTTTTTAACCGAGCAGCATATGGCATCTGTTTGAGACCCTTGATCCTGTTGGTGAGATACTTTTGGGGTCTTTTTAATTGCTGCAGGTGTCGGGTAAGGTACATCCAAAAAGGGGCATTGTATTCTATGATGGGCCTGATGAGGGATGAATAAAGGGGTGCGATTACCTCTCTTGATCTAGATGCAAAACCCTTCGTGATGAGGTGGGCTATGTAGAAGGTCTTTCTAACCACTTTGGCAGTGTGGTTTTCAAAGGAGAGATTGCTATCAACTTGGGTCCCCAGTACTTTCTCTGTACTTAATGGGTTTCCGCCCATGTGGTAATTTGTGGGCACATTGTTTTTGCCAAAGGGTATGACATTTTTTGGCATTTAGCTTTAAACCATGGTGCTGGCACCAGTTATCTGTCTCTGTGAGACCTTTTTGAAGGATGTTTGTGTCAGCTGGAGAGTCGATTATGGTGCCCAGTTTGCAGTCGTCTGCGAACTTGTTGAGCCATAGTCCTCCCATGTTTGCCTGTACCTCGGAAAAGTATATACCGAACAAGAGTGGTCCCAGGACAGAACCTTGTGGGATGCCACTCGTGACCGGTTTCGAGTCTGACATGGCTCCAGCAACTCTCACTCTGTGGGTTCTGTCTTTGAGCCAGTTTGTGACCCATCTTGTGACATAGGGGTTTATATTTAAGCTGGATAGCTTATCCATGATGCCCGAGTGGGGTATTGTGTCAAATGCCTTTGCAAGATCCAGATAGGCTGTGTGGACTACCTTCCCTTCATCTATGGCTTTGGTGACTGTTTCGAAGAAGTCAACCAGGTTCAAAAGGCAGGATCTGCCCTTGACAAAGCCGAACTGGGTAGGATCTAGTGTCTGTAGGTCCCCAATATCTTTGTTTATGAGCTCCATGATGATCCTCTCCATAGCCTTGCAGACTAAGCTAGTCAGGCTTATGGGGCGATAGTTTCCAGGGTCTGTAGAGGCTCCACCTTTGTGGAGTGGGACCACTGTTGCTGTACGCCATTCTGTGGGCACATATCCTGTAGTGAGGCTGAGATTGTATAGCTGTTTTATTTGAGGGATTAGTTCCTCTTGGAGTTCATGTAGGACGCAACCTGGGATGCCATCTGGTCCAATGGAAGCAGTGTTTTTTGCTTTGGAGAGGGCAGCCTTCACCTGAGCATCAGAGATGTTTGGGAGGCAGTCCTCTGCTGGGATAGATACTTGCTCTTTTGGGGGGGAGGGGTGGAGAAGTTTGCACTGAACCTATCTGCCAGAATATTGGCGATGTCTGTGGGTTCAGTGTATTTTTTGTCATTTAGAATCAACTCAGAACAAGTCTGGGAGTTGCATCCCAGGTTCCTAACATAACTGAAAAAAGCCTTATGATTGTCTTTGGTGTCCTGTGCAATTTTTCTCTCAAAGCTGGCCTTGGAGGATTTTATGAGGGAGCGTAATTTTTTGCTAGTACTGATCAGAGATGCCTTCCCTATTAGGGATTTTGCTCTATCATGTAGTAGCTTCCTCCTTCTGTTGTACAGTTTATTTATGGCAGGGGTCCACCAGACTGGACGCCTGCCTTTGGATGATTGGGTCTTGGTTTTGTTTGGGATAGCATGATCCATGCATTCCTGGAGATGTCCGTAGAATGCGTTTATATAGGATTCTGCAGTTTGGGCCATAGTTTCCACTGGACCTGGGGCCTTGAAGGATTCCACTTCGGTTTTGAGAAGTGAGAAGTTCACTTTTGAGAAGTTTTTCACTGTGGTTTTCTGGGCTGGGGGTGGGGTCGGGATGTGGACATCCAGTGAAATTAATTTATGGTCTGATCTTACCAATGAGGGATATACTTCTGGTGTGGAGCATAGAGTCCCCATGTTGGTAATGATCAGGTCTAGTATGTTGTCCCCTCTTGTGGGAGTGGTGACTAGTTGTTCCATAGCATTTGAGTTTATAATTTCCAGGAACCTTTGGGCTAAGGTGTTGGGGCTTGAGTAGTGCTCCCAGTCAATGTTTGGGTAGTTGAAGTCGCCCAATATAATGGTGTTCGGAGAGATCTTCATGCTCTCCAATGTTTTCAGGAAAGCCGAGTGGGATTCCTGACTTTGAGAGGGTGGTCTGTAGGATGCTATAAACTGAAAAGCAGTCTTGCCCACTGTTAGTTGCACATGGATGGTCTCCGATACTTCGTGCAATGCCACTAACCTGGAGGTGTGGACATCCTTGATAAATATGGAAACTCCCCCTCCTTTTGTGGTTCGGTCTGGGTTTTGGGGCCGAAAAGCATGATATGAGGTATAGCCTGGTAGTGCTGGGGTGCTCTCTGGAGCCTTGAACCAGGTTTCTGTCACTGCACAGATATCGATGTTCTCCATACTGAGGAGAGCTTCGAGTGCATGCATCTTGAGGTTAAGACCTCTGGTGTTAAGCAGCATTACCCTTAGTTTCTTGTTCCTTGTGCTGTCTATGGGGGTGGATTTGACTTTTGAGCCTTGTCTAAAAAAGGCACTATGGGGGTGGCAAGAGCCTTTGCCAATATCCGAAAGCCCAGTGGTGACAGGTGCAAGCCATCTCTAGCGAAGCAACGTGGCTTGTCGAGCATGTCATCCCAGGCTGACAGACACTGGATCCCCTTTGAATGACACCAAAATTTTAGCCAATTGTTAAAATCGATCATTTTGTCTTTGTACTGTGGCATCATTCTAGGTGAGGGTAAGATGCTGCTCAAGGTCAGGGTCATACCAGCCTGGGCTACATAATCAGAGAGCTCCTCTATGTCTCTTTTCATGTAGTCTAGGGAGGTACGTCTCAGGTCATTCACACCAGCATGTAGAATGACTGAGTCATATTTGTATTTGCTTTGGAGTGACCTGAGTGCTTGCGTTATGTGGCGGATCCTAGCACTTAACAGGCAGCTCACCGTGACCTTCTCTTTATTCAGCCTGGTGAGCAGGATGTCAGTGTGTCTGACAATAGAGTCACCTATTACAAGAGTATCAGGTGTGTTATTCAGCCTTAAGGGCTGTGGCTGCTTGGCACACTGACTTTGTGGGCTATGTGTTGTGTGTGTTTTGTTTTGAGGTAGCGTTTGCTTGGATGTCTGCTTTGGAGGTCTCTGTTGCTTGGGTAGATTTTTATTTAGAGCCTCCGAGTATGTTTTTGTGTATTTATGTGTTTGGTTCGCTGATGTGGTGGGACTATGTGATACTGGAATTGTGTTGTGTGAGGTTACCTTCTCCTCCTGACTGGTTACACCAGTTTTGAGATGAGAGAGCTCAGCCTCCAGTTTGGCTAAATAGTTGCATTTCTCACATATATTTGAACCTGTTTGGAGGAGGAGAGGGTTGTCCGTGTACATGAGACAGTTGTAACATTGCCTCAAAATTCCCAGATTGATTTTTACATACCGGCTTGCCAGGCCTGACGCATAACCTTCAATGAAGGTATGCCAATTCACGCATGTCTCCACGCAGAAGACGCTCTAGCTGAGAATCGAACCGGACAGCGTCTTACTGTGAGGCGACAATGCTACCGCAGCACCACCACCACAGGTCGGTAAATAGATCTTTCATAATTCTTTTAAAAATGGAAGGTGCAGAATTCACCCCAGATGTTAAGCTGTTATACTGAAACAAGCCTCTCTGCATAGTATTCATAATTTATTGCTTAGGTTCATCATCCAGCAACACTTGTTGATAATCGAAATGCTAAATTAGATTTCAAAACCCCAGTTCTACAATTTATCATGGCCAATATTTCGTCCACATTTGCTACTGGATATGTTTCCTGCTTAGTAATTTGGTTTACTGTTAACTTGTAATCACCACACAGGAGAAATGAACCATCCCCTTTTACTACATAAACAAAAAGGTACAGCCTGTTCATTATGCTTTACCGGACTAAGAATGTTTTCTTTTTTTTCTAATGTGAACTACTCAAGGCATGGAAACATTCCAACAATGGGGCTAGGCCAGACCCAGGGGGAGGATGGTCCCCTTGTTGTAGAATGAAGTAATAGTTCACAAAAATCACAAAAACTGATAGACCAAAAGAGACTCATAAAGATGATAGAGTGGACTACTGAGGATAAGAAATAAATTATGTATTGTTACTATTATGCAAGGAGCTGAGAATTTCTAGTCAGAAGATATACAAAAAGATTAAGAGAGAAATTAGGGGAAAGGAAAATACTTACACATGAAAAACTGTCAAAAGCCTGCCTCAAATGCAAATTTATGTTTACTAATACAACAGATTTATGAAAAACATTATATAGACCAAGAAACCTTGAGCCATTTAGAAAAAGAAACAACTGAGGAAGTACAAAAATATAAAGAACAAAATCTAGGGATTTTTGAAAGGTATAAAAAAGAAATATGGACATGGGAAAGAAAGAGAGATCTGATATGGTGCAATATTTACACAAAGGAGACCGCCAATATTAATCTTTCATCTTTTAGTTTAAATTCACCTCTTCTTAACCATTCTTGCACTCGCTCTTGATCAATACGAGGTTGTTCCAAGAGTTTTTTATACTTACAACTATATGTATGCATTTTCCAGATTTCTTGCCTTCTCATTTGATCCTTCACATTATATACTTTCTTTTGTTTTTTGGCACATTCAGTTGCTGCCTGATTTTTATCTATTTCTGGTTTGATTTCTGTTTCCACTTGACGCCAATATGCTTCTGCTAAACTAAGCAGGGAAGCCATGTTATACTTATTCTCCTCATGTTTTAAAACTGTCACAAAGTTTCGGCCTTGTGAGGTCAGCAAATACGTATGCAGTCCTATGAGTGCAGATCTATACACGTAATCGATTTCAAGGAGGCCCATACCTCCTTCATAGTGGGGAATATATAGTCTTGGTATAAACTGATTTTTATAAATCATTTGGTAAGCAAGAAGCATCCTTCTTGTTTTCCTGTACAACCAATCCAACACCTTATAGGGCCAGTCAGTCAGTCCAAAACTGCAAGGACAGGAAGAACAAGTTGGTTTATAACTTGGACTTTGTTCCTAGATGTCAACACTGTTTTCTGTATTAATTTTAGTCTTCTAAAATATTCCTTACTATGTTTTATTTGCATTTGTTCATGTTTTATTGTTGATCTTTCATCAATTCCCAAATATTTATTTACTCCCTCTTGCTCAAGTTATTTTATATCACATTCCTGTCCCAGCCTGATGTTTTCTTGGTGCTGCAGCTTTCCTGCTTTGAAGGTTGTTTTTCCACATTTGTCAAGACCAAATAACATTCATATATTGTCTGAAAAAGTTTTGACCAATGCAGTTATGCTTTGAATTCCTCATCTGATGAAGTATACAATTTTAAATCATCCACAAAAAGATGAGAAATCTTTACATTATATAACTCTGTATGAATTGCAGGAGTCATCACTGGGCTCATTGCGGGTGCTGCGAAGAGCACTTCTGGCTAACATCAAAGATTAAACAATACTAATTTCATGGACTTTAATCATACTTTGACTTATGAATGGGGTCCATTCTTGTAATGGTAATAGAAACCCAAAACACTTGGAGAAATTAAAAAACAGAGAAATGGACAATCCCCTTTTACTACAGGAACAAAAAGGGGCGGCCTATTCATTATGCTTTACCGGACTAAGAGTACTTTCCTCTTTTTTTAATCATCATTATCATCTCTTTTTCTATTACAAATGGCAAGAAGTGACCTTTATCAATCTTTGGCAAAGCATTTGGATCCAATAAAACATCAGCTTTTACATCACTCTTTGTGCTCAGATCCTGTCAAAACACTTCAGCATTCCAACTTTTAGCTCATTTAGCACATTTTGACTCACAGACTTTCCAGTTTTAACATGAGATTTTTTTGTCCAGCTTCTCCCATGCAAAACTGGTCCATTTCCTTTCACCATAACACGTCAACTGTTCCTAGTATGGCAGATCCTTTACAGACTACATTCTAAGCTTGCAGCAATAATTTGACCCAGTACAAGCAAATGATCTCCAAAATGTGTTCTGAGCTTAACTACTGAAGCTTGTAATGCTTTTTTTGGAAATACAATTGAAATATTCAGTCATTATTGTTACTCTTCTGTCAAGCTCTGTGTCATTTTTATCATTTATTTAAAAAAGTATTTACAGTTATTTTTCTGTATTGTTCAGTACAGCAAAAAAATAAAATTTTGTTTCACTTTTAGAAATATTTTCACATTCTTTTCATATAAATTTTTGTTCTTTACTTGAAACTACACTTTACTATTAGATGCTGATTTAATGTTATAGCTTCCCTTAGTGAATTTTCCTTCTCTGCATGTATACTCTTGTGGGCTATGACTTTTGTCATTACAGTGACACAGTTTATCACTTTTATGCTTACTCATTTGAATTTCAGATTAATGTACTGCACTTTCAGATGCATTATACTTCCTCAGGTTGAATATCTCCATTCGCAGCATCCTTTCAAATAGTCTAGGAAATGGTAAGTTAAATTCAGATAACAGCTACATCTGGCATCTTTCACTGTCAGTACCACTATTTAATCAATTGTGAATGAATCTCACTGTGCTTCATATCCACAGTTCACTGTGCACTGTTTCAGCTTGACAGCGTACTGCATCAGAGTTTCATTGGATTTCCAGTTGCAATGATTAATATGAAATATTTCTGCAAATATCAAGTGTTTGGGTTAAAAGTGTGCTTTCACTTTTCAGTGGTATGCCTGAAGCTTTTATCGTTTGGTTTCCATCACTGAACATCATTTCAGTACAATTGATTAATTAGTGGTACTCACATTAGATAAGCGAATAAAATTCTGGTTGCTCTATTTGAATGAATAGCGGTACTATAGAATTCTGTTATTCAAGATCAGGTATTATTCCAATCTATTATTTAGATAGATTTTTTTTGTTGTTGTTTTTGTTTTTGTTGTAGGCTTTAGTGTGTATTTATTGGTGTTGGGTGAGGTTTTATTATTTGCTGTTTTGCATTATGTTGTGTAGTTTTGTGTTTCTTGTGTGGGTGTTTCTTTTTGTGAATATTTTCCAGTGCTGTTCCCTTTCTGTATTGACAGTAATTCCTGTTTTGAGGGAGACATCCCCTTCTTTGAGTTGTTGTGAATATGGATTTGGTATATATAAATCTGGGGGTGTGAGAAGTATGTATTGTTACCCCCAGAATTAAAATCAAGTCCTGAGCAGATTGCTCAAAACAGATGACAGTTATAACACCCTAAACAATTTTAAAAATCTCTATAATTTGCAGGAATTCCAGACCTAGAATAATGGACCCAGAATTTCAAGTCCACACTACTAATAAGTTTGGACAGTCTACTAATGCTATAGTATGGATGCAGAATTTTCATTCAGCAATGTGCCACACTGAATATGAATGAGCTAATAGATCAGGAAACTGACTTCACCACTTCAGCACATTCCATTCTATCAGCTCTCTGCATTATGAGATACTCAAATAACTATAGCAAGCATAACACTGAGACTAGCTGTAATTTATGTATTTAACTGAAAGCCTGACTGGGACAGAGCCCATTTTCAGCTGAGGCCTGGGGAGAAATGTTTCAGATGCATGTCTTTAAAATGTAGGAGGAAACCAGAACAGCCAGAGGAAACCCACACAAATGCAGTCCACATAGAAGACACCCCAGCTGAGAATCGAACCAGAGAACCTCTTGCTGGGAGGTGACAACACTAACCACTGCACCACCCAGTGAAGGATAAAATAATGAATGAACAGAATAGCCAACACTATATGAAAGACTTTACACACTATGATAAACAAATTGCTAAAAATAGAATTACAGAGTAATACAGAAGAGAAAATAACAAATAAATCACAGTCTATATATATATATATATATATATATATATATATATATATATATAATGTGCAGAATATAACAAAAGCCTAAGACTAACTTGCAAAAGTAAAGGATAAACTAAATAAAAATAAATACAACCCCAAACTCTATACTTTATATTCCTTGTCTAATTCATAAAACAGCACATTTTTTATGAAGCAAAAAAGAAAAAGAAAAAAAAAAAAAAACAAAAAGAGAAGTTAGATCACATGATCTAGTTTCTTTAGCTCCACTAGCACTTTCCTGGTGAGCTATTGACTGGGTTACCCAAATACCCAACATTCACTAACATATAACCTAATACTTTGGTCAGTAGTGCTATGGTACAACCGGATCCATGTGAACTTGCTGAAAAGCAATATTCTGCAAGGCATAATGCTGAGTAGCTTCTTTTTCTTCTTTTGGCTTTTCCCAGTTAGGGGTCGCCACAGCGGATCACTCGTCCGCTCATAATTGGCAGTGGAGTTTTACAGTGTCAAGTTGCCAGCCCGGCGCCCAACCTTGTTGACTGGCAGTGTACTGTCACAGTATATGCATGTAGTACATGTATGCTATTAGTAGGTATTTTGGGTTCAACATTTTAACATTTCAGGATTTTGCATTCAGTATTATCACTTTCATTATACTGCTTTTCAATAAGCTGTCACATACCTGGCACAATTCATTGAGTGTTAAGATTTTATGTATATTCAAACATCTGCATCTAAAGGTATAATAATTGTATACTGCATTTTAAAGTTTGCCAATGTTCTTATTAGAATCTACATTATTCATGTGGCAGATTTCCATGAAAAAAAGTGTCATTGAATAAATGATAATATCTGATATATAATGCTAAAAGGAGTATTGAAAGGCCAAGTCCAGTCGTAGCAGTCTGTTTCTTCAGTTTATTTAAGTAAATGATGACCATCTCTTCTTAGGATTATTTATATGAATATTGTTTTCTAAATGTCTAGAGGAAAAGGCTGCAGTATTTTTTGTTTAAAGCAGAAATGGATTCTGCATAGATACTTATATGTCATAATAATTATACAGTTTACCTGATAACAATAGTGTTCAGTGGCGGTGGGTAATAAAGGTGGTTGTTTCCTAGATTATCAGATGTTCTTTGTGTTGGGTTCATATTCTCAGGTATGTTGTACAGTGGATTAATTTTCTGATTTATTAATAGTCTGATAGTATTGCTCTAAACATGAAAAGGTAGTCATCTTTGCAGTTATATTTCTTATCCTTTATAAATTTATAATAAATACATGCATGTTTTTTTTCAGTGCGGTTTTGACCACTGCAATCCTTCAGTCATCTTCAGCATACCCACACCCAGTGGTTGCCATTGTTTCAGATAGAAATTACTATGATGATTCAAATCAGGCATCCTATTTTTACAGGTTCATAGTTTTTAGCATATACAACTTTTTGTGTCCCTTCCAAACCTCAACCTCTTAGAGCAAGAAATCTGGACAAAGCTATAAATAAAAATGGGTCAAAGGTCCACAAATAGGGACAGTTTTTAAATATTGATCTTACAGTCTTAGAATGTTGATAGTGTAACAGGTTTTACATTAACATGAAGTTTATTAATGGTATGGTCTGAAACTCAAATGTCTGTCATTATTTTTAACTTCACTCATTAATGATTTGACACTAATTTGCAAGAAAACCACAATGTTATAAAAAACAGACCAAAATATGAGGCAAAAATCTGGACATTGTGTGAAAATCTGTACAGTTGAGAGGTATGAGTCCCTTCCAATTATGTTTGTTTTTTAAATCATACAAATAGAAACAATTTGGATAATAGACTGGGAGGATTATTATATCCATATGGACGTTTTATCTGTAAGGGTCAAATTTGTTAAAAGTTTGCATTGACATATAGAGTTCTGTTCAAATATAAAGCTACATTCCGCAAAAAAGAGAAATCCCTATACTTTACCCAGACAAATGGACCAGATTACATCAACACAAAAGGTACATCTCTGTATACAAGGACAATCAGCTTTGACAGGGCATAAAAGAGAAACAGTGACTGGCTACAGTTATATATCTTCTACTTCAAATCTGTTAGTTATTGCTCACTTCTATGGAACATATATGCATAAGAACTTTTAGTCATCCAATGACTGGCTGTTGTGGTGCATGTGATCCTTCTGAATTATCAGTGGGTAGCGGGCTGTGTCTGATAGACATGTCTTCAGAAATGTCGCTCAGTATCTATCTGCTGTGTGATAGACATATACCTTGGGAAAGATCGGTCAGTGGCTGTTTCCCACTGACTCCTCACAATGACCCATCAGTAGCTGACTGCTGTTTGATTTACATATATAACCAAAAAATCATCAGTTGCTCCACAGCCTAATAGAAATAAAACAGAAATCTACATAACCAAAACCAGTGTCCTCACCAAAAAAACTCACTTTATGGGAAATTTGTTTTAACATTTTTATCTTAAAAACCAAGACTTCTTCAGAAATAGAAGTATTGTTTTTTTTAAGACAAAAGCACTAAAACATAATTCCAATACAATGAGTTCTTTGATGAGATCAGAGAGTGCTTTTTGTTCTGTGATATACATATATCTTCAGAACAAACCATACATGGCTGGCAGCTGCGATGTACATCCCAGAACACAACTTTAGTGGCTGGCTGTTGTGGTGCAATTCAAAAAGCTCCTCACTACTCACTTAGTAAACATCTAGCTTTGGTCTTGTGACCCTCCTGGATAATTCTGCTCTATATACTTAACAACGCCTCCTCAGTTAGTACTATCATACTTCACTTGTTTATCTCATTTCCATTGTCACTTGCCTTCCTCTTTATCTATATGTATATACTCGGTTTATGATAAATATATTGAGTGTGGTTTGTGTGGAACTGAGAAGTGCGATCGTAAGGATGCAGAGATACCTTTAGGAGAACATTGCAATGTCGACTCTGGAAGAGTGACTGATAATATAAAGTCAATCTTTACACTGTCGGCTAAAGGTATCCCTGCAGTCTGCATACATTGAGATCGCAGGACAGTGTGGATCGGGAGAGTTACCCTTATCCACACTGTAGTGTGATCTTGGAGTTGGAATATATATAAGTGGCAGGGGATGTGGGGGGGCACAAAAACATGAGTGTCAGCGCTGTGCAGTATGGATCTGGTCCATACTGCCTACTGCTGAGGGGATTTCATACTGTAGAAGTCAAATTCGACTTTGGTTGCCTTAGTTCCAATATTTGAGGCTATGGAGTGTTGTAAACATCAAACATGTGAGCCTCATTTTTGATAGGTTTACATTCACATGTTCAATGTTTGATAGTAAACTGTATATACTCACATATCTCATGTTACTATTGCTGAATTTGTATGCTCTATAATTTTGTTTTATTATTGTTAATTTTTATTTTTACAATTTATGTCTTTGTTATTGTTTGGAGCTTTTCTCCCTGATCCTCTGCTGAAAAAGGACCTGTGTCCAGACAGACTTTCCCAGTAAACAAATGTAAAATAAAAATAAATAAATAAATACATATCCTTCTTTTGAACAGTCCATTAGTGACTAGTTGCTGTGTGTGATAAACATGTACCTTCACAACACTCTTTCGATGGCTGGCTGTTGTGATGTATATCCCAAAACAATCCATTACTGATGCATATCCCCTTTCAGAACAATCTGTTAGTCACTGGCTACTGTGATGTGTATTCTCCTTTGGACCAACCCATCAGTGGTTGGCTGCTGTGAGACGCATCTTTCCTGTGAACTGTCAGTTAGTGACACTTTGCTGTATTATAAATGCTCCTGTACAGCTGCCAGTCACTGGTTGAATGCTATAACATATGCATTTCTTCAGGTCAGTTACTGACAGGCTGCTGTGGTGGTATAAGTGCTGTGCTTTTTCCCTACTATTTCTACAACAGTGGGAAAGCTTGGGAAGTGTCGAGGTGAATTCAGGATTAAACAGAGAAGGGACACCATACAACAAAGATGTGTTTGAGCATAATGCAAGTGAGTGCAAAGATGGCCACATAGTGCAGATATTACAGACAACCATGGTGTGTCTTCTTCGTTTATTTAGTGATAGGAATGACTACAAGTAGAGGTCATGGACAGCAACACCATTGTTCTTAGGTGGAATGTACCATCTGCACGCAGCGCACATAAAGTGGGGTACAATGAGATACAGATGCACTCTTCTCCTATGCTTAAAGCCTGAGCCACTCTGCATAAGTGCTTTGACAATTTGTGTTTGCCAGAATGGTGTGCCAAAACATAGAGATGATGTTTCATCCCACTGTAGGTATTTATATATCCATTTTGCTGCAGGCATCTGAATGCAGCTGGAAACTCTAGCTGCATATACAAATACAGCCAGTGCTAGGGATATTGAACCTTTCTAAGTAAATTTATTTAAAAAGCAGGCATTAGTTACAGTGAGTTCAAACTAGCTATGCAGCCTGACATGTTAGCTAATATGAGCAAGATCACATCTGGCTAACCAGCTTCATGCTGTAATTCAGGGATTGATTCCACAGTGTCCATCTGTACACTCTGTAACTGAGCAAATCACTCCTGAAACTATGCACTATTGCTTACTGAGTTCACCCAGTTAACAAATGAATAATAAATTCACTTTTCCTAATGCTCAAACTGTTTGACAACTGAGTTATCCGGGTGATGCAGTATATGGTTTCACTAACAGTAAAAGTTCAGTAAAGTAACATAAGAAGTAAAAAAATTACTGTTTAAAATGAAACTTTAAACACACAGTTTTAGTCAAACCATCTCATGAATGTAAAGCCTTTCCCAAGTTATTTTCTTAAATCCTCAAAAGTGTTCACGACTACTAGGCATAATCACCTTTGTGTTAACATATATACACTTTTTAAACTATATGATCAAAACAGGAGCATGCATCAGCAACTCTGCTGTCTAATGCAGAGCACTTGGCACTAGAAAATGCTTTTATTAACTATTCCTACTGCTTCAGTGTATACATTTTTTTAAAACAAATGAAAGTTATCAAGATTTGAGGACTGAGAAAGAATGGATTTCCGGGTTTGCATATTTTATAACACATAGTGACTGACATTACATTAAACCAAGGCCCCATCTGCCTGTGTTGATGGCAGCTTAGGTGGATGGAATAGATTTAATTGCACTTATTAAAAGAGTAAAAGTTTCCTGGTGCCTGGGGCATATTTTTCCTAGTCAGGATGAATACACCCTCATGTCTCCCTTGCCAAAAAGCCATTGGCTTAGTGGGACTAATCTAGTCAACAAAGTGTAAATAAAATAAATTGCAGCAAATTAATATTACAATATGAATGTGAGAGGAGCCCATCTGTTGGCTGAACTTATTTAGTCATTTTTTTATGAGAAGCTTCTTTTTTTAGACCTGTCTAACCAGACATTTCTCACCTTCATTTGTGCATCTCATTGTCAACATCACCTTCATTGTACCTGCAGTTTATTATGTAAACAACTCAGGGCAGGATTTCTGCAATGGGCATTTTCATCTCCACAGACCTTTATTTTTTCAGTTTTCCTTGGTATATAATGCACTGTCTTCCACATCAAACTTGAGCAAGAGAATTCTGTTTGCATAAACATGAAAAAGCAACCGATGTAAGAACACCACAAACTCTATTAAGTGCTTTTCGTCCAGCACAGTGGCTGGACTTCTTCAGATAAAAGAATCAACTCCGTAGACACTCTTAAATGTTTCAACCATCCAGTCATGTGCCCAATGTCTCAATTAAACCTCTTAACAATGTTCAATTAACACATCACTTGATAAAAGTTCTACCATAGTTAAAAATACAGAGTTAAAAGCCCTGGATAAAGAACAATATAATACATTCTCCCCCTAAATAAAAAATCTTCATCCTTCACTGCTTAATCAACAGTAAATTTATTTATACCTAGTGTATTAAAAATAAAAAAATATAAAGCATGTTAAAATAAAACCATTGTTAATATATAACCATTGTAAATAAATAAATGCTTTAGGTGTGGGACTAACACTTAAACTCATCACTTGATTTAGGTAAATTATCTCCACATACTTTTTAATTTTAAGTATGGGAGAATAGTGCATGTTTCATTTATTCCTGGGAACTGATTAGCATTTAATTGAAGTTGCCATAACAACTCAAGTTGTTCTAAAAGTAGTTATTCTGGTCCTTCATGTACATTTTCGCTAATCTGGTCTATAACCTTAAACTTGAATTTATGATTAGGTGAATTTTCTATGTGCCTAGCTAGTGTGTTCTCTGTTTTCCCCCCTCCTAATAACGTACAGGTGTTCGTAGATTCTTTCTTTTAACTTTCTATCTGTTTTCCCTATGTAGAAAACAGGACAGAGAACGCACTGAGCTACGTATACCACCATTTTAGTGTTACAGTTGTACCTACCTGTGATATAATACTTGTGGTTACCTATAGAAAAATGTTGTCCAGTTGCAATGGATCCACAGTAGGTACCAGCGTCACTACTTTTAGAACAACTTGAGTTCTTATGGCAACTTCGATTAAATGCTAATCAGTTCCCAGGAATAAATGAAACATGCGCTATTCTCTCATGCTTAAAATTAAAAAGTATGTGGAGATAATTTACCTAAATTAAGTGATGAGTTTAAGGGTTAGTCCCACACCTAAAGAATTTATTTATTTACAATGGTTATATATTAACGATGGTTTTATTTTAACATGCTTTATATTTTTTTATTTTTAATACACTAGGTATAAATACATTTACTGTTGATTGAGCAGTGAAGGATGAAAGTTTTTTATTTAGGGGAGAATGTATTATATTGTTCTTTAGTCATGGCTTTTAACTCTGTATTTTTAACTATGGTAGAACTTTTATCAAGTGATGTGTTAATTGAACATTGTTAGGAGGTTTAATTGAGACATTAGTCACATGACTGGATTGTTGAAACATTTAAGAGTGTCTATGAAGTTGATTCTTTTATCTGAAGTAGTCCAGCCACTGTGCTGGACGAAAAGTGCTTAATAAATAGAGTTTGTGGTGTTCTTACATCGGTTGCTTTTTTATGTTTGCTCAGTTTGTGAAGTATTTGTTCATTTCTGAATTATATTTGCAGACAACTTCCATAACGATACTTGCAGTTTTGTCCTCTAGGAACAATGTTTCTACTCTCTTCTTTAGACTTCCACCATCATTCCTTCATCTTCACTCTTATCAACTTGGCCTTACCAGCCTCAATATATCTCTTCTCTCTCTCTCCTCTCCTGCTGCATGAGTTGTTGCTGTTATCTCTCTGCTTCATTCAGATAGCCTGGGATACTATATGAAGTCTTGCATTTTTGTTCATAACTACTAAACACGTATTATCTAAATGTAGTGACCTTGCTATTCTGCTGTGGTCAACTCTTACAGAATGAAAGTAAATGGATACCGATACAGATATGAGTATATATCTCTCTGTAAGACTACATTTTTAAATGATCTTTGTGAGCCATAATTATCGGAATGATTGTAAATGTTTGTAAATTAGCTGCATATTTCAAGTTGCTGTCTTTGTGTCACCAAGGGCTACTATTTGCAGATGCTAGTAACCCTAGTTTATGTGACTCACCCCCCTGCCCACATTTTCATGACAACAGTTCACTAGTTTATACTGAAATCAGTGTATATTACACCCCCACCTCTGATTCTCAACACACACATACCAGAAAGTATTGCTGTTTAAATGCATGTATAGCTGTTTACTTAATATAATAGAACAGCTACAGTTCACTTTTCAGCATTTATGCATCTATTTTGTCTGTTGTGAGTCATACTTTACAGTATCATGACAGGGCTCTTCTGGGTGTTCTCTCCAAACTTTTGAACCAGATTGTTTCCACTGAATTATTTTCCTTCACCGTATGTTATTGGAACTCTGTTTAGGCCTTATCTTATTCTGGATTGTCACCTAGTGATTTTGCCTTATATTAATATGTATTGCATTAGGAAGATTTTAATGTTGTGTTTAAAGTACATTTTTACTGTAGATTGCCATTTCCAATTTTGCAAATTTTTTTTCCTGATTCCAGTGAATAATTTTATGGTGATAACACAATCAATAATCTGAGCAAGGCATATTGATTGACTGATATATTTTTCTATTACAGGGGAAAAAAACACCCCTACCCAATTACTTTTACAGAATTCTGTCAAAACATGACCTAATCACCTACATCCATCAGCCCTCCTCCAGTGATGAGAGATACTTTTACACAAGGTTGTGTGCAGCCTTAATAAGAGTACTGATGCCTCCAAGCCCAGCATTACCAGTCTCATGTTCATAGCTTACACTGCTTATTCATGTATTAAATGTTTATATTTTGCCCCTTCTCTTTTAATTTCATACTGACTTGTAACCCTCACTTTAGCTCCATCATCCTGCTTTTTACAAACTACAGTTCATCTGTTCTTCTAACTACCAATACAGCAGGTCAGCTCTCCCATTTTCCTCTCAGTATGCTAACCTCCCTGCTATGTGCTATCCCTATCCTGTTCTACTCTTCTTGCCCATAATTCAATCTGCCCAGGTAAGCCTATGCCACTCCTCTCTACATGCGTACATTACCTCACTACTTTCCCATCACTATCTTTCCCCTCCCACTACTCATGTCTTAACTGATCACTAATATTCCATCTTGTTTATTCCTCCTATGACTATTTACTGATTTAGCACTCCTAATGCTTAACCAGCCATCTTAACTTGTTCTCAAATCATTAGTACTCAATTCAGTAATGTCTTCTTTTAGGTTAGAAATATTAAACTCTCTTAGCTATAAATCACATCAGTTCCTGGTTTTCACACATCACATTTTCACAAGCCACATTTAACAGCTGTCTTATTGATAGCTATTCTTCTTAATGTTTGCATTTATATTCTTACATTCCATTACCACTTTACTCGTATACCTCCCTCACTACCCATAAGAATTACTGAAGCAGAACATCCTTCTCTGCTCTTAACTCCTGATTATTGCTGACTTACCTTTACAATTATTTCCCCTACCTCTATCATTACTCATGTCCTCCAAACATAGTTAGACTTGTAGTGGTAGGGTGGTTCTTCTCTTCCTTGTCCTCCTGAATAAACATAAGCTGCAAGACCTTCCATTTGTTTCCCTTCTGTATTATACTCCTATCTGATTTCTCTCACTCGCTCTTTGTCTGAAATGTTATAGCAGGATAATTCACCATTTGGATCATACCTTAGACTTCTGGTTACAATCATACCTTCACATTTATTTCCTTGCAAAGAAGCTATTGGCCTAGTGGGACTAATCTAGTCAACAAAGTGTGAATAAAATAAATTGCAGCAAGTTAATATTACAATATGAAATTAAATATAAAATTTCCCTTACTCCAAACTCAAGATAGAACTGTGCTGGCAGGAAAGATCTACCTAACATTTAAGCCATCATCCTCCTGTTATCACACATAACCTTTTCATGCCATCTGCATATATTTTTTCTGTGTTTCTTTAAATTTCACATTCTCTCATCTCAAGGAAGACCAGTGGTGAAAGTGTAGTTTTTAGTATCCAGCCTGAGCTTATCTCTTAAGCATATCAGTCCTCCTTTATTTTTCGCATGACAAGCAGAAACTGTGGTGGCAGGACAGTTCTTCTTATCTAATATTATCTTTCATTACTTTTACCTTCCTCTCTTTCCCTATAATTTCTTTATTCCTTCAATCCATAACAAAACTGTGGTGGCAGCATAATTCTATTTACTTTGCTGTTTACGCATTTCATCCTCCCACTTTTGCTATGTACTGTATCTCACCCCCTTCTCATAAAAAAAAGCAAACTGATGTTAATCCCCTAAATACTCTACCCCTTATCATATCGCTAAGCATTCTGCATGCTTGTGCATCCTTTTTTGCACAATTCCGTCTTCTCTATCATTCTAAATTAATTGACCCCTGGTCTATTACTGCATTGCATTTCCTGTAATCCTTTCATTTACAAAGGCATCCACATCAATGTATCCCTTTCAGTCTGTCATGCTATCCACTTATATCTCCTCACAACATATTAGGAATCATTTGTGCATGCTTTCCTTGACTCATTTCAATGTACATTGTCATACAACCAGTATGGATTTTTACCCTCAGAAATAAAGTAAAAAACTGTCTTTCACCTTACACTATGTTGTATCATTAAATCAATGTATTCCTTCCTACTACATACTCAAAAGCTTTCTTCTTCATCTCTTCAGTCTTGCTATTTGGTTATATAGAAGCCACCCCTACCCCAACCCTCATCTGACTTCACTGCCATCTGTAGATATTCTATACATATCAATCAATCAGCATAAATCGCCTACCAATTTCTAAGGGTCTGAACATCTCCCAACTTAACTGCTTCAGCATTAACAATAAGCTAGATTCAACCAAATCCTGGATCTTTACATATCACCCAGATACCTGTCTGAATCCACACAACTCCTTGACACTACTTTTTGATCAAATTTATTTTGTTTTCTGCAGCAACTCACTGTGTAAAAGGATAGATGCAGGCAACCTTTCATAGAAACACCTTGTAGTATCCTTCTGGTTCTCTAAATATTCCAAACCTCACTCCAGATTAACCAAAGACTATTAATTCCCTTATAGCAATGACATTACCTCGTTTAACCAACTAACCTGCATAAACTGGAAGCTCCCCTCTACTTCTGATAGTGTTCAATCAGGCTTTATTCAGTACTCAAATCTTCGTCTAACCTACTAGCCAATGAAGAATCAGGGCATCAACTCAGAGAATGAGATGGTGCTTCAAGGGCAGAGAAAACTCAGAGAAACGTGATGTACAAAAGTTCAAAAATTGAAAAAAAAAGAGTCTCTATTGAAATGTCAGCACTAGAAATGCCAAGTACAGAAAAGCCAAAAAAAAGGAGAGAGAGAGAAAGAGACAGAAAACACAGAAGAGCAAATCTTGAAAATCGCACTTCTCCTTAAAAGTTCTTTAAGCACTCCCTGCACCCCCCCCCCCAAACTTATACATATCAACTCCAAGATTGGCATACCTTGGAGAAAAGGGAATATTCTGAGAAATGGCATCCCGGACATGATATGTACAAGTTCGATCTTTCACCCATTTAGTCTCTGTGTTTAAGGACTCACTCTGGTTACCAAAAAGACATATTGAGGCTGTGATCTGCACCAATTTATTGTAAACTTCTTATAGCAATTCAGCTACTGCATCATACGAATAAATAACATTGTTCAGGTGCATTACTGGCAATAATACTATCAATTAAACATTATTTAATCAAAATCAGTATCAAATACATATATTAAACAGAAGAATCAATACATATTTAAATGCTGTGATTTTCTTTCCACTTAATTAACCTGCACACACTAAACATACAAACTAGCAAACACTATCTCAGATTAATACAGCAAATTTTTTGACTAAATTGATTAAACTTTAATGCTATTTTCACAAAAATATGATTTAAATTTGTAGAGAACATTGTATTATAGGTTCATAGGTTGGTACTAGGTTATCGGCCCTAGGGCCTATACAGGCCTAGCCATAACAATTCCCTGGCTATTTCTTCCCACAATATTTACTTTCCTGGACCCCTGTCTAGCAGAGCGACTGATGTGATCCCCGGGGTGAATTTCCTATCTCCCATCCAATCGTCAAGGTTCCTTTTGAAGAGGGCCAATGAGGTGCTCAGCTTGACATGTATGGGTAGTCTATTCCAGAGTCTGGGGAGTCTCTGGGTCAGGAACCTATCCCTCCAGCATGTTTTGTTCATTGTGATGACAAGGTTTAGATCCCTGGAGCCTGTGGCTCTGAGGAATTGGGACTTCTTTAAGTGTAGCATGTCCAACAGCTCTGGGTTTGACATGGCCTTGTATGTTAAGCAGAGATCACCTCTGAGTAGACAATATGCGACAGAGTATAGCTGGACTTTTTTTAGACGGTTAGCATAGGGCATCTGCTTTAGGCCTGTGATTCTTTTAGTGAGGTATTTCTGTGGCCTTTCCAGTTGTTGCAGATGTCTTGAGAGGTACATGCCAAACAGGGCATTGTATTCTATAATGGGTCTAATGAGGGATGAGTACAGTGGGACAATGACCTCCTTTTTTCTGGATGGAAAGCCCTTAGTGATGAGGTGTGCCACATAGAAGGATTTCCTGACTTGTGGTTATTGAAGTTGAGATCACTGTCCACCTGTGTCCCTTAGTCTCTTATCACACTTTCTGTGTTTAGTGTACTGCCACCTATGTGGCAATTCATGGGTGCATGTTTTTTCCCAAAGGGGATAACTATACATTTCTTGGCAATGAGCTTGAGCCCATGACTCTGGCACCAAGCATCTGTTTCTGTAAGGCCCTTATTTAGAGTATCCACATCATTTGGGGATTCAATAATGGCTCCCAGTTTGCAGTCATCTGCGAACTTTGTTAACTAGAGTCCCTTAGTATTGGCCTGTGCTTTAGAGAAGTAGATGCCAAACAAGAGCAGTCCCAGGACTGAACCCTGAGGTACTCCACTTGCCACTTGTCTGGAGCTGGATTTGGAGTCAGCTACTTTTACAGTGTGGGTTCTGTCAGTAAGCCAGTTGGCAACCCATCAAGTGATGTAGGGATTAATGCCCAGCTTAGTAAGTTTATCTATGATTCCAGAGTGGGGGATGGTGTTGAATGCCTTGGCGAGGTCCAGATAGGCTGTATAAACTGCCTTACCCTCGTCCATAGCTCTGGAGACTGATTTGAAGAAGTCAGTCGGGTTCAGGAGACAAGATCGGCCCTTCACAAACCCAAACTGGGTGGGGGTCTGGTGTTTGAAGGTTGCCAGTGTCTTTGTTTATAAGTTCTATGATTATACGTTCCATGGTCTTGCAGATCAGGCTCGTCAGACTGATGGGGTGGTAGTTCCCAGGATCCAAGGTGGATCCCCCCTTGTGGACTGGGATAACTGTAGCTGTGCGCCACTCAGTGAGCATGAAGCCTGAGGTGAGGCTATGATTAAACATGACACTTAGGTGATGTGCCAGTTCATTTTGTAGTTCATGTAGTACACAGCCCGGGATGTCATCTGGTCCCATGGATGCTTTTTTCTTAACTTTGGAGAGTGTGTTTTTTACCTGTGTGGCCGTTAATACTGGAATTTGGCAATCTTTCGGTATTGAGATGGGCCGTTTAGGGGGTGAGAGGGGGGTGAAGATGGCACTGAATCGATCTGCCAGAATATTGGCAATTTACTTGGGATCAGTTTATTTAATGCCATTCTGTGGTACCTCAGAGCAGATCTGAGCATTGCCATTTAGATTCTTGACATAGCTATAGAATGCCTTGTGGTTGTCTTTGGAATCTTTGGAAATTTTATTTTTCTAACTAGCTTTGGAGGATTTTATGACGGATCTCAGCTTCTTAAGGGAGTTTTTTGCATCCTGGGATTTTATTTTTTTCTGCAACAGTTTGTTCCTTTTGTTGTAAAGTTCGCTTATGGCAGAGGACCACCAGATTGGCTTCCTCTTTTTGGAGGAGAGCATCTTGGTTCTATTTGGGATGGCACAATTCATGCATGAGTGGGTGTGCTCATGCAGTGCCTTAGTCCAGGATTCAGCAATTGAACTTTCAGTTCCTGTCTGCATGGGTGTCATGAAGTTTGGCACTTCTGATTTCAGTAGCATGAAGTTGGCTTTGGATAAGTTTTTTACAAAGGTTTCCTTACTGGGGGGTGGGGGAGGGATGTGGATGTCAAGGGTGATTAGCTTATGATCAGACCTGACCAACGAGGGGATGACCATATGTGTGGAGCATCGATTTCCCATGTTGGTAATTACCAGGTCTAGGATATTGGAGCCCCTGGTGGGACTATAGATTAGTTGATCCAGGGCATTGGAATTTATGAATTCCAAGAACCATTGGGCAAAGGTGTTGGTACATGAGCAGTTTTCCCAGTTAAAGGCACAGTAGTTACGTAAGTATTTGTTGTGCCTCCAGTTTCAGGTACCGTCTGTTGTGCTTTGTTCCACCATATTGAGGTTTTCAAGACATACACTATCCAACATTTAAAACATTTAAAAGCTGTCAGACTCTGGAGAGCACCTCTTAAAATCACTGCCTATGTAACACAGGATCTCTTGGAACCCATGCAGACCTGTGCTTCACTCCTTTAATATTACTATTCTTTATTCATATCTATAAACCTACACACATTACACCTGCAGCATTTAAAGGATAAGGGTGATAGTCTAGTCTGTGAAGTCTGTGCCTGTAATCTGGGTGGTAGATAATCTTGTAAAAATGAGGCAATAGTTCATCAACTGTAATAAGAAACAACAACAAAAGCACTTTCTGGAAATATAGTCACTTATTAGGAAATCTGTGCATGACACATTCTATTATATTTTGATAATACTAATCACTTCACATCTTCTTTTATATTAAAGCTATAAAAAATAAATCATTTTCATCTCTCTCTGTCTCTATCCTTTGTCCATAGATACTAACAACTTCTTTTAGATCTCTGCTTAGCAAAAACTGTCAAGGTATTTGCATCACCTTGGGCAAAATTCTTGTTCACAAATGCAGCAGAATAACTTCTAACAAGTACAACAGCTTAAAGCCTTTAATGTTTGAAAGTCTTTAAGTCTATTATGGTTCTGTTTATTCATGTGGGAGAACACTGACAACTGTTTGTGGAAGAAAGCTACCTATACTCAAAAATGTGCTCCTACTAGTTGCCTTGTGATACAACATGGGCCTGACTTTTGTTTTGTGCACTCAAATATTCAAAAAGATATGTTAATTTTATTAATATCAGGTGAAAAAGTAAAGCTTTAGCGTTAGCATTGATGCTTGAAAAAAATATTCTCCATTGCCCTTCCAAATAAAAATAAGGTCATCTATGTAATAACTATAAAATACCATCTGTTCTTGAAAGAAATCCTCTGTAAAAAAATGTTGTTCACAATACTTCATAAAAATACTTGCATAAGTGAGGTTGAAAGATGTCCCCATCATTGTGCCTCTCACTATTACCCTATTTAGCAAGAAAAAAAAATAAAAACTTCCTTTACTACTTTCATTAAAATGATTTTTCAGAGTGCTTCCTAATTGTTTACTCAAATAGTTAAGGCCTTGTTCATGTTCAGATGAACAATAAAGATCTGTAGCATTGAATGATATCCAGTTATGACTAATGTAACCATATGTTCTTCATTGTACACCATTCACATAATTTTATGCATTTTCTGGATTTACTTTTTGTACTTACTATTGTATTTTTTTTTCAAAAAGTATTTCCTGTACTTCTATGGTGCTGCGGTAGCGTTGTCACCTCACAGTTAGACGCTGCCCGTTCGATTTTCAGTTAGAACATCTTCTGTGTGTCGACATGCGTGAATGGGCATTCCTTCATTGAAGGTTGTGCGTTAGGCCCAGCAAGCCAGCATGTAAAAATCTATTGCCAATCATTAGCGGACCGGAGTTCCGCTGTGGCGACCGCTAACCGGGAAAAGCCGAAAGACACAAATTTCCTGTACTTCTATAAGAACTGTGTTACTGATGTCAATCACTAAACTCTTTATTTATGGAGCTTTTCTCCCTGGCCTCCACTGAAAAGGGGGGGGGGGGTCACATGTCCATTCAGACATTCCCATTAAACAAAAGCAATAAATAAATCGATAAATCAATAAATCAATAATATTTCTGACTTATTCTTATTGCGCCTTTGGCCCAGGTCTTGGCTGGAAACATCTTTGAATTAGTTTTCTTACCTGTTTTCAAATGTAAAATAAATAAAAATCTATTTCTCAGACTATTGACTGTCAGACATGCTGCTACATGAAGTGTCTACTAAAAACATTATTTTTATTTGAAAAGCTTACATAATACTTGAAAGGAGATAATTCCAGCAGCATCTTTTTAATCAGGTTAACAAATTATATCTATTCTCTGCTGCTTGTGTCATATACTAGGCAGGGGCGTAGTACCAGAGTCCAACTGATGTACCATTTGGTTAATTAGTTGATAGTCTGTAACTTTGCTGAGTTTATTCCGCAGACCAATTATGTAAACTACTACTGTCTAGTTATAGGTAGATTCCAACAGTAAGTCTTGCTGTTGCTAAGGTGTTACAATGTGATACTGTGCTACAGAGAAGTAGTTTTCACTACTGTTAGTACTTGCCAGTCTGGAATCAACAAAAGAGGGATTACCTACTGCAGTTCTACTTCACCACCTTTGAAATAACTTTACTGCAATTGTCCCATCCCCAACTTATTGCCTATGAGGAGTCCTTTGTACAAAGTGTGCTTTTGCTATGAACCTCATGCACCTTCAGTATGCAATAGCTTTACAAACAACACTGAGCTGGTTTGGCTTTTTGACAATGAATGGGAAGCCAGTCGATGTTTAGTTGTCTGATCAAGTGGTCCTTCAGCAAAGCTTGAATGGATTAAACTAAGTAAACTGGCAAGTATTTGCATTTAAGCAAGACCAAGTTGAAAGCCCATGTCTGCTGCCTAGATGAGTCTTGGGGGGCTGCAGTATGATGGTTCTACTATACGCAAAATGTTCAGGTTCTGTTGCATCCTGCATAACATGATTCTGCATTGAACAGGTATGCAGTTACCCCAACTATTGACCAATGGGAGAGTGAATCTGCCTCTGTTTTTCTGTTCCATAAATGGTGATAAAAGCAGTAGCCAGCTGATGGCAGCTGCACAGCCCTGCCTCTGGCAGCCTCTTGCATAGAGCAGTGTCATCTAGTTCACATCGTTTGGTCCTGACATGCACTGTGTGGCAATGTAAAGTCACAGAGATAATATTTGGTGCACACAGTATCTGTGGGCTATGCTGGGTAGCAGAAGTTTGACAAATCACACTGTGCAACAGGCATTGCCCAGCACACATTACACAGAAATGGATAGGTAATATGATCATTTGCACAGTGGTCAGTGGAGACAGGCGCAAGTACTATAAAGCGCTAGGCATTCCAGCAGGTGGATGGGGGTTGTAAAAGGGGGCAGAGCTGTGAAGCAGTAGTTAGAACCAAAAAGTAGGTTGAAACGTTAATGTTGTTACAATTTCACACAGGAGTTAGTTTGAACTGTTATTCTAATGTTATTGTTTTTGCAAACTGGTAAGCTTTTTGTTTGTATGTTTGTTTGTTCATTTGTTTGTTTTTAATAGTATATTTTTTCATTTCTTACCTGTAGATATTTTTAATTTTTACTTTTTAAATCTCACAGGTAAAAGCAAATGTTTTCATTCCTCAGCACAGATGTTATGCACTTGGTTAGATTTACATCAGATATTTAGGTTCATAGGTTTAGGTTCATAGGTTCATAGTAGGCTATCTGCCCTAGGGCATTTATAAGCCTAGCCAGAGTGTGTGTGGCTTTCACCACCCCTTAGGATGAGAATACTACGCCCTTTTAGGGTTTAGTTTACTGTGCCTCTGTCTAGTAGTGACACAGAGATGACCCCCGGGGTAAACCTACAATCTCCCATCCACTCGTCAAGATTTCTCTTGAATAGAGTTAGTGAGGGGCTCTGCCTAACATGGATTGGGATTCTGTTCCAGAGTGTAGGGAGCCTCTGGGTTATGAATCTGTCCCTCCAGCACGTTCTATTTATTTCTGTGTTGAGGTTTAAGTCTCTTGCTCTCGTGGCTCTGATGGATTTGGATTTTCTGAGGTGGAGCATGTCCATTAATTCCGGATTGGACATGGCCTTGTACGTCAGGCACAGATCACCTCTGAGTAGGTGGTATGTGACTGAATAGAGCTGGAGTTTTTTCAGTCGGGCAGCATATGACATATGTTTAAGACCCTTTATCCTCTTGTTGAGGAAATTTGGGGGTCATTCCAACTGCTGCAGGTGTCAGGTAAGATACATCCCAAATGGGGCATTGTACTCAATCATTGGCCTGATAAGAGAAGAGTACAGGGGCACAATGACCTCTCTTGATCTACATGTGAAACCCTTCATGATAAGGTGGGCAATATAGAAGGTCTTCCTAACCACTTTGGCAATGTGAGTGTCAAATGAGAGGTTACTGTCAACCTGGGTCCCTAGGTCCCTGATTACCTCTTCCGTACTTAATGGATTACCACCTATGTGGTAATTTGTGGGTACCTTATTTTTCCCAAAGGGTATGACTATACATTTTTTGGTGTTCAGCTTAAGGCCATGGCTCTGGCACCAATTATCCATTTCTATGAGGCCTCTCTGAAGGATGTTTGTGTCCGCTGGAGTATCATTTATGGCGCCCAGTTTGCAGTCATCTGCGAACTTTGTCAGCCACAATCCTCCTATGTTTGCCTGTACCTCGGAAAAATAAATGCTGAACAAGAGGGGTCCCAGGACTGAGCCCTGTGGGACACCGCTTGTGACTGGCTTGGAGTCTGACATAGCTCCAGCAACTCTGACCCTGTGGGTTCTGTCCTTGAGCCAGTTTGCAACCCATCTCGTGACATATGGGTTTACATTTAGGCTGGTGAGTTTGTCTATGATGCCTGAGTGGGGTATTGTGTCAAAGGCTTTTGCAAGGTCAAGGTAGGCTGTGTGAACTGCCTTACCCTCATCAATGGCCTTAGTGACTGTTTCAAAAATGTCGACCAAGTTCAAAAGGCAGGATCTGCCCTTGACAAAGCCAAATTGGGTAGGATCCAATGTCTGTAGGTCCCCAATGTCTTTGTTTATGAGTTCCATAATGATCCTCTCCATAGCTTTGCAGACCAGGCTCGTCAAGTTTATGGGGCAGTAATTTCCAGGGTCCGTAGAAGCACCGCCTTTGTGAAGTGGGACCACTGTTGCCGTACGCCACTCTTTGGGTACGTATCCTATAGTAAGGCTAAGATTAAACAGCAGCCTTATGTGTGGGTTTAGTTCCTCTTGGAGTTCATGTAGCACACAGCCCGGGACACCGTCTGGTCCCATTGATGCTTTGTTTTTAGCTTTAGAGAGGGCGGCTCTCACCTGGGCATCTGAGATGTTAGGGAGGCTACACTCTGCTGGGGTAGTTATTTCTCCTTTTGGGGGGGAGGGGGAGGAGAAATTTGCACTGAACCTGTCTGCCAGAATGTTGGCAATGGCAGTGGGTCCAGTGTATTTTGTGTCATTTTGGACTAACTCTGAGCATATCTGGGAGTTTCCACCCAGGTTTCTAACATAGCTAAAGAAGGCCTTGTGATTGTCTTTTGTGTCTTTTGCGATTTTTCTCTCAAAGTTGGCCTTGGATGATTTTATGAGTGATCGTAGTTTTTGCTAGTACTGATCAGAGATGCCTTCCCTTTTAGGGATTTTGCTCTGTCATGTAGTAGCTTCCTCCTCCTGTTGTAAAGTTTGTTTATGGCTGGGGTCCACCAGACTGGCGCCTGCCTTTGGGGAATGGGTCTTGGTTTTATTTGGGATTGCATGATCCATGCATTCTTGAAGGTGCCCGTAGAAGGCATTTGCAAAGGATTCAGCAGTGTGGGTTGTGGTTTCCACTGGCCCAGGGGCCTTGAAGGATACCACTTCAGTCTTAAGAAGTGTGAAGTTGGCTTTTGAGAAGTTCTTCACTGTGGTCTTTTGTGCAGGGGTGGGGCGGGATGTGGATTTCCAGTGAGATTAATTTATGGTCTGATCTTACCAAAGAGGGATATACTTCGGTGTGGAGCATTTTGTCCCCATGTTTGTGATGATCAGGTCTAGTATATTGTCTCCTCTTGTGGGAATGGTGACTAGTTGTTCCACTGCATTTGAGTTTATGAATTCTAGGAACCTTTGGGCTAGGGTGTTGGGGCTTGAGTAATGTTCCCAGTCTATGTTTGGGTAGTTGAAGTCTCCCAATATGATGGTATTTGGAGAGACATTCATACTCTCCAGTGTCTTCAGGAAGGCTGTGTGGGGTTCCTGAGTTTGAGAGGGTGGTCTGTAGCATGCTACAAACTGTAAGGCAGTTTTGCCTATGGTTAGTTGCACCTGGATGGTCTCCGATGCTTCGTGCGTTGCCACTAACTTGGAGGTGTGGGTATCTTTGATGAATATGGATACTCCCCCTCCTTTTGTGGTTCGATCCAAGTTTTGAGGCCGGAAAGCATGATATGAGGTAAAACCTGATAGTGCTGGGGTGCTCTCAGGAGCCTTGAACCAGGTTTCAGTCACTGCACAGACATCAATGTTCTCCATACTGAGGAGGGCTTCGAGGGCGTGCATCTTGAGGTTTAGACTTCTGGCATTGATCAGCATTACCCTTAGTTTTTTTCCACTTGTGTTTTCTAGGGAGGTAGGTTTGTCATTTGAGCCTTGATTAAAAAAGGCACTATGGGGGTGGCAAGAGCCTTGGCCAATATCCGGAAGCCCAGGGGTGACAGGTGCAAGCCATCCCTTGCGAAGCAGCGTGGCTTGTCAAGCATGTCATCCCAAGCAGACAGACATTGGATCCCCTTAGAATGACGCCAGTAATTAAGCCAATTGTTAAAACTGATCATTTTGTCTTTGTACTGTGGCATCATTCTTGGTGAGGGTAAGATGCTGCTCAGGGTCAGGGTCATACTGGCCTGGGCTACATAATCAGAGAGCTCCTCTATGTCTCTTTTCATGTAGTCCGGGGAGGTACGTCTCAGGTCGTTCACACCGGCATGTACAATGACTGAGTCATATTTGTACTTGCTGTGGAGTGACCTGAGTGCTTGTGTTATGTGGCGGATTCTAGCTCCTGACAGGCAGCTTACTGTGACCTTTTCCTTGTTCAGTCTGGTGAGCGGGACGTCAGTGTGTCTGACTATGGATTCACCTATTACAAGTGTGTCTTGGATGTTGTTTGGCCTTAAGGGCTGTGACTGTTTAGCACACTGACTTTGTGAACTATGTGTTGCATGTGCTATGTCTTGAGGTGGCAGTTGCTTGGGTGTCTGCTTTGGAGGCCTCTTTTGTTTTGGTAGATTTTTAATCAGCACCTCCAAGTATGTTTTTGTGTGTTTATGTGTTTGGTTTGCAGTTGTGATAGTTCTATGTGAGACTGGGTTTGTGGTGTGCGTGGTTTTTGCAGCTTGATGTATTTTTCCTTTTGCTTTATGGGGTTGGTGTTTGATGAGGTATGTATTACAATATATGAATTTGTGAGCAAGTGTCACATTTGCATTCTGTCATGCACACTGCTCCCTAATCATAGTGTTTGGAAATGGTAGCATAGATCAGAAGCAATTGCAGCCATGTGAGCTTGATACTGAGTTGCTACAATGAGAAGATCTAGTAAATTGTGGTAATAGTTTGACAATGAACGGGCAGTGCTTAGTGACTGAAAGGTCCTACCATATGATGTGGAAGTCCAGCTATACCTAAAAGACTAAGATATGAGAGACTACACATCCATTGATTCAGGACTTTCTTGAGGCACCTGTGGTGTACAGCCTGCAGATCCACAACACATATGGATAAGCCCATTGACATATCCATCACTGTCTTTAATGTCTTCACTAGTGTGCAATTTCAGGCTAACACGGATGTCATGTGGACATTATGCATTGTCCCTGGTTACCACCTTTCCCATTTTCTGAGTTTCCTCACTTAAACCATCTCTACCTGACTCTTGGTGACAGTCACCTGTGCTTGAACAATGTCATGAGACATCTATTGCTTTCTAGACAAGGTCTTACTTGTGTCTTGAGCCAGCTATAATTGATCCCTTCACATTGCACTCCTGTGGACAGACTGCACATTGGGTGATTGAACCTCCAACATTACTATGCCTTACTCCAGAGGATTAACATGTCCACAAGAAAGAGATGCTAAGCTACAAGAGGATTCTCCCCCTTCTAGTAATGGCATTTCCTCAAGATGCATTATGTGGGAGTCTATATCACTAATTATGGAGTTTTTAACTTTCTAACTTTTCTGAGGAGGGAAGGTCCTGACACTACCCTTTCTGACTGTGTGCTACTTTCCTGAGGTTGTGTTATGATTGCGAGTAACGGTATCATCATCAACGGTCATTCTGCTGTCAAAATTAGCCTGCTGCGGTGCACCAGAATCTATCACTGATATTTATTCTGGTGCCATACCTGGGAAGGCATGATAAGTGCTTCAGGTCAGTGTGATGAATTACTCACTGGCCAGTAGAGGGTGAACAAATAATAAGTGCTTTAGGTCAGTATGCCGAATTGTTCACTTGTCAGTAAAACTCAGTTCATGTTTTAATACAGATGGAAGTGAAGGAAATACGTGAGAACATTATGCTGTATCTGCTTGTACTGCTACCAGTGTCGATGCTGAAGTACCCGATGGAGAAGGTAACCATTTCAAATGTTGGAACTCGCAGTGCCGGGTCCTTGAACGTGGAAACTAAATGACCAAACATCTGAGCTTACATATTAAGTCAAGATTGGCATTTCTTGGAATATTTCCTTTTGTCCATTCTCACAGTTAGCATATATAATTTCAGGGGTGCAGGAGGCCTTGCTTCCCTGCAAAAAAGCAGGTTTAAAGGAGAAGATCGATGTTTGATATTATCTCTTCTCCTGAATTTTCAATCTTTTTTTTTTTTTTTTTTGGTGTTTCAGGACTCGGCATTGCTTGTCCAGAAGATTAAATAAGGAGCCAGTGGAAAAACATTCCAAAACTGATATGCCATTAATTACTAAATGCCATATTAAGACATTCTGCATTGCAGCACTGTCCTTCTGTACCACCTGTGTGTGTGTAGGATGAAGGTGTACCAAGCTACTTAAATACTGCCAAAGCACTATCCTTTGCAGCATACTCATCCCCTCATAATAGCAACAAACACTCCTAATCAGGTGTTACATTTTTGGATAATGCAAGGTCCACTCCCTATGGTTTTATGAACAACTGAATTTTGCCTTGCCTTACTCCTGGCATGGGACACCATATCATTAGCTCTCTTCCTATGCTGTGCTAATGAACAGTTTCTTCCCCTGTATTATATCTATGTCTGCCTAATGGCTGAAACAGTGGTTCTTCTTGTACTGTGCAGGATTACTATTGCAACAGCACATCATCAGGAGGGTAAAACTATCCTGTCTCATAATTCTCTAATCCCAGCTCTCATTCCCTCTTGAAGGTGAACAATCCAACTCTTGGTGAATTCTGCTTCACAAAGATCAGAAGAGCTGATATCAAAGAATCAAAAGGTGACATCAGTATGAATACATGTCTGCCAAAAGCCAGTTATCACTTTAGTAACTTTTCTGATACCTCCTGCCTAAAACCCAAAAGGAATATGAGGTCCTGCTTTCATGGTCTGTATTCATATTGAACATCAAGATCAAGCAAGTTTTTGTCCTTCTACTCCATAAGGAGGTTTCTGTCCTCCCTGAGCTCACCTTAGGACACCTGCTTCACTATTTCACTGCAGTCAAGCTCCTCACCTGGCACTGTCCTTAGAGGGGCTCATTTCCAGATACTCAAGTGCTGGGAATTAGAAATTAAAGCCTCAGTGAGATTACACCCCACTAGGTAAGTGAAAACAAAAACAATAAAAGTAGTGGCATTTCACAGGCAGTTGAGGCCTCCAACTTTTTCCTCAACTCTCATGTCTCTTCATGCCAGATTACAGTAAAGCTCAACAGGGTCTTCTTTCCCTACTGATTCTGCTAAGTCCATTCTCCTTGGCTATAATGTTACTTGATAATAAGTAGAGGCAGAGGAAATCTCATTCATTCCTTCATGCGCACTACTAATTAGATGATGAGGCATTGGTTGTCTTAAAACTCATAGCTCCTCCAACCATTTACCTGTGCTTCAGTGAATTTCTTTACCAAACATTCAGAGCACTGGGCAGAAATCACATCATGTCAATACCCACCTTGGGACTTTGTGTGATGCTTTATTTTACTTAAACAGCTGCTAGATGGTGCAGAATTGGTGCTCACCATGGCTGGGGCAATCATTAGCTGTCTTCCTGCACTTTGCCAATGTATGATTTCTTACCCATGATATTCATGTTTGCCAATACATGGTTCCACACCTTAGCTTGATCTGTTTGTCTACAACCCCCTTTTCCAAACAGACATTTTCTGTACATTATAAGTGTATCTATGAGGATATAGTTCTCCTCAGCAGTGAACTTATCTCTCTGTGGTCTTGATCCGTGATGCTACAACACTTTCTCTCTAGAGATAAATTTGGTACTATTACTGTAGCCCTATCTTGACTGAAAGGAACTAATTTTATATGTAAGGTAATGGCATGCTGGTTGAGAAAACAGGTAAAAAACTTACTTGAGGGGTACAGACCACTCATTTCCTAAGGCAGGTGCTTCTTTCTGTAACTAACAGTATACTTGCAGTTAGGTGTGGGCTACAGCCATATGGTGGTGATACTGGCCTTAGATCTAAATGGCAGTTTGTTAAAAAAAGAAAAAGCCGGTTCATGATGATTGAAAATGAACTGATTGAATGTTACCAGCTCTTTCTTTGCAAGATTGCAGTGCAGCAGGGACTGGAGAAATTGCCCTTTCCTCACTGTAGTCCAATCTCAGAGCTGGTATAAATAATTGGCAGGAGTTATGGGGATACACATGTTTTGTGGGGGGTTCAATCTTTTTTTCTTTCTTTTAATGATTTTTGGTGTAAACATTTTTGCTTTATCATTTGTGGTTCACTGTTACAGCAGTTTAACTAACTGCCTTAATTCGATATAACAGTAGCTTGCAATTTATTTACACAATAGACGACTGCTACAGCAAATGTAATTTGTTTATAATACAATGAGGTGTTCTAATAATTCCCTTTTTATGTTTCTTTTTGCTTTGCAGCACAGGATGAGATTGTTTTCAGCTACCACCTCTGTCACAGGACCCTGGAATGGCAGGGCCCAATCATAGAGTCATAGAGTCACAGAATCTACAAGGTAAGAGCCCATGTTGCCATTTATGCCTTTTCAATACCCATCCTTAGACATCACCCCCCTTTCCAAAGAGTGATAGGCCAACCATACCAGTGGTGAATGTATGAATATCCATCCATTTTGACTAATTCCTTCTTAAAGGAAGATAGTGTGTCACATTCCTTGATCTGGAGAGGAAGTTTGTTTCAGAGAAGGGGTAGTCATTGTATGCCAAATCTGACTATCTACTGTTGATATGTTTGTTTGCTGAAGCAGGTCCACATCTCTGGTTCTTCTGGTAGCTAGACTGTTTAATTTGTGCAGAAATAAGACGTCTTGGATTGCCTGATCCGTAATGGTCCGGAAAGCAAGGCAATGATCACTCCTAAGGAGTTTATAGGACAGTCAGTACAGGGACAGGGACTCCAGCCTCTCTTTGTAGCTTTGGTCCTCCAGACTCATTATCTTTTTTGTCAAGAACCTTTGGGTTCTCTCCAACTGATTGCTATATTTAGTAAAAGGCAGTTGGAGTGACCCCAAAGGTTCCTGACAAAATCCCATAAGTACTCCTTCTATCAAATAAAATATACTAATATTAGTAATAAAATTAGTATTTATTGTATTATAGCATATAGTACTAAGCATATTACATATTATTATATAATATTAATATATATATATAATTGTATCTGATTAGTTCAATATGTTACGTCATATTGTACAGGATTATACTATTGTTTGTAATAATAATAATAGCACTATTAAATAATTTAACAGCCATTGCTCTCCGCTACTTACTACTTCTTTTTTTACCTTTTTGTCTCCCTCTACTGATCCATATAAGCTTTGAAGATATTTCCTCCCCCAGCTTATCTCAGTCTTGCTTTGCAAAGTAGAACTGATGTTTCCATCCCTATGGACATCTCACAGCAAAGCAGCCTAGAACATAAACAACCCAAGCTACAGATGATGGTGAAGACTGCAGTCAAGAGGCCTGTAGAGAGGCAGCAGGGCCCATATCATAGTCGCTTACAGCAAGTGCAAGGCTTGCTGTCTCAGCAGGCTCCATCCACCCAGCAATCAGAAGGAGCTACCCCCTCAACATCTGGATCTGCCCACCTAGGCTCCTCAGGGCAAGGCTCTATCTGAGGGTCTCTGGGACATGATGATAGCTGCAGTGGTCCCATGCCTCTATTCCTGTTATCACCCTTTTGTGTCAAATCCTTCCCTTATGTATTGGCATAACTCGTCCCCATCACCATTTGTCCATACTCTGCCTTTTCATTCATATGTGAACTCAACCTACTGTGTGACCAGCCACCCCTGTCTGCCGTGTCTGTGTTTCTTTGCTATGGTCTATACCCTTATATCTTCCTTACCTGTTATGCACTACCCTTTCTCCTCCTCAGCTTCCCTTATGTATAATATAACATACTGTCCTCCCCCACCCCCTCCTGCACACCTGTCCTATGTCATCATATTCTGTTTCCCTTCTCTGCTCTCCCTCCTTTTTCCAGTTTCACTGTCCACCCTCTTCCCATGTTTATTAAAGCAATAAACTGGTGTCCATCAAAAGGCACGTGCAGAATAAGGCTGTACGGCTTTTGGCAAAGTAGGTTTAAACTGCTAACCAGTAATGCTGAGCTCAGTCACGCTCATGTTCTTGCCATTAAGTCTGGAGATATTAGTAAACAGCAGAACTTACCAGCAACTTATAAAGGTAGTTTGGATAGGAAGATATTTTGGAAAATTATGAAGGTAGTTTTGAAACTAAGGAAGAGAGGTAATAGGTGCACACATTGAATAGTTCTTATGGAGCTTTACACAATTCCATGTCCAGACATTTTACCTGGGTGGTTCTCCGCTAGTTTCACATATGTCACTGTATTTGCATATAGATGAAGAGGTACTATTCACACATTTGTCTCGCATATTTGTACAATATAAAACTATGAATACCACCCATAACGTCTGTTTAATATCTAACCAGTTTATACCTCATTTTTTCACACTAATTTTATCAGTGATGTAAATCCAGAAGATGAAGAAATGTGAAGACAGACTTTTACAAGTCTGAGAATCATGTGTCAGTGTTGTTGTTGTTGTCTTTCTGCTTTTCCCAGTTAGGGGTCGCCACAGTGGAACTCCGGTCCGCTAATGATTGGCAGTAGATTTTCACGAATGCCAAAGTGCCAGCTTGACGTTCAACCTTCAATGAAGGCATGCCCATTTACGCATGTCTTTCGAATGCCTACCCAACCGCGGGGAGGACATGCAAACTCCACACAGAAGGCACTCCCCGCACTTCAGCCGAGAATCGAATGGGAGAACCTCTTGCTGTGAGGCAACAACGCTACCACTGCACCACCGCATGTCAGTGTATAAATAAAAAAAAGCACAGATATGCTAAACTGACTTTGAATGAATTATCACAGCAGTTCTGAAGGTTTTACTTTGCTTCAGAAATTAGTAAGATGACATCTAAGCAACACAATATTGTTACTACTTCAGTGTTCATCTGAAAAACACTTACCTGTGACTGACATTTAACTAAAAACACCTCACGAGTCATATAAAATTGCTCAAAAAGTAACACATGGGTTACAAACTATGCAGTTGTCTTTCATATGTTATTTCACTTTCATAATTATCTTCTACTGAAACTTTTAAGTAAGCAATACACTTAAGATGGGATATTTTTTCCTATAAGCAAACTTTATTACAAAATTCTAAAAGCAACAAAGCAACAATTCCAACAAAATAAAAGTAATCAAACATTGAGAATAAGTGAGCATCCTCAGTCCAAAGTAAGAAAAAATACAAGTTTCTAAATGTTTTGTAGTATTCTATAGTGAATTATGACCAAAGAGACCAATTTTCAGATACTTTCCTTTTTAATTTAGGTTTGGGAGCAATAATTCCATGGCAGAGAGCTCATTTAACAATAAAGTTAAATCTTAAATCTTCAAACAGAGGCAAAGCAATAGACTTCCCTCCATCATTTAGTAATGCAGATTTATTCCAACCATAAACAACAAGCTTAACAATTTAAAACTGGGGGGAAGCAAGTGGAAAGGTAGCAACATCTCCCAAGAGGAAGGTAGCCTTTGTAACTGTAACTTGACCTGGCCATATAAAATCACAAATATTCTACAGCACCCTTACATAAAATTAGTTCAATTAGAAAATGCCTAAAACAGGTGCATCCAATTTGATGGTCAGAATATGTTTAAGAAAAGCTCTGCAAAAAAGATTTCTTGAGCTGGTAGCCTAGGTTCATAGGTCCATAGGAGGTTACTAGGCTATTGACCCGAGGGTCGTTTTAAGCCTAGCCTATAACACCCATTATATTTCAAGAGAAAAAATCTAGTCAATGCCTAAGATTACTATTAGTAATGACTGCCCATGTCCAAGAGGGATGTGGGAGCTATTTCTGGCAAGAATTTGCAATTTCCCATCTACTCATCCAGTCTCCTTTTGAACAGAGTCATAGATGTGTTCTGCTTAACAAGAATTGGTAGCCTATTCCAGAGAAGTAGCAACCTCTGTGAGATGAATGTGTCTCTCCAGCATGTGCTGGAACAGGTAATTCATGTCCCATTTGACTTACAGATGTGCAGCAACTTCATCAGGTTGGGGTCAGAGACTGCTCTGGAAGTCAGGCACAAGCTTCCTCTAAGCAGCCTATATGCTACTGAGTACAGTTACAAGGACTTCAGTCTGTCTGTGTAAGGCATGTGCTGAAGACCCTGGATCTTCTTAGTTAAAAATCTCTAGGGTCTCTGCAGTTGCTGCAGGTGCCTGGCTTGGTACATACCAAAGGGGGTGTTATACTCAATTATGAGCCTGATAAAGGATGAGCATAGGGGGGTTATAACCTCTTTTGCTCTTGAGGCTATGTTTTTGCTAATCAAATGTGCGACATAGAATGCCTTTCTCACTACAGTGGACATGTGGTCAAAGTTTAGGTCACAGTCTACTTGTGTGCGCAAATCCCTTACTGCAGTGTTTGTATTTAAGGTATTGTTTATTTGATAATTAGTAGTGACATTGCTTTTACCAAAGGGGATGATGATGATTTTTTTTTGTATTTAGTTTGAGTCCATGGCTTTGGCACCAATTGTTGGTTTGTGTAAGCCCCTCTTGGAGTACACTGACATCATTTGGGGAGTCAACAATCACTCCAAGTTTGCAGTTGTAAGCAAACTTGGTCAGTCCCAGCCCCTTTGTTTTGGCCTGAACTTCTGAAAAGTAAATACCAAACAAAAGTTCTGACCCTTGTGGAACCCCACTGGTGACATGTCTGCTGGTTGAGATGGAGTTACCCACTTTGATAGCATGAGTACGGTTAGTGAGCCAATTTGTGACCCACCTAACAACAAAGGGGTTGACATTTAGGTGGATGGGTTTGTCAATATTGCCTGAATGGGGAATTGTGTCAAAGGCCTTCACCAAGTCCAGATATGCTGTGTGCACAGATATGCCCTTATCTATGGCCCTGGTTAGATTTTCAAAGAAGTCTACTAGGTTTAATAGGCATGTTCAACCCTTTACAAAGCCGAACTGGGTTGGATCAAGGGTTTGAAGGTCACCTATATCTTTATTTATGAGGTCCATGATGATACTATGTTCCATGGCCTTGCACATAAGGCTAGTCAGGATATGGGTCTATAATTCCCCCAATCTGTTACTAAGCCGCCCTTGTGGAGGGGGATAACAGTCACAGTTTTCCATTCAACTGGGCCAAATCCTGTATTCAGGCTGTGGTTAAATAGGGGGTTGCTAATTCCTGTTTTACTTTGTTGAAAATGCAGCCTGGTATGCCGTTAGGACCCACAGAGGCTGTGTTTTTTGCCTAAAACAGAGCTTTGATGACCTGTTCTTTAGATATGTAGGGCAGGGGAGCTGTTGAAGGTATGGTCTGTGATATGTTTGGAGGGGATACAGGGGAAAAATGTCAGCCAAACCTGTCTGCTAGTAGGTTAGCAATTTCTGCAAGATCAGTGTATGTGATATCATCTGTCACTAGTTCAGCACACATCTGGGTCCTACCTTTTAGGCAATGGATGTAGCTGAAGAAAGCCTTATGGTTATCCTTAGCTGTGTTTCCTAAATTTTTCTCGAAGCTGCCCTTAGAGGACTGTATAAGTTGCCTTATTTGTTTATTTAGGCTTAGGAGGGTACTTTTCCAGTCCTGGAACCTCCCTTTGGTATTCTTAGACAACAGCTTCTTATGCTTGTTGTTTAATTTGTTTATGTGAGATATCCACCAGGGTGGCTTGTTTCTTCTTGAAACTCTTACTTTGGTCCTATCTGGCACAGCCAAGTCTATACATTTATATAAGTGTTGGTACAGGACATCAGAGTATATCTTAGTATAATTGCCAAGACCATCTGTAGGGACTGGAGCTTGGGAATTATTTATACCACCCCTAGGAGGGTATAGTTGGCTTTGGTGAAGTTTTTTAAATATAACTTCACCTCTGATGGGTTCTGGAGTTATTGCTAGTTCAAAAGTGACTAACTTGTGATAAGATTTTACTAATGAGGGTCCTACATTTATGGTAGCACAATGGTCTCTCATGTTGGTGAGAACCAGGTCAAGTATATTTGAGCCCCTTGTAGGATTTCATACAATTTGTTCCAAGGCAATTGAGTTAACAAAGTCAAGGAACTTTTGTGCAAGTAAGTTGGGGCTCATATAGGTTTCCCAGTTGATGGCAGGATGGTTAAAATCCCCCATGACAAGAGTGTTAGGTTGTATTTTGATTGACTCAAGTAAAGCCAAATAAGCCACATCAGCAACTTGGTTCATGGAGGGGGACCTTTAACTAGCAATGACTTGAAAAGGGATCTTACCAATGGTAATCTGAATTTGGAGTAGCTCCATATAGTTAGCTTGTCTAACCCATCTGGGGGAGTATTTATCTTTAATATAGATGGATACTCCACCACCTTTGTTTCTCACACTTTCATTTTGCAGTCTGAAGGTGTAGAAGGCATTGTAGCCTTGCAAGGCCAGGGTATTACCTGTGGCCTTCAACCAGGTTTCTGTGACTGCACAAATGTCTACATCATCCAAGGAAATGAATGCTGTCAGAGAGTGCAGCTTATGGTTTAAACTCCTAGCATTCAGCAGCAGAACCCTTCTTTTGTTTGTGCTGGATATTTTAATGTCAGAAGTTTTGTTTTTGAGACCTTGTCTAAAAAGGCACTATGGGAGAGGAAAGAGCCTTAGCCAGCAGCAGAAATGCCAGAGGTGCCAGGTGCAGACCATCTCTGGCAAAGCAGCGAGGTCTATCAACCATGTCATCCCAAGCTGACAAAAACTGGATCCCCCTTGAATGACCCCAAAAATTAAGCCAATTATTAAAGTCAATATTTTTTTGTTCATATTGTGGCATAATTCTAGGTGAGGGTAAAATGCTGCTGAATTCTAGGGACATATCTGCCAGGGATATATATTAAAAGAGCTCAATCACATCTCTCTTCATACAGTCCTGTGAGGTACATCTCAAGTCATTCACACCATCACCAACTATGACTGAGTCATAATGGTACTTGTTGAGTGACTTGACTGCATGTGTGATCTGACAATCCTGGCACTGGACAGACAGCTGACCATGACTTTCTCCTTATCCAACATGATGAGCAGGACATCAGTGTGTCTCACTATAGAATCTCCAGTAACAAGAAAAATAGGTTTGGGTGTGTTGTGCCTTATGGGCCTAGTTGGTGAGACACTGGTGTAATTATGTGTCTTGAGTGCTGTAGGTGCTGTGTCAGGTGTAGCAACCTTGTTCTTATGAGGTCTCTGGTGTTTAGGTAAATTTTCAGAGCGTACCTCCATGTATGCTGGTCTGTGTTGAGTTCAAGCTTTGTGCATGAGTTGTGGTATGTGTTCTTTGTGTAAGAGTTGTGGTGTATGAACTGACAACCTCTTTGGTGTTATTGTTTGGTGAGAGAGACAGCAAGGATTCCAGCTTCTTGGTGTAGATACATTTCTCGCACTCAGTTCTAGAGTGATTTAGTAGTAGAGGGTTGGCTGTGTACATGAGGCAATTGCTACACTGCCTCAGGAGACCCATATCAACCAGGTTGGCAGGAGAAACAAGGGTAGTCTGACTCTCCATAATGCTAAGTTTAGACCTGTTACTGAGTAGAGCATTCGTTGTTCACACAGTAGGTTTTGAAGGTCAGTGAAGCAGAGTCCAGTCACAAAACTCACTCAAGCTGTGTAAAAACAAGCACAAACCCATGCAAATGCCGGGTGTTTGTAACAAACAAGAGGAAAACGTTTGAAACAAATTAACCAATACTAAAGCTCAAAACTGAACCCTGTTACAGTAACCTTCAGTTAGATCAGTCCAAACTGTACCTTCCTCCCATGAGGGCACAGGGGGACCTCTCCAACAAAAGATTTCTTGATTTAGTGCTCAGTTTGTGCAACCAGAACTAGATTCAGCAGGTTTGAATCTAGCCTATGCTACAGCAATGAGAAGTGCAACCAAGAATCAGAACACAGTAAAATTAGTAAAAAAAAAGTTGAAATTCCAATGGATATCATTTAAATGCAGCAAATACAATTAAAACTGAGCCCTTTTACTGTAACCTTCAACTAGATCAGTCCAGACTGTACTACCTTCCTCCCACGAGGGCACAGGGGAGCCTCTCCAATAAAAGATTTCCTGATTTAGTGCTCAATCTCTACAACCAGAACTAGATTCAGCAGGTCTGAATATAGCCTATGCTACAGCAACTACAAGTGCAAACAAGAATCAGAACACAGTAAAAACAGTAAAACAAGTTGAAATTTCAGCAGCTATGGTTTAAAAGCAGCAAATACAATTAAAGCTCAGTCCAAGTGCAAAAAACAGTTTAAATAAGGCATTTAGTGTTCATTGATCACACAGTAGCTTTGGAAGATCAGTGGAGCAGAGGCAGGTCACCAAACTCACTGGAGCTGTGTTAAAACAAGTGCAAACCTACACAAACCTGGGACTTTTGTAACAAACAAGAGGAAATGGTTGTAAACAAATTAACTCATCTTATAGCTCAAAAACTGAGCCCTGATACAGTAACCTTCAATTAATCCATGCCAATCTGTACCTTCTTCCCACGAGGGCACAGGTGGGCCTCTTCAACAAAAGATTTCCTGATTTAGTGCTCAATCTAGATTCTGCACGTCTGAATCTAGCTTATGCTACAACAACTAGAAGTGCAACAAGAATCAGAACACAGCAAATACACAGTAAAAAAAAACAGTTGAAATTACAGCAGATATGGTTTAAATACAGCAAATACAATTAAAACACAGTACAAGTGCAGAAAATAATTCAAATAAAGCACTTAGTGTTCATCTTAAACCAGAAAAAAGACATTTAGCATAACAAGCACAATAAGAATTCAACCAGCAATTCCCAGCTCAGAACGGTGGAGACTACACTCATCTCCCACAAGAGTGTAGACCAACAAACCTTCTTAATGTAAAATAACTGGCCTGAAGCCCAAGTGCTTAAACCAGAAATAAGACATTTTTAGGATGTCAGAAACAATAAGCCTTCAACCAGCAATTCCCCACTTAGAAGGATGGAAGCTATCTCTCCTGCCACAAGAGTGTAGACTGCAACCTTCCTTATGTAAGATAACTAGTTTGAACCCCAAGTGCTTAAATCAAAACTAAGAGATTTCTCTAGTTCCACAATATTATGCAAATGAAAACAGATGCGGAAGTCTTTCTCTACATAATGTGCAATTCATGATGAAATGCATCACACAAAGCTTTTACTCTTTCTTTATTTGTACTAAATAGTTACCAAGCTGGTAAGACCTAGAAAGTGGAGACAAACTAAAAAGCCATTTCCATCCCTTCTTAGGCCTTCTTGAATGTGGTTCACATGGAATTAATTTTGAAATAGCTTTTTATTGTGTGTTAAGGTACAAATGTTTTATTTTATACTTGGCTACATATATATTTCCATAAAGATACACTGTTAAACATAGCAAACTTCTCTACCTGTAAACGTGGTGACTTGCATGTAGCCCTGATATGACATTATGTGATCTACTTTAATGAGCTGGGAAGTAAAGACGGTATTTCCTGGTCACTTTTCTATTGAGCATGTTTGGACATCTTTGTAATCAGCTCCTTTTTTCTCCTCTAGAAATCAAGTAAACTGTGCATTTGTTATTAATGGAAATCAGTCCCTCTCTTTTAAGCAGATCTCGTTCTCAACATTTAGTCATTAAAAAATAATTATTTGGGGGAGGGTAGACATCTCCTTTTCAGAAGATATGCTTCCTGTATCATTGTAGATGGCTGTTAGACTGCAAGGCTGCTGGACCTCTCAGGAACAGCAGCATTTTTAACTGGGAGCTGTTACGAAGCTACAGCAGTGACTTTCGTAGGAAAGAATGAATTTTAATCAACATGTAATGAATCTACTCTTCTAGTTTATCTAGTCCACACCAAAAAGACATGCTATCATAAAGCAAATAACTACACTGGTGGCTGTCAGTAACAGAAATAAATATTTACAAGTGGCTGTCTAAAGCCATTAAAAATAAATCATAAATTTACCTTGTTGTTACACTCACCCGATGTATCAACTCAAGAAATCATTTTTTTGTACAGCATTACTTGAATGCATTCTGAGCTTCAAAATGTTCCTTCTGAAGTGCATTGTTTGCCAGTGTGATGTGCTGCAGTCTTTAAACCATATAGGCTATAGTACTGTTTAGTAAATAATAAAACCTATTTTAATACGTGTTTCTGGCATACAAGACATCCTGCAACCCAGTACTGATGGATTTATTGTACAACAGCAAGTAAAGTGGCATCAGAAATACTCAGTCTAGGGATCTAAACCTCTTCTGTAACATCAACAGAATGGTTTGACAGGACAGGTATGTCTTACAGAGGATACTGCTGCTCTCTGGAACAGACTCCCAATCCACATAAGACAAAGTTCATCTCTATCCATATTCAATTGCAACTTGGATCTATGGATGGGAAACAAAAAATGTACTCCAGGACTGTCCCCTACACTACTAATGGATAGAGGCAGCTCCTAAATGCTTTATTCCATGAATGAGTCTCCTCAAATTATCTATGGTATGATCCCAGTTATTCTTATTAGTGGTAATATATAATTATCAACCATGGGATGGGCAAGGCAAATATCTAACCAACTGGGAAAGGTTAATTTGAGCACAAAAAGGGAAATTGTCTAAGTTTAAAACAGCTCACAAGGGCAACTAGCCTTGTACTTACCTAGGAAACTATAAATCATCATTTATGTGTTCTTGCATTTAGTAATTAATTCTATTGAAATTACATTTTAATTGCATTTGATTAGATTTAATAACAACGGGGTCCACTGCTTAGGACTATTTAAGGAGGCATACAAGCTTTTGCTGATGGTTAAGTTCATGAAAAAATGAAATACTCTTCTTGAGAGAGAGTGTGAGAGGTAGCTAAGATTTTAGTGTGGTGCAAAATGGTGTCAAGCTATAAAACCACGTCTTCAGGATTGCAAACCATAGGAGGAATATTCCCCTAAAATGCTTCAATAATATAATTTCGTCTAATCAAGCTGTCAGTCTAATGAATACTGGCCATCATGAAGAAATGCTCATATTACCATATCCAGGGAAACAACCGATGACAAAAAAGCAAAGCCATGCAAACTATAACAAGGATATAAAACTGTGCATAGCTAAACTACACAGCTACAGAACACCAAGCAGGCAATACAGGAAAGAAAAACAAATTGCAAAGTGACAGCCAACTCACTGAATGAATATATATGTGATTTCTTTTAAATAGTACTGGTAGCTTTTATATTCTGGTTGTATCATTCACACTTGTCAGTGTGCATGCTTTTGTGTGTGTATCTATGTGCCTGTGCATGTGCATTGCATTCCTGTATGTGTGTGTGTTTGTGTGTGCATGTACACAATTACTTAATAGTTTCATTTTTATTAGTATCTAGCAATGCAGACATATTATGTAGTAGTAGAAAAATTATGCAAATAAATATGTTAATATTTTCATATTTTATTTGCATCTAGCAATACAGGTATATTATGTAATAGCATATAGCAGTTATAGAAATAATGTTCTGCACTTGAACATAGCAAATGTTTTGGAATATGTTTCAGCATTTCAAATGTTCTTAATAACTCACAATAAAGGCAAATGCAAAAGGAACTCAATTAATTAGCACTGTATTGATAAACTGTGCTCTTTACTTATAATAAGGCAACATTGCCTCCTTAATCTTAATTACCCTTTGTCCCCTTTGATTTACAATATAGCTGCAGCAATTAGAAGCTGCAATTTGCTCTAAAAGCAAAGTAAGACCCCATTGATCAGCACAACTGTCGTTTTAAAATTGCTTTCTCTGGAAACTGTAATAACTTAGGAATTCTATAATACTCAGCAGAAATGTAACCAATGTAAAAGTAATGTATGTGCTTCAGAAACTGATTTTGTTTATTAAATAAAATTTGTTACTGCTTTCTTGTTGCCTAAAACCTCCCTTGAAAATGCTTTTTTTTCATTTAAGGAATTTGATGACGTCAATAATTTACTACCTAAATCATTCCCTATACTCACTCCTTCAGCTTCAACAAACATTACAAAGTCCAATTACATAAGAAAGAAAAAAACACAGATAAAGACAGAAATGATAACACTTTCAAAGCCATTTAGCAAATGACTAATAATTAGGTAGCAGTCTACTCATTTTATGATAAATGAACATTTTGCAATTAGTGTAAACCTTTATGCTACTAAGGCATTGCATTCTCATTTGAAGCCTGATTGTTATTCCCAGTGCAGTATTATTTATTTCTTGTGCAGTACTGTAGCCTATCCATATTAAACAGAGGCTCATGAGACTGAAATAAGATGTTAGGATATGTCACACACTAAGTGGTGGAAGAAAATGCAAACTACGTCAAACAGTCTTTGATTACTGCACAAACTTGTGTGCTGCAGGAAATTACTAATTCAAAGAAAATACTGCAAATAAGGGCAGAACTGCTATAATATTTCTTCTTCTCTGAGCCAGTACAATGAACACTTCATTGCCTTACGATTTTGAAAGATAAGTGTACTACTTACATTAGCATACATTAAAAAATTGTAAAGTACATTCTGTTTAAAGCCTAACTGTCACACAGTGTTCAAACTAGCAAATGTATTCCCAAAAGAATATAAAGTTCTTAAACCTAACATATAAAGTGCTGAAAAGTTTGGTTTACTGAAACACATCCCAATAAGGAGAAAATACATCAATGCCATATACCTCCATAGAAGTAAACTGCCTATTATATAACATGTACAGTAAACTCTCAGTTAACTGGTACCCATGGGGATTGGTAGATGTTGGATAACTGTACTTTCTGGTTGCTTGAGAATTACTATTAGAAATAGCCCTGACTAATATTGTTCCCAATACTGCTTGTTTGGTTTGACTTGTTCTCAGGTTGGTGAGAGAGGGAATTTATTTGTCTTCCTCTTTAAAACTCTAAAACTCTAAAAACATAAGGTATGTTTCTGTGGGGTGAAAATAGAAAGTGCAACACATGAAAAGTGTACTGTATTTCTTTGCCAGCTGCTTGAAAGTGCTGGTTGCTTGAGTTCCGGTTAACTAAGAGTTTACTGTATCATTTTCTTCTAAGGTTGTGAAAAGTACATTCTGAATTAATGAAAAACGAGTAATATTATCTAATGTTCTAATGTTATTTCTCCAGAATTTAGTGCTCACCTTTAAAATATGGTACTGTATGCTGTTGCTTAATTATGAAAAAGCCAGCCTTGGATTCTACATATAGAAGTTCTGAGCACATGCAATAAAACAAAAAAACGCCTAATAAAAATGCTCACATAACCAAGAAAGTAGTATTTCCCAAAGACTCCTTTGTCTTTGCTGATCATCATTTTTTGTTATTGTTTTGTTTATTGCTGGTCACCAATCACGCCCGTTTTCCTAATTAAACACAAAATCATTACGCTCCTCTAGGCAAGAACCACTCCTTACCAAAAGCAGCCATCAGTTCAGACATGCAGCAAGCATTATCCCATTCTTAGCCATTTAGACAGAGAAGTATGTATTTCTGCAAAAACAGGATTTCCCACATTTCCGCTGTATCAGATAGTAGTTATCATAATGAGCCTTGCTGCAATGGACACATTACATAAATTACACATGCCCTCTGTAAGCATTCTGATCCAAACAGACTTAAAAGAAAATGTCTGTTACAGGTGGTGATATTGCATCCTATAATGTGTCTGTCACCTTCATATTTTAATTTAATAAAGTGCAGAATAAGAATCACTTTTGATTTTTCTTATTCATGTTCTATTTTAGGTCAGTTGTGGATTAATTTTTTTGAGTGGCTAGTGACATCCTGAAAAAGAGTACCAACTAAGCATAGATTTTCCCAAGACTATCATTTAGAATGTCTGCGTTGTTTAGGAAAGGATTCCAGTGTCGTTATCTGTAAGCATTAGAATATTTTTAACAAGCCTTTTCTAAGAAGGAGCAGAAACCTTAAGGCATTTGTAGTATATCACAAATTTTAGCTTTCAGCTAAAGTATTCTTGTTTTTCTCCTAGACATAACCTGTACGCATCTGGCTAGGTGTTGGAGAGGGTTCCACAGTGAGCTGTCTGTGGAGGTCATCTCCTCACTTCCTCAAGGTCTTTCCTTTGTGTGCACTGGGTGGTGTGATTTCCCTACCACTCCTCAGATGGCATGAGTGGTCATTTTCTGAGTATACACCAGGGAAATTACACCACCCAGTGCATCCCCAAGTTCACACAAAGTCTCTGCCACCTCAATGGAGGCAAGTGGGCTATGCACCTTCATTCCTCCCCTTCCCTGCCTGGCTTCTCTTGTGATGAGGCTACTAAACAAACCCAAGTCACCTGGGTCACATTCAGAGATCTCTCCTTTTGTTGCACAAAGCCAGGCTATAGAAAACAAGAAAATTAGTTTCTGAAGAACATGCAGGACTAACAACTAAGGCCTTAATGGAGATCCATCCCTCTTTTGCACAAAGCCAGGCTATGCATATTAAGAAAGTTAGTTTGTGAAAAATAAGCAGGACTGACAATAAAGGCCTTAATGACCTGTTCAAGCCTTCTTTTCCTGCAACCATGGAGGCTGTGGTTTATTTCCTGCATCGAGTCCCAAGAAGTTACTTAAGTGGCAGCAGGTATTTTCTAATCCCAATTTCTGCAGGATATATCTAGTAAAGTGGTAGCCCCAGGAAAATTAATTTCATCTTCTAAAATACTGGCCTTGCTGGCTGTAGAAGTACAGCTCACTGATTCAGATTTACTTTTGAGCGGTTCAGTTGCAACACAGCTGGATTCCTTTCCCAATAATCATTAGAGGGCACTAACTTAGATATGGGAACTCTCTAGCAGAATTCTCTTCCCTGGCCCTATGGGCCATCACAGGCATTCAGGTAGTTTTGTTAGTTAATGGTAGACCATTAACCCAAGGAAGGCTGAATGCCCTACTATGCTAAAGGCTAAGGCACAAGTTGAATAGGTGTAAATGTCTTGGATGTTGGACAAGCAAATGCCAGTTTCATGGGCACCTGAGAATTTTTCTGACAGTTTTTATGCAAAATCTTTCTTGAAGAATAGTTCAGTTTCTTGTAAGATGTCATTCCTGAAATTCCTTTTACTCCATGTCCTTTCATTTCCAGAATTGGAGAGGAAAGAAAGTAAAAGGGCCCTTCACTGTTAGACTATTCATATTCAGACTTGGATGAAGAGGCTGTGGCCTATTCTAACCAGGTCCACACACCCTTAGGCTATAACACTGATGGTGAGAGCACAACTTCTTCAGGATCCCCATCTAAGGATATCTCCCTTGCATGCGTGCTTTATCTTATGAGGGACAATTTCAAGCTGGCAGTTAAAGTGAATTGTCCATCTAAGAAAATATACTATGAATTACTAGGAACTCATCAACCTTGGCCCTCTGCTATACCTTCAGTCATAAAGACATTTAAGGATGTCTTTGAAAGTTCTTTTCAAGAACTGGACTTACAGCCCTCAACATCTGAAAAGCTGGGTAAATTCTAAAATGGACATGAACTGTTTCAACATCTCTGCAAGAGCCATATGCCAGACTGTGTTGTTATTCCAATGGAAATAGTCATAAGTTGTAAAACAGGACTGGGCTGCAGTACAGTACATAATGAACCTCATCTACACTTGGTGTCAGGAAAATCAACCACTACATTCCTGAAGTGTGTTACAAGGATGATACCTTAAGATAGGTTGATGAGTTGGTACAAGATATTCAAGATGAGAGAAATATCTCTAATTTGAAAGCAGAAAGAACTGGTAAACCTTATTAAAACTAGTTTTGTAGAACTAACCTGACACTTTCCAAGCTCTTAGTTTGTGGCCTTTGAGATGGGGCTATGGGGTCTATATTAGAACCACGAAAAGTCAGTTCAGTGAACGGCTTTCATATAGAAAATGCCATTCATCAAACCCACTTTTGTGGGGGGACTGTGCCCCCCACAACCCCCACTAATTATATATACCAACTTCGAGATTGCACTACAGTGAGGAAAGGGCAAATTTTCCGATCTTTACTGTACTGTGATCTCACAATAACAGTTCGCTGAACGGCATTTTCGATGTAAAATGCCATTTGTTGAACTGATCGTTTGTGGTTATAATATAGACCTGGGGCTATGATATGGTAGATAAATGTTTCAGGGCAGTTGTCATAGTTGCTGTTTTGTGAATCTAATCCTTTCCTGATGATTTCATGTATCCTCAAATAAGAGTATACTGTCCACAAACCTTTCACAGGATTTTTTAAAAACTGTAAGAGAATGGAAAACTGATGAATCATGTAAACAACATTTTTACCTCCATCCCAGATATTCTAGGAATAACTTCAATTGCATGGATCTCATATAGAAGGAAAACTGAATATGAGTAGTTACTGCAATGCAGACTGTTCCAGAATAGCGTAAAAAGCAAGAAGCACATACTCTGCCAAAGGGTACTCACAACACACAACAGATTCCAAACAACAAGTCAAAATGTGAGCGCACCAAACAAGCTGAGCAGACACAAATAAAGTGTTATCGTCCAAAACTTGATTTTTAATGGCTTTATTGTAGAAGGATGAGCCCTTTCACGGGGCTACCGCTTCTTCAGATCCAAAAAAAAAAAAATTGGGGGGTTTGAAGAAGCGGTAACCCTGTGAAAGCGCTCATCCTTCTACAATAAAGCCACTAAAAATCAAGTTTTGGATGATAACGCTTTATTTGTCTCTGCTCAGCTTGGTTGGTGTGCTCACATTTTGACTTGTTATTTGTTCCAGAATAGCAACAATCCTGGAAAAATAGAAGAAATCAGGTCCAGCAAAATCATTGATGAAGGCAAAATGGCAGTCATCATTGGTTTACCAACTTCAACAATCTTTTCCTTTCTCCCATTCTTATCAACATGCAGCACCAGACATTTATTTATTTATTTTATGTATTTATTATTTATTTGACATTTGTTAACTGGGAAAGTCAGACTGGGTCAGGAACCCATTTTCAGCAGAGGCCTCAGGAGGAAAGCTCCACAACAGTAAACATAATATACAGAAGTATGTATGTAATTTACAATGATGTGCATGGCAGAGAACTGGTACACATTAACATAAAGGATTAAATTAATAAACATTAGCAAGGCTAGTAGTTGATTTACAGAGAGGATAAGGCATAGGCACTGGAACTGTAGAGCGAGGGGGAGGGAGTCCCTCCCACACACTTTTACAGCTGTAGTGGGAGGAGGACCCAATGGAGGACTCATGCGTGATGCTAATGTGAATTTGAACTGCGAGGAAAAACTATGCTTTTAAACACAGCCTGCTGCCAGAGTCAAGGACATGTTTTATGTGCTGTGCTTCTTTTATTTAGATGCTTAGATGCAAGATATTGTGCTCCATTTATTTATTTAGCTGCAAGGTCTGTTTGTTTATTTAGCTGCTTAGCTGCAAGGTCCATTTGTTTATTTCATCAGAATGTTCAAAGAGTCCAGTAATTCTTCACAAACAAAGGTAGGTCAAGATGGGTTACTATTTACATTATATATATAAGCCAGATAAAGCAACATATAATATAAACATAGAAGCTTATATTTCCCCTACTTGAACTCAATGAATACTTATCTTGTTCATTTTTCATTGTTTTTACTTATGATAATTTAAGTAATTAATTAACGAATTCAGCAAGGTACCATTCATCAGAGTTCAGACTCAAATGTAACAAATTAACATCATATATAATAGCAGTAACAGTACAGTGTTTTGAAAAAAAAATGCTGGCATGGAGACTAATGCCTTATGCAGTTAAAGTATGATTTAGAAATGTCATGTATATCCTGGTTGAATAATAGTAGCAAGCTCTTAGTACAAATGTCATCATTATTCTGTCTAAATACAGTTAATATCAATTATGGCAGGTATCACAGCTATGAGTACTGTTTGATCAATCCTGATATGGTGTGTGTGGATGCAGCTGTGTCTGGCAGCTAGTATAAATGTCATTATTATCTGTCTAAACAAAGTTAATATCAATTATGGCAGGTATCATAGCTTTGAGTGCTGTTTGATCAATCCTGATATGGTGTGCATGGATGCAGCCATGTCTGGCAGCTAGTACAAATGTCATTATTATTCTGTCTAAACATAGTTAATATCAATTATGGCAGGTATCATAGCTTCAAGTGTTGTTTGATTAAGTCTGACATGGTGTGTGTGGATGCAGCTGTGTTTGGCAACTGTTGTATGTTGCCGTTTTCGTCTCCGGGAAGCTGTGGGTTGTGGCTTGTGATCGAGGTTTACTGATACTTGTGTATTAGGAAGATACATTTGGTGTTTTAGCCTGGATCCAGTGGAAGGAGGTGGATAAAACTGTGATTTGGGATATTTTGGTAGAGAATAGTTTGTTTATACATCTGCTGTGTGAGATGTGGAAAGGCTTGAAGAATGTGTTATCTCTTGTTGTGGTGGCTTGTTGGGAGTTTTTTTTTTTATCTGTTTGCTCTCCATTCTTTTCCTGGCTGCTGCCTCGCTGAAATGGAGGGAATTTAGGCTTGAAGTTGCAGTGAAGTGAAGCTTTGTTTCAGGTGCATTGCGAGCCTCTGGTATGCAATACACAGACACACTAACAGAAACAGACGCTCCCAGGTTGCTATGGTAATGGAAACAGAGTGATGATAATAATGCTTAATGGCTCTGAGGAGCCTCCAAGATGATTCTCAGCAATGTTTTTGGTTTAAAAAAAAAATATATATATATATATATATATATATATATATATATATATATATAATAAAAGGGCTCTTTTAAACCACATGTACACATATTGATGGTCTCCCAACACTTTGTTTAGCTCATTAAGTTGATTTTTGGTAATAAAAAAAGCGCAATTTTAAATTTAAAATGTATTTTGGTCCAAACACATTAGGGACTTATATAAGAGTGGAAGTCTGAGTTATTTTGAAAGACAAGGAACACTTGGTCTTGTGCAGAACTGTTTGCAGTGGTCTGGGAGGTGAGCTTGCTCAGACATGTTGGGCATATGGGGATAGCTGATTCTAGGGGTGCTTGGGGTTGCCGAGAAGTGCTAGAGAGTCATCAGATTTCCTTCATGGAAATATCTGTGGGAATGGAAAGTGTGTTGAGTGGTTCACTGGCAGAGTGGCCACTGCATGGAACAGGCTGGTAAAAAGGAACAGGACAAACATTGGTTTGGATATTTTAAGAACTGCCTGGAAACACACCACATGAGTTAGTGAATGGTATTCTGGCAAAACTGGATGCGGATTGTTGCCCGTGCTTGAAGTACTGATATGTGTGCATGTAAGGATGGAAATATACTTATAACAAATACAATACTAGAAGGGTCTTATAATTTAAAGTCTATGGACTGTATAAACATGTTTGGAAGGAGCTAATAATAAGAATAAGTATTACAGCTTGTGGTCTCTCAAATAACTAAGCAACAGCCAAAAAAAAAAAAAAAAAACACACAATAGTTATGTAATGTATGATTTTAGTAAATCTAGACATAAAATATATAATCATCATATAAGATGAAGCAGTCTGCTGAATTTAAATATTAAAGATAGGATTTAATAACATGGGCTTGTGTATACTAATACTATTGTCTTAACTTGTCATAAATGACATACACTACATTGAACATCAAGGGGAAGCATGATGACTTCCTTATATAAGTAAATATGCATAACAAGTCATGTAATTCCTTTAACTTGAATTGTAGTTTTTGTAGCCTATCTTGACCATATATAATACTTAAGTGGTTACCAAGGTAACTAATGTTTATAGATGGCATCAAACTGGCAAAGTTGTTCAACAGAAACAATAGAAGCCTGAACTTGAAATGTCACAGAATGTAATAATCAGATTCTGAACAAATAGTATTAAATTGACAATATTCTGAACAAATAGTATTAAATTGACAATCACTCAGTTTAAACTTTGCTGATTATACAAAATGGAATGTTGTCATTTAAATCTAAAAAACTTTCAGTATATGCCATAAAATGGCAATTTATGAATATGGAAAAAGAACTTGTAATCATTAATTGCAATAAGTGAATTTGTAGTTTTTAACCTATAATTTCACTCATTTTATAATAAGAAATGACAGATATGAAAATCCTTATGTGTAGGAAATGGGGGAAGAGAGATGCACTGATAATTAAAATGCACTAACTTTCATCAATGTTCACATAAAACAAACTTGATGCTTTAAGTAAGCTAGCAACAAACAAAGTGATTACTTAAATGCTGGCAAACAATGAAATATAACTTCTGATATATCCAGTAAAATACATTGTATTATAAACATTAGGTATAAATATTATTACTGTATATTTATATTAAGTAATAAGTTTTGAAAGATTCATCAATAAAGGTGAATATGTTAAATAATTGTGTGCTATAATCCACTGAGGTTTTATATATGATACAGCCTCCTTTACTATGATTGAATTGCTTGTCATCATTCTTTCATGCAAATATTAATTGCTTATACAATAAGTAGACATTTATATTGTATTAGAATTCTGTCTAATCTACAATAGTATTATATCTGTTCAAAATAATATAAATATTGCTTATTCCTATTACAAATATTATCCATATGATAATTCAATTTATGGAGCTCAGATGTTCTGGATTGTCAAGGCATGAGTGATAATCTGATGGACTTAGGTTTATCCATCAGATTAGAAATGATTTCCATTCCAAGGCTAGTGCGGATCTTAGTTTTGTTAACATAAATTTGTTATTTCACAAAAACATTTTTAGTATGCCTGACCAAAACATTACTTTATTGGTAAAAACTCAAAGTATAATACTGATAATTTCCTTTAAAACTTCAAACATTTACTTTATAGTTATCAGAGGAAAATGTTTAATAGTCACAATAAAACAAAAAATACATAGTCTAAATAACCTAAAATGGATTTAACTCTATTATCTTTAAATACCAACGGCTTAAACAATCCTAGCAAGAGATCAGATTTACTGAAATATTTAAAATTGAACAAAGCACAAATTGTCTTCCTTTAAGAAACTCATTTCAAAACAAATGACAATTACAAATGGAATCCTAAGGAATATATGATATTGGCGCAATCCATTTATAAGACAAAGACAAAAGGGCTAACGATTTTATGGAAAACAAATGTGATTAACCCAGAAATAATTTATAAGTATGAAGATAAAGAAGGCCTTATGGCATTAGTAATAGTTAAATATAATAACAGAATATGGACCCTAGTCAATCTATACTGATTCCCAGGCATTGGAACAGAAACCGTTAAAAAGCACTTGGATTTCATTTCCAATAATTATAAAGGCAACTTAATATTGGGGGAGATTTTAACTGTATATTTGATATTTCTGAAACTACAAATAAAAGACCACTGCATACATCTGCTGTGTCAAAAAGCTTTAAACAAGTGGGTAGAATAATTTCATCTTGCAGATACTTTCAAATTTAAAGAACATAATTTTTTGTTTTCCCATCAAGATCACATATTTGGTACCCAAACTAGAATAGATAAAATATTTGCTGCCCATGACTTACACTCTAAAATCATTAATTTCTCAATTAATCCATGCCCCTTTTCAGACCACAATTCATTGATACTAAAACTTCAAAATGGTTACAAACCATTAATCTTTAACTCCAGAATTCTAGCATATATAACTAAAATTAAAGAGCTCAATCCTGGTTATTATCTGAATTACAGTTCTTCCGAGATATTAATTACACCACACAGTTAAATAAAATAATCATGTGGGACTCATTAAAAGCTTACATATATGGTAAAACCCTAACTTGGTATAATAAAAAAATCAGACACTGGGATTCTGAATTATTAGATCTACAATCCAAACTTTTGTCAGTAGAAGGTGAAAAATCAAAATCATTTGGAGATGAAAAAGAAAGTAGAAGTATTAAACAATAAATACAACAAAATTCTAAATCATAAAACTAGTTTAGCTTTATAAAAACTAAAAATTAAATACTTTGGCCACTTCTCCCAAATATCTACATAATTTATCCACAAGAATCAAAATACAATCAAAAGCTAATAACATTAAAAGTATATTCCATTAAAAGAAAGGAAAAACTGTCTTGGATATAGGTGACATTCTTGTTGCCTATAGAAATCACTATATTGATCACTTCTGAAATGAAAATAGATGAAAAATGTTCTAATATAAACAAAATAAAACTAGATCTGCAAGCACCCATATCCTACAAAGAAATTACAGATACAATAAAAGAGGGTAAAAATAATAAAGCTCCAGGTATAGATGGCATAATTATGGAAATATATAAACTTTTTCCTTCAAAGATACTATCCCTCTTCCATAAAACTGTATTAGAAATTCAGTCACAAGATTTAATACCACCCTCTTGGAGATATTTCTTAATCACACCAATCCTAAAGGAAAACAAATCCCCAAAGCTCTGTACCTCAAATAGACCTATATTATTATTAAATAATGATTATAAAATATTTACGACAATATTAACTAACAGAATGAAAATGCCACTATCCAAAACAATAAATAATGATCAAACTGGATTTTTATATCATAGACACACACATGACAATATTAAAAGGATAATTTCTCTTATAGATTATGTTAATAAAGAAAACAAAGAAACACTCATAATTGGCTTAGATATAGAGAAAGCCTTTGATTCCCTAAATTGGGACTATTTATTCAAAATCCTAATGATATTTGAATTTCCTGCATCCTTTGTTCATCTCCTAAAGAATATATATACAAATATCTTAGCGTATGTCAAATTAGGTCCTTTTACCACTGAATCTATACATATAACAAAAGGCACTAAACAAGGATGTCCCATGTCACTGATTCTATTTGCTCTGATATTGAAATATTGGCATATTCAATTTGTAACAATATAAAAATCAAAGGAATAGATGTTTATGAACAATACAATTCTAAAGTAATGCTATTTACTGATGACATATCACAAACATTATCTAATACAAAAGAGACATTAGAAGAATTAGATATATTAATTGACAAATTTCACATGGCTTCAGGACTTCATTTCAATAAATCAAAATCAAAATTTTTATTTTTAAATAAAAAAAGAACTGCAGATTAAGGGGGATCACATCATAGGGAAGCAAGAATCTACCTTAAAATATCTAGGAATTGAGTTATGCGAGGATAATAATGAATTAGTCTAAAAAAACTACAATATCATCATCAATACAATTAAAATCTCTGTGGAAAAATGGAACAAAATTATATTAACATTTGAAGATGGACTACAGTTAATAAAAATGGTTTTACTGTCCAAGATCCTATATATAGCCTTGGCAATACAACTGTTTCCAGAAAGGAATATTCTTAAAGAAATAAATTTATACCTAATAAAATGTGTATGGTTTCCCAAAAGAAACAGAATAGCTTTAATACATCATATCAGACCATGGAAATGGGGAGGATTAAACTTTCCTGATATAGAAACATATATAAAAGCATCAATATCTAAAACAATCTCAGATTAGATAAATCCAAATTATGCTGCAAACTGGAAAGAATTAATAACTATAATATCAATAAATTAATTTGATTTACAAATTTCAAATAGATAAAAACAATTTGCCATGGCACATATTTTGTATTAGTATGCAATATAACATAACTAAACCCACTAAAACTCGTATGATTAATTATTACATTGACTCATTTAGGAAAATTATTAATGCAAATATAGATTTAAAAATCTGGTTTGATCTTTTAACACCATTTATAGTCACAAAGAACTTTCCACATAAAATATATAGAGAAATTATTAATTCCTAGGAACAGAAAATATTTGTTTGTTGTCTCCAATGTATCAAAAAACTAAAAGTTTTAGATATGCAACTAATAAAAACAACATACAAAATTCCACAACAGGACTGGCTAACTTTACAGAGTATTCTGTCATATTTGAAAGATTTAAGTAGAATAATTAACAATTCTTCATTTAAAGAAATGCCTAAATCTACAAAATACATATATGAAATCATATATAATGGCTTTGACATGGGAAACAGTGTTTCAAAATTTTACAAAATATTGCTAAACTATAAAACAACACCAAAAACCTCATATTGGAAATATATAACAAAAGGACACTCAATACAGTTAACTGAGGATATTAAAACAAATATCTTATTATTGATAAAATATACATCCTTTACACAATACTGGAAAGTTTTTAAATGGAAATGCTTGCTCAGAGCGTTCTTAACCCCAGATAGAATCAGCAAAATTAGTTCTTCCATAAAAGGAATATGTTGGAGATGTGAGCAAGTACACAATGCAGACTGGAACCACATTTTCTTTAATTACGTTAAAATTAAGCCATTTTGGAATGGTATTAATAACTTTCTACAAGCTTTATTTAATGAATCATTTTATTTAACTAAAGCTCTTGTATTATTAAATGTGAATGAAGGTCCTCATTTGAATAGGTCAAACATGTTTCTAGTATGGACTATACTTGCAATTTCAAGGAAGTGTATAACAAGAAGATGGAATACAAACATAATACCAACTTTGGAAGACATTTACAGACTACTGAAGACCTCAGCATTACTGGAAATTAAAATTAAAGAACTAAGAATTTATCCAAAGCCACTTATCAACAGCCCTTGGGGAAAAATCTTATTGTTGATTGACACTATACAATAATTAATCGGACACTCTGATAATGGATTGGACATACTTATAAAGTAACTGCATACATTAAGATCTGTTATAGTGTTAGGCTAATGTAAATAGTGTACATAGTTATTTAAGATGGTATGTATAAATACTATGGAATTCATTCAAATTTATTTGAAAAATAAAAAAAAACTTGTACTTTAGGTGCAAAGGCCTGCATTCTCTACCCATACCACCACTGAGTTAGCTCTCAACTGCCTAGATTTTCACAGAATATTTGGCTCATACCTTTGGTCTGTTCCTCTTAAATTTGTTGTTTTCTGGCAAATCAGTGAGAATAGAATTCACTAAATAATGATAGCCCTTTAAGTTTATCTTCCTATCTTTTTAGGAAACACAAACCACTATTTTATCAACTTTTTAAGATTACACAAGCAATAGTTAAAATGTGTCCCTAGTTTTGGGCCTTTGCACCCCAATACATTTTGGCTTTTTCCAGATTTCTTCTGCTGTGAAAATGAGAAATGTAGTTGTGTCAAGTGGATGGTGCAGCGATAGTGTTGCTGCCTCACAGCAAGAGGTTCTCTGGTTTGATTCTCAGCTGGGGTGCCTTCGATGTGGAGTCTATATGTCCTCCCTGTGTTTGTGTGGGTTTCCTCTGGGTGCTCTGGTTTCCTCCCATGTTACAAAGACATGTGTCTGGAGCATTTCTCCCTGGGCCTCTGCTGAAAATTGGCTTTGTTCCAAGCCAGACATTCCTGGTAAACAAATGTTAAATAAATAAATTTTACAAGGAGCTGAGAGCTTCAGAGGAAGAGAAGTTTAGTGCTGCTTATTCCAAGTCTGTTTGCATTGTTAGTAGCACAAGAGGTAGTAGCCATACTTTTGATGCAGAAGGCTGTGGGTTCTACTCCCACAGGATGCAGATGGATCGCTGATACTGTACTGTGTTGTACTTTAAAGGGAGTGGATGCTGCAGTCCTGTGAATGTCCTCCTTTGGAGGAGTTACCTAGTAACTATGAACCTGTTATCTGTTTGCCATCCATTTCCTATTCAATATTACTAGCTTATCATTTTTAATGTAACATAGGCAATTTATTCTTCAAGGGCAACAGCCACTTTATTTGTAGATGAAACAATAAAATATAAAGTTGTTTCCTAGTAGCAACCTCTTCATTAGTTAGAGATCCCTTTAATGTGGAATTATTTAGATGACTTACTTCTGCAGGGATTGTTTATATTTGTTTTGTTGTATTGGTGGAATTTAATTTGTTGTAGTTCATTGGTTATTTAAGTTTTTTTCTTAAATGGGTTTTTTTGTTGTTGAAACTTAAAGTTTTATTTCATTTTTGTACTAGAGACACTTCAAAACTACAAATTCAAAACACATTTTAATATAAATTACTGTATTTAACAAATGTGTTTACCATAAATGTTAAGGAAGGTGAATGAAATATTGCAGAGACATGTGTGAAAGCCCTAAAAATGTTTTGAAAACCCAAGCAAAAAGTAAGAAAAACTCAAAAATCAAAAAGTGGATTCTAAGCTTTACTCTTCACCAAAACAAATGAATAAAGGTAAAAAACCTCACACCACAATGTATCTCAAACTGCCAAGCCTTTTGACACAATCCCCTACTCAGGTGTAGTACCAAAGATGAATAATGTAGGAGACACAAACACTTGCATCAGAAAAACTATTAACCAATGATCACAGTAGGAGCAAAGCAAAGAGCAGCTGAGCAGTCCACTGGATATCAACAGGGTTAAAAATGCTAAAATTTTTACCAAAGGGCTTTAAACCCCCCAAAAAGTTTAAGGGCTTTAGCCAGAAATCATGCAATTCTTGCAAGTCCCAATAATAACTTTATTTAGCAAATTTTGAAATAGCAAAAATCAAGTGACCTCAAAAAAACCAATTTGTGAAACTTTTCCAATTGTGTGAGTTTGTCCCAATTGAACTTGTGTTGACCCATGCCCAGAGTCTTAAAGGAAGAACTGTCCCATATTGCCATTTTTATAGTAACATTGATATTTTCTGTATCTTTCCCCTTTATTGAGCCCCTTGAGTCCAAAGAGATTTTTTCTTATCCATTTTGTAAGCTCTCATTAGGTCAATAGCATTAGTATAAATTATGTTACAGCACTCTTGTGTCGGCCCCTCAAGAGAACCCATACAACATACAGTATACCTTATAGGCACAGAGGTCCTCAATAAACAGTCTTAAACAATGGGTCATGCATTTGGTCAAAAGATAGGATTACAAAGGCATAGGTTCATCATGAGGTGTGGACCTGCTGGACCTGCAATACAAGGCATTCTTCTCCGAATATCAGATAGATGGACCTGAATATCAGCAAGTCAAATGGCATCAAGAAATACTCAGTCAGGTACTATATACCTGAAGTGTTGTGGAGAGATGGATATATACTATCCGCTTTCATCAAAAACAGCATCCATAACCATATAACAAAAACTCATAAATGATCTAAGGACCTAAAATAATCAATGTATGCCAGGATTCATGATAAATGCCATCATTCTAGGATTCTATCTAAAACAATTATCAGAGGTATTCTAAATGCTGCACAATCTACATGGTCCCCTCAATTATATCTATGGGGATAAATTACAAATAATCACTAATGTTATAATATATCATTATCAGATAAGGAGATCACAAAATGTCAAATTATAAGACCCATGTTGGAATAATAAAATAAAAATGTGTCATCCAAGTGCTAAAATTGTTGTAGTAAAGGCATAAAGTAGTCCCTTTTTTTAGATCACTAAGTGCCTCTGCCCCTCTCCCCCATCTGCCATGGGAATTCTTGGGGTAAACTGGGCTTTATTCAAGAATGAAGATGGAATAAAATGAAAAAACCTGGCCTCAAAGAAATCAATGATTTCATAAACTTACCAATACATTTTAACAGAATCTGAATAAGAATAGAAATAAGAATAGACACAAATTTATTTTTCCATTTAAATAATGCAAAAGATGGTGTTACACAAGAAGTTTTAAGAAAGAAAAAGACAAGGTTATTTTGACTTTTTTTTACCCCAAAGAGGGAGGACCAGGACATCTAATGTCCTAGCTAACAGTGTTAAAAACACAGTATATTAAGCTATTGTATTGACACTATATGTGCCCCAGAAGCAAGAAATTAAGGACTTTATACTGAGGAATAGGATGCATTTTCAGAGTTACCTGGCATGACCAGTTTAATCTAGTACAACACTGAAACAGTCTGGTGAAAAGATAAATCTAAAACCATACTAGCTATCAAAGTGCAAAATCGCAACACCTAGTAGTTAATGATGAGATGAAGAAAATGCTCAATAGAAGAAATGCAAACTTGTAATTGGAGAAAGAGGAGGAAAAGTGAGAAGCAAGCCTGATAGAGTAATGGTCTTCTGATGATATAGGCTAATGACTATCAGATTAGATTATGATTTTTTTAATAAATTTAAAAAAAATAAAAAAAAAAAACAAAAACAAAACCAAGTGGATGAACTTATCCTAGTGGATGAACTGAAGAAGAAAAGGTTTGTCTCTCTAATCCTCTCTAATCTATATCTCAAATAAAATTTTGATATAAATTAATAAAGATAAAAAGAAGCAAAATTGTATTTTCCATGCCCCATTCATTGCCCCAGTTCATGCACCATTTGGTGTACTTTTTTTTTTTTTTTTTTCAAAAGACTTTTTTGTTTCTATATCATTATGGGATCATTTTTCATTTAAGTTAATTATTATTAGTTTATTTTATTTTATTTAATTTAATTTTTTTTTTTTTAAATTAAATGGGGTAGAGCACTGATCCCAAATGACCTATTTAATTCTCAGCTTGGGGAAAACAAAATAGATACATGATATTATATAAACAGCAATGTCATTTGAGGGATTAAAGGCAGTATATATATATATATATATATATATATATATATATATATATATATTATATATATATATATATATATATATATATATATATATATATATATATATATATATAGTGTCACCCTCACAGTAAGACTGTTGTGGTGTTCGATTCTCAGCTAAGGCGCCTTTCTGTGTGAGACATCGTGAATGGGTCTTGAAGGTGAAGTGTAGTTTGAGCGCAGGCATCCGGCCGGGTAGAAATTAACGTAAAATTAACTGCCAATCATTAGCAGACTGAGTTATCCCTAACCAAGAAAAAAAAAAAGCCAAGAAACAATATATATATATATATATATATATATATATATATATATATATATATATATATATATATTCAATCTTCCAAACAGGATGGATCACAGTGTCATAATAACCAATATATGTAAGACCCAAAAAAAAACAAAGTACTATAATTCACAAGTACAACAACACAAAAAGTAAAAATTAAATTACAAGCATTAGTAAAGTACTAATAATAGACCCCGATAGTGTCAGAGTGGGTCTCTGCTTGAAAACCTATCCTCATGTAGAAGAATTTCAGCCCAAGCTTATTACAGTTAGTTAGTTCAAGGTTAAAATATACTGAGTTTCTGGAACTTGTTAATGATTTACAAATAACACATGATTCATATATTTGCACCTTTATATACTAGTATTCCACATCATGGAGGCATTGACGCCATTAAATATTGGCTATCAGGGTATGGGCACTATACAAAAGAACATGAGGAATTGTTATTAAACTTAATGAAGCTGGTACTGAATAATAATGTATTTTATTTTGGTAAAGACTGCTACCTGCAAGTAAAGGGTACAGCGATGGGCACTACATTCGCACCAGTGTATGCTGACTTGTTTATGGGATATTTAGAATGCAATTTAATTTACAATATTGATAATCCATTCAAGGGTAAACTAGTGATGTGGAGACGTTACCTGGATGACTGCTGGGCAGTCTGGTCAGGTTCCTTAGTAGAGTGGAAGTTATTTGTAGAATATCTTAACTTCATTGTGTTTGACATGCATTTGGTGGCTAAGATAGAAATGACATCTATTGATTTTTACATGTACATATTGAGAAAGCTGTTGATGGCACTATTTACACGGGGTTATATAGGAAGCCATTTACTAAAAATTCTATCCTAAAAGCAGATAGTTGTCACCCAAGACATGCTATTAAAAATATACCTAAGTCCCAATTTAAAAGATTACGGCATATTTGTAATAGAGAGGATAATTATCAGACTGAGGTTGAAAATATGGGCAAAAGATTTATTGAACAGGGATATAATAGTCAACACATTAAAAAAAAGAGACAGCACTTATAAAAAAGGTTAATGACATCTATAGCAGTTGAGGGCTACCACTGAACCCTTGAATGTCCAGGAAGGGGTACTTGCACTACAACAAACATTGTTTATATAGCATCTTGTAGCACATGCTTGGCATTCTACGTGGGGAAAACCATACATAAATTAAAGGATAGAATTGCCGAGCATGTGAAGGATATCAAAAACAAGAAAACTAGTAGTGCATTATACAACCATTCAGTATGTTGTTTAAACTTCAAAATACTTTTGTTTTTTATAACTGATAGGGTTGAAATGAATGAAAGGGGTGGTAACTTTAGAACTGCTCTTGAGTTGTGTGAAACAAGGTGGCAATTGAGACTGAATGCCAAAAATTTTCCTAGGATCAACGACAATATTTCCATTGCCCCACTTTTGAAGCAGAGGTCTTTTAACATCTAGATGTCAGGAAGGAGGTTTAAACACAATTTGATCATTGTATTATTTTAGTTTTATAACTTGGTGTGTGAGTAACAGTTAAGGAATTTATGTGATTTTTAACATTTTAACAATATATTCAATGTTTTTGTGTGTTCAATATTTATTTTAATCTAGGCAGCAGTCAATTAACTATTTGTGATGTCACAGGTTTTTAATATAAAAAGAAGTGATGTTTTGTATGATGACTCTGATGAAGCCTGGGATGTGCAGGTGAAGGCACTTAATCATCTTTCTGTGCAATAAAGCAGTTTTTCCTTCGAACACTGGTGTGGTGTGCCCTACGTTTTTATTTATTTTTATTTTTATTTTTTTGAGTGTTTAATTTTGACTTCAATTCCACCCTGTGTGTGGTGGTTGGCATTTTGGTTTACAATATATACATGCATTATATACAGAGTGGAAATTAGAGATGACATGCTGAAAGGATCACAATCAATTGAGCAAGATAATTTTGACCAGTTTTCCCTTAAATACAGCCATAGTACATTAGTGTAGTCCTTAGCCTTAGTATATTTCTGGTCTAAGAAGTATTGTTAGTGAGCTGTGACCTATTAAACCACCAGCCAAAAACCTCGTCAGAAATATCCATTAACAGAGCACCTCCTAAATCAGTCCTGAAAGCACACACTTTGTGATAACAGTTCTTCAAACCTAGTATTAAGGACAGTTGGACTAGCCCTGTTTCTCCTGCCAGCTTGGTCGACTTGGGTCTCCTGAGGCAGTGTTGCAACTGTCTCATGTACACTGACAACCCTCTACTAATAACTCAGTCTAATACAGAGTGTGAGATATGTATCTATACCAAGAATCGTGAATCCCTGCTCTCTAGCACTCGAAACAGTAACACTGAAGAGATTGTCAACTCACCCACCACTACTCATGCACATAGTACCACTACTCATCCACATAGTACACATCAAACTCATAAATCAATATACATGGAGGTTCACTCAAAAAACTTACAGAAACACTAGAGACCTCCAAAACGCAAAACTTCTACAACTAACACAGTTCCCACAGCACCAAAGACACATAGAAACACCAGTATCTCACCTACCAAGCCCTCGAGGCATAACACTCATAAACTACATTTTCTTGTCACTGGAGACTCCATAGTGAAACACACAGATGTCTCACTCACCAGGTTAGATAAAGAGAAACTCATGGTCAGCTGCCTGTCCAATGCCAGGATTTGTACAATCACACATACACTCAGGTGTCTTGGCAGCAACTACCATTATGACTCTGTCATACCTCATGCTGGAGTGAATGCCATGAGACATACCTCACTGGACTATATGAAGAGAGACATGATTGAGCTCTCTGTGTATGTGTCCCAGGCAGGTATGTCCCTAGCCTTGAGCAGCATATTACCCTCACCTTAGAATGATGCCACAGTATGAATAAAAAATTATAAATTTCAATAATTGGCTTAGTTTTTGGTGTTAATTAAGGGGATCCAGTTTCTGTCAGCCTGGGATGACATGGTCGACAATCCTCACTGCTTTGCCAGAAATGGTTTGCACCTGGAACAATTAGGCTTTCAGCTGCTGGCAGAGGCTCTTGCCTCCCCCATAGTGCCTTTTTTAGGCAAGTTCTCAAAAACAAAATTGCTGACATGAAAATTGCCAGTCATAACAAAATAAGGGTCATGCTGCTAACACTAAGAGCCAAAACCAAAAACTGCACATCTTGGAAGTATTCCTATCACTGGAGGATGTAGATGTCTGTGCAGTCACAGAAACCTGGTTCAAGGCATCAGAGACTACCCCAGAGTTTGAAGGCAACAATGTTTTCCGCAACATCAGACCGCAAAATGAACATATGAGAGCCAAAGGAGGCTGTGTTTCTATCTATATTAGAGATAGATTCACCTCCCAACTAGTTAGACAGGTCAACTCTTTGGAGTTACTCCAAGTTCAGATTACTGTGGGTAAGACCCCCATTCAAGTCATAGCTAGTTATAGATCCCCCTCCATGAATCATGATGTGCAAGAGGCCTACTTGGCCAAACTGGAGTCAATCCAAATACTGCCAAACACTCTGGTCATGGGGAATTTCAATTATCCCACCATCAACTGGGAAACCTACTTTAGCCCTAACTCACTAGCACAAAAGTTTCTTGACTTTGTAAACTCAAATGTCCTGGAACAAAAAACCCCAACAAGAGAAACAAACATACTAAATTTGGTCTTGCTAACATGACAAACAGATACACCACCGCAGCTGTCAGAACCTTATTAGTAAATCAGTTACCTTTGTACTAGCACTAACACCAGAACACACAAAAGGCGAAGTCAGACTAAAAAAATTCACCAAGGCAAACTGTACTATCCTATGGGAAGGTATAAAATCATTCCAAGCCCCACCCCCAGCTGGAAGTGGTAACTGCACCAAAGCTTACACTAAAGCCTTGTACAATCACTTGTATAAGTGTATAGACTCGGCTGTTCTAGAGAGAATCAAAGCCAGAGCCCCAAGTAGAACAAGCCACCCTCGTGTACATCCAGCATGAACAAACATAAAAGGTTGCTGTCTAAGAAAACTAAGGCGAGGCCCCAACAATGGAAAAGCACCTTACTCAGCCTCAACAGGCAAATAAGACATGTCAAATTGTCTAAGAGTAACTTTGAGAAAAACTTAGCAATCACATCTAAGGATAACCATAAGGCTTTTTACAGCTATGTAAAGTTGTCTCAGCCTAAAAGGTAGAGCCCAAGCACGTGCAGAACTAGTGATTCACGGTATCACACACACTGATCCCACAGAGATAGCGCAACTGCTTGTGGGACAGATTTGGTGAACATTTCACTCCCTTATCCACTACAAACTTATCAAAAACCTTGTCCCCAACTTCTTCCCCACCCTACATATCTGAAGAGCTGGTAAATAAAGCCTTATCTATGTCAAAAACACAGCCTCTATAGGGCCAGACAGCATCTCAGACTGTCTTTTAAACAAACTAAAACATGAACTAGCATCACATTAAAACTTAGCAAACTGAATATAAACCCATTTATTGTAAGATGGGTTACCAACTGGCTCACAAACTGGTCACACATTATCAAAGTGGGTGACTCCACATCAACCGGCAGACCTGTCTCCACTGGGGTGCCACAAGGGTCAGTGCTGGGCCCTCTACTGTTTGGTATATACTTCTCAGAAGTTCAGGCCAAAATGAAAGGGCTGTGGCTGACCAAGTTTGTGGATGACTAATTAACTTTTTCAATGGGTGCAATTATCAAATCCCCAAATTATATCAGTATACTTCAGGAGGGCTTATGCAGACCAGTGACTGGTGTTTTAGTTACAGTCTCAAACTAAATGCAAATGAATGCATTATAATTCCCTTCAGTAAAAACAATGTCCCTTCGCACTATCAAATTTACAACAATATCCTATGTACCTACGAAGTGGTAAGAGATGTGGGATCACAAGTAGACTGTGACCTTAACTTTGACCAACATGTGTCTACTGTAGTAAGAAAGACTTTCCACATAGCATACTTGATTAGCAAAGGCATCACCTCTAGAGCAAATGAGGTTATAACTCTGCTATACACATCACTAATCAGGCCCATAATCGAGTAAAAGGCCTCTTTTGGCATGTACCAAAGAAAGCACCTGCAATAATTGGAGAGACCTTAGAGGTTTCTAACAAAGAAGATCAAGGGACTCCAGCACGTGCCTTACACAGACCGACTAAAGTCCCTGTTACTATACTCAGCATTGTATAGACTTCTTAGGGAGACTTATGCCTGGCTTACAGAGCAATCTCTGACCCAAACCTAATGAATTTGCTGCACATCTGTAAATCAAACGGGACTACAGCCACCCACTGCAGGAACCTAAATATGAATAGGATGTGCTGGAGGGACAAATATGTCTCCAAGCAACTCCTACATCTTTGGAATAGACTGCCAGTTCATGTGAAACAGAGCACCCCTATGACACTGTTCAAAAGGAACCTGGACGAGTGGATGGGGCACCACAAATTCTTACTGGGTACAGTGCCCCCAACTCTCATGGACATGGGCAGTCATTTCTTAATGTAATCCTGGTTACTGACTAAAGTATCATTGGTATTACATTGTGATGAAACAGCTAGGCTTGAAACTACTTCTGAGTCAATAGTGTAGTAACCTCCTATGATCCTGGTATGCAGACAAAAGAAGGGGGATGAACAGGTTAAATTGTATGACCAGAGAGACAGCATTTGCATTTTCCTACAATCTTGAAATGTGCTTTTATTTCTTCTCAGAAAATGGGATAAGAGGAATAATCTTCAAGAAAAGAAGGGAGAGATTCTCACAGTTTGGGACCAAGGACTGAGAAAGCATGGTCTGTGCAATGCAGCATAGTTTGGGCATGGTGGAGGAGAGGACAAGAGTGGTTAATTTGTCTAAGGTTGTATGCTGGCACACTTCTGAATAGTCTGGAAGCCAGTAAAAGGAAGGTGTCATTCTTAATATGTTTGAGACACAAGTAAAGAGCCAGCATGTTGATTCACATGTAGCGAATTAGCTTTTTCTTTGGTTTTGCAGTGCTGTTCATTTCTTAGGGAGAGAGTGACAAATCTGCAAATGAAATGAAATGAATGCATACATTTCTTTTAGAAGCTGCAGCAATTAGAGAGATACAATATTTTAGCTCTGATAGTAAGATAACTACCTATGGCATTTCAACAGGCTCAGGATTAGAAAGGGGAGATCTTGTTACCCCAGAATAGGAAAGGGATGATTTTTTGTGTTTATAGTCCAGGTGGATTTGGAAATTTAAGAAAGGGTCCAACAAAAACCATAGGCATTTGAATGAAGTGACATTTTCAATAGTGTTATTACAATTATCAAGAAGTTTTACAGGCCTGGAGACTGAAGTGAGCTTATGTCTAGCATCAAAATAATTGTTTTTGTTTTAGGGAATTAGTACTAATTGTTTATCACTGACCCATTGAATACAGGCATAAAAATCAACTTGAAGTTCAAGAGCGGGAGAAGAGACAGAGTGGTTGGAATGGAAAAGGACTGTGCTGTCAGCATAAAGCAGGAGAGGAAAATGGGCTAAGTCAAAAGCAGTTTGTTAATATACATAGAAAACAGGAAAAGTACTAGAATAGATCCTTGGGGGATGCCTTTCTGCAGAGTGATGGATGCAGAGGTTGATGAACTGCAATTAACTGAGAAATGACAGTTAGAGATGTAGTTTTTAAATGGCAGCAGTGTGTTGTCACTAATGCCTATTACAGTGAGATAGTCTAGGAGAACTGAGTGATCAACAAGATCAAAGACGAAGCCAGTAAAAATGGCACCGGTAATTAGGCCATTGTCCAGTCCAAGAAGAATATTGTTGCTGAGTGCCTAGCTAGCTGTGAATGCACTGCAACCAGACCAAAAGCCATGCTGCTTTTGAGACAGAATTTAGTATTTGTTGATATATTGAGTGAGCTGCAAATTAAGTAATTTTTCCTGAATCTCAACTAGGGTAGGGAGACTAGAAATGGGCCAAAAGTCTAATGGATTGAAGGGACTGGGTTTCTTAAGGAGAGGTTTTCCAATTATATTCTTTCAGATATTAGGTATAATATTAGGTGTAATACACAGCTTGTAGATGTGTTTCTATGGGGTTATGTTGTCTCTACAGTAATGAATAAATGATGGTGAAGTTTGTCAGCACCAAGGGGGCTATCAAGTTTAATTTGTTCAAGCAGAGTAGATATCCTTGGATGTGATAGCATCTGAAGTAGACTGAAGGGATGTAGAAGTGGGAATATGGGAGTATCGGATACAGTTTGGAAATGGCTAGAGAAAGGGCTGGGAATGTTACTGAAATGAGAAAGGAAGTTAATGGCAGACAGTTGAAATGATGTGGAATTTATGAAGGGAAGGCTATTCCATCTTTCCAGAAATTATTGTGTGATTTTATTAGTGAGCTTTGATATGATTGATACTGGAAAGCAGAAGTTTGCGGTCAATCAGTACAGAGGTGAGTAGCCCTGTAGCAGTGTGAGGGTCATATGAGTTCAGAATTGGAGACCAGTCAATTAAGAAGAGGGTAGATTTAAGTTTGTTAATGTTACTCTGTGATTTATTACAAAAAGATATGAGCTTTCTGGGTATGTTTACATACAGATGATGGATACAAACTTATAGGGCAGTGGTTACTGTAAGGTAGGAAATGGATGATGATGTCTGAGATAAGAAAGGGTTAATATGACACCTAGAAGGGAGTGGCGAGATGTACTGAGGTTGGGTCTAGTAGGTTGAGATATGAGCTGGGGGAGGTTAAACTGTATTAGAAGAGCATTGAGATCATTGGAAATGGAACTAAACAGGTTATGACTGAAGTCTCCAAGGATTATGAGACTGTCTTACATTATTTGTGGAGGAATTTTTTTTTTTTTTAGCAGGTTATTTAATTTAAAGGAGTGAGGAAGGAGGTGGTAGATATGCTACAGCAAAATATAGTATAGTATTCTTGGGGGAGGGAATGGAAACAAGTAACCATTTGAAATAATTATTTGTGTTAGAGTTTTCTTGAGCAAGTAGATGGGCATTTAAGGATGACTTGAACAGAAGAGTTCCACCTTGTTGTCGTCTGCCTCTGGGGCCAAAAAAGTAGTTGTAACTAAGGAAAAATGCAGTAAAGAAGCATTGTTAGCCTTAACTCATGACTCTTTGATAGCAACTAAATCAGGCTTATGTAAGGAAATGAAGGCATTAATCTGTTTTTTTACCTTATACGTTGTGCATTGATTAGGATATAGGAGAGTGGAGCTGGACCTGGGTTAGCTTCAATACTACCTCAAAGAAGTAGTAAGAATAAGACTGATGAAAGTTTTAGAGATGTTTAGAGAGATGGAGGAGTAGATTATTAAATTATAGATGAGTGTATACACACACACACATGCACACACACACACACACACACATATACATATATATATATATATATATATATATAGAGAGAGAGAGAGAGAGAATGAGTAGTTAACTAAAGTAATTGGAGTGATAAATATGGTAGGATATGATAATTGAGGGAAGATGGAGGAGAATTTATCACTGCTTGCACTTAAAGAAATTCCATCTGCTTGTTACTGTACTGCTCTTAGGTGGTTGTTTTAACAGTATTTTGCAAAGGCTGTATTTTGTGAACAAATCTCAGGGTTATAAACTTCACTGCAGGAATCCTTTTCTGTTCTGATTCTGTCTCCATAGTTTTTCCAACCCACCCACGTAACTGCTGTTGTAGTCTTAATACCTGGTGGCTTTTGAGTCACCTGAATGTACTATAAAATTGATACTGTACACTCTTCCCAGTCCCATTGCATCACTTCATTCTATTGAATACAGTGAGATCATTTGGCAAGGCCCACCCCTTATTTTCTTAACCTTGAATTATCTTCTGGTTTCCTGCCTTTCTACTTAACTAAAAAAATACACTTTATGCAGCTGCCTTCAGGGTATTTGTGCCTCTTCCTACTTTATTACTTTATTTTGCTTTTGATGCTTGTTCTTAAAAGTGTTCAATTGCACTTACTACTGCCTGTTAGTAGCCTGATTTAAAAAACGACACTTTATTCAGCTGCTTTTACTGTATTTGTGTCTCTTCCTACTTTATTACTTTATTTTGCTTTTGCTGCTTGTTCTTAAAAGTGTTCAGTTGTATTTATTCTGCTGCATTTATTGGTGCCTGTTAGTAGCATGATTAAATTGTAGTTGTTACTCTAAGTATCTCAGTTTTGGTTTAAGGACTTGGAATTCAAGCCAGTTGTTTTACATTAAGGTTTATGGTCTACACTCTTGTGGGAGGAAAGGGTGGCCTCTGCCCTTCATCCATCCAGCCTCAACTCCTTTTCCGATTTTTGCACATGGGGTCAGGGTGTCACTTCGACAATCATCTCAAGCCAAGGTTTACACCACCGGGTGGCTGGCCTCTGCCCTTCTGAGCTCGGAATTGTTGGATGAAGGCTTATTTTGCCTTTTGTTCTAAGTGTCTTTGTTCCGGTTTAAGCACTTTAGTTCTGAACCAGTTATTTTACATTAGAATGATTTGTGGTCTAAACTCTTGCAGCAGGAGAGGATAACCTACACTCTTGCTGGTTGAAGGCTCATAGTATCTGTTATCCTGAAAGTGTCTTCATTCTAGTTTAAGCACTTGGGATCCAAGCAAGTTATTTTACATTGGGAGGGTTGTGGTCTAGACTTTTGTGGCTGGAGAGTGTGGCCTACACCCCTTCTAAGCTGGGAATTGCCTGATGAAGGCTTATTGTACCTGTCATTCTAAGTGTCTGTATTCTGGTTTAAGCACTTGGGTCCCCAATCAGTTACTTTACATTAGGGGGATTCATGGCATAAACCCTTGTGGCAGGAGATGATAGCCTACACTCTTCTAAGTGGAAAATTGCTGGTGGAATGCCTATTGTCTCTGTTTTTTTAAGTGTCTTAGTTCTGGCTTACCCACTTGGACTCCAAAAAACAGTTGTTTTACATTAGGAAGGCTTGTTGTCTACACTCCTGTGGCAGGAGAGTGTGGCCTATACCCTTCTAAGATGGAAATTGCTGGTGAATTGCTGCTTTATTTAAACTGTTGTTTTTTGCTGTTGTGACTGTGATTTTATGGACTTTGAATTTCTAGTATTTCTGCATTTTATAGCATAGGCTAAATTCAGACTTGCTAAATCTAGACTGAATGTTATCACTTGAGCACTAAAACCAGCTCTTCACTGAATTACCGAAAGAGCTGAGCTATCCGTTGTTTCCACCTAACTATAAGTGCCTGTTTTTGCTCTTAAATTGCACTTTTAATTTGCATTTGTATTCTACTATCTGCTTGAATTGTCTGAACTGTTTTTGCCACATTTTACTGTACACTGTACTAGTTCAGCTGTAGCATAGCCCAGTTCCAGGTTTTGCTGTTTCTGGTTCTGTTTTGTAAGTTCTGAGCATCAAATTCATGCCATCTTTGTTGGTGAAAGCTCTTCTGCACCCTTGTGGGAGGAGAGTGTTATCTGGGTCCCATCTATCTGAGGGTGATTGGAATAGATCTCAGAGAAAACACCCTTATTGGCTAGTTTGAGTTAAAAGGGTTATTTCTTGTTTTATTTAAGCCCCATGTTTGCACTTGTTTGAGTGTAGCACACCATTGTACACTTCTACATAGTGGTAGTTACCATTGGTGGTTATACACACAAGTTTTGCTTGTTAAATTTTCCCTTAGCACTTTTGTGGTCCTCCAGAGGTTTTTCTTGGCCCTACTCTACTGTCAGGTTGAACACTAAGCCTAACTTCAAAGGTATCAACACAACCTCTCAACCACTAGCCATTTCTAAGTGTGACCTCTTTTCCTGACCATTATAAATTTACCTAACACTATTGATGGACAATTTCCCATAGTTTCTCCAGCCAGCTTTGTTGATATGGACATCCTGAGGCAGTGTAGCAACTGACTCATGTTCACAGACAACCCTCTACTCCTAGTCCACACAAACTCAACATGTAAGAAATGCAACTATATTAAGAACCTTGAATCCATGCTCTCTCACACACCAATTAGTACATATGACAATGAGCGGGTTGTCAGCATGCACACCTCACCTCCTACTCCACCCAAACTCACATTACAGATACCTCATATGCAGAGGTCCTCACCAGAAACATACCCAAACACAATGGCAAGCACGCTACACATACTTCCTCTGCAGAACACAATACACATAATAGCTCATGCACCAGTGTCTCACCAGTCACGTCCTTAAGGCAATCCACAAAACCAAACATATATAGGTAATTCCATTGTGAGACACACAGATGTCCATCTCACCAGGCTGGATAAGGAAGAGGTAATTGTCAGCAGTCTGTCAGGTGCCAGGATACACCATATCACACATGCACTCAAGTGTCTCAACAACAGGTACTGTTATGACTCCATCATAGTCCATGTTGCTGTGAACAACTTGAGATGTACTTCTCTGGATGTAATGAAGAGAGACATGACTGAGCTCTCGGACTATGTGTCTTAGGCAGGTATGTCCCTAGCCTTAAGCAGCATTTTACCTTCACCTAGAATGATGCCTCAGTACAAACAGAAAATGATTGACTTCAATAATTGGCATAGTTTCTGATGTCATTTTAAGGGGATCCAGTATCTGGCAGCCTAGAATGACATGATCAACAGTCCTTGATGCTTTGCCAGAGATGGTCTTCATCTGTCACCCCTGGGATTTCGGCTACTGGCTAAGGCTGTTGCCACCCCCACAGTGCCTTTTTAGGTAGTGTCTCAAGGACAAAATTCCTGACGTATAAACTCCATCTAAAAACAGCCTCATTGCTATGCTGCTAAATGCTAAGAATCTTAACACAAAACTCCACACACTGGAAGCAGTCCTCAGTTTGGAAGATGCAGACATTTGTGCAGTCACTGAGACCTGGTTCAAGGCTGTGGAGAGTACCCCAGCCATACTGGGTTACACCACCTTCCACACATTTAGACCACAAACTGAAGGCCTGAAAACTAAAGGAGGCGGTATATCAATATTCATTAAAGATAAATACACCTCTAGACTGGTTAAACAGCATGATTCCCTGGAGATACTTCAGGTCCAATTAACTGTTGGTAGGACACCTATTCAAGTCATTGCCAGCTACAGGACTCTCTCCATGAATCAAGACACCCACTCTGCCTATTTGGATCTACTTGAGACTATCAAGATACATCTGAACCCCATGGTTTTGGGTGACTTTAATTACCCATCCATTGACTGGGTAAATTACTTGCGCTCAAACTCACTTGCCCAAAGGTTCCTTAACTTTGTTAATTCCTCAACCAAACAAAAAGCACAGAGTAAAATAAAAATTAAACTTAAAAAAGAACAAAATAAGTAAATCCATCATATTTGTAAAAATGTAGAAAGATCAGCATAAATATGAATATAGAGGATATTAGCCAGGTGCTTGATGTATGTTAGTACAGAGTTAACTAGCCGGGTTTAGACAATGGCAGAGTATTGAAGCCAGGTGTGTTTTGTTTTAGTTTAGTTTAAACTTTGAAGTGGAGTGGAGAGAGATTTCCGGGGAAAAGTGTTTCCATGTTTTCCCTGCAGAGTTGGTGAGAAGGGAGTCACCAGCTGAGTTGTTAGTTTTGCATGTCTGGATGAGGTATTGATGGTTTATTTTTTCATTTGGTTTAGATGTATATCAAATTTTTACATGTATATCAATTTTAAGATTGTTTAAGGGAAGGAAGGTGGAAATTAGGTCCCATAGCTTGCTTCATTTTGGATTTGGGGAGCTAGACCTTTTAGTTTTGGAAACAACAACATTTTTTTTTTGGGGATTAGTAGTTTTTTTTTTTAGTTAGAAGTTTTTCTTTTTGCTAAAGTAGAGCACTAGATAGGTTAATTGTAAGCATATCTTGTGTATATCATCTGCATGATGCATTGCAATCTGCATATTGTATACAGGTGGCTTTAGTATGCAGGTCATTGATAAAGATGGAAAGATGGAAAATAACAAAATAACAGTGGCCCTAACTCCCCAGTGTATTGGGTAGTCCTGTAGAGAGTAGTAAATGTTCTAAAACTGCTTGTTTTCTGTTTTTTTGCCATGAAATAAACCATTGGTACCATGTAGTGGCCATAGAATCCAGCAAAAGTGTGATTAGAAGTTGTTGATCCATATGATTTATCTTTTGGATGATCAGAGGATGAAGACAGATGAGATACTATTATATTATTATATTGGTGTTTTAGGTAGTTACAAGATTAGAAGACAAGAAGGTAGTACTATGGAGAGGTGGAAACCATGTATGGTGTCAGCCAACCATGTGGTGGTTAGCCAGTAGGTGTTGGTTGTTGTTGAACACATTTTTTCCATTTTTTTTTAGAGAGGGAAGAGTATATATAGTGGGAATGTAGTAGCTCTGTGGAGTGAAGGAAGTGCCACCTGAGGGAATTACAAAGAGATATTCTTCATATAGGGATTTTTTTCTCTCTCTCTGCTGATGTGATTGAATTGAATGACACAGGGGGTAGGCAATGCTCTCAGCTTTTTTTTAAGTATTCAGCTGGGGGTTGATCAGCTGAGAGAGTGGAGGGTTTTAGTTTTTGATTAATTTGCAGATGAATGAAGTTGCTACAGGTTGAAAGGTAAATAGGGAATATTTTATCTATTATTTACCTGGGGGAATATACACACAAATTATATAGATAAATTTATTGATGTTAATCCAATGTCCCGGACCAGCTGATTGACAACCTCACAAGGGGTGCCAGCTTCCTGCATCTGGTGCTTACTAATATCCGGGACCCATGTAGCTCCCCTACTGTGAGATCTTCCCTGCTGAGATCTGACCACAAATCAGTCTCATTTGAAGTAACTATAACACCTGTCCCCAGCCTAGCCGCAACTAAATTAAAAAACTTCTCCAAAGCAGATTATAACCTCTTATGGTATAAATAGATTCACTGCACCTCCCCCCTCAGATAGAACTGGCAACTATGCGGAGTTCTACACCACTGCTTTACACAAATACCTGTATAACTGCATTGACTCGGCCATACCTGATAGGACCGCAGCAAGGTCCTCAAGGAAGAGCAAACCTGCCTGGTGGACAACTGCCATAAGAGGAAGAAGTTGTTATCAAAGAGTAAGAGGGAGTGAGCCCTAAACTGTAAACACTCCCTCCTAAGCTTAAACTAGTGAATAAGACTTCTTTTGAAGTCCTCCCAAACAAACTATGAATCCAATTTAGCTTGCTTGACTAAAGACAACCATAAGGTGTTCTTTAGTTGCATCCATAACCCAAAAGGAAAGGACCAGATTTGTGCCAAACAGGTAGTCAATGATACCACATATACTGACCTTCTGGACATAGCTAACCTTTGGCTGCCAGGTTCTGTGAAAACTTCACTCCCCTGTGCCTGCAACATATACCCCATGACATCCCTACCACCTGCCCCCTACCTTGTATCTCTAAAGAGCAGGTCGTAAACACCCTTTCTAATGCCAAAAACACAGCATCTATGGGACCTGATAACATCCCAGGCTGGATTCTACATGGGCTCCAACAAGAATTAGCAACACCATTGGGATATCTTTTCAGTCATAGTCTAAGCACTAGCTTCATCCCAGCTGAATGGAAAACAGCCACTCTTATTCCCTTGTACAAAGGTGGTGCTTCCACTGACCCTGGGAACTATAGACCTATTAGCCTGACTAGCCTTATCTGCAAGGCCATGTAGCGAATCATCATATACCTTATCAACAAAGATATAGGTAATCTCCAAACACTTGACCCTACTCAGTTTGGACTTGTCAAAGGGAGATCATGTCTGTTAAATCTGGTGGACTTCTTTGAGACAGTCAACAAGGCCCTGTATGAGGGGAAATCTGTGCATACAGCCTACCTAGACTTAGCCAAAATGTTTGATACTATCCCCCACACAGGCATCATTGACAAACTCACTCAGCTAGGTATCAACCCTTGTATTGTTAGATAGGTCACTAACTGGCTCAGTGATAGAACCCATAGTCAAAATAGTGGAATCTACCTCCAACAGCAGACCTGTAATCAGTGGTGTTCCACAGGGATCAGTCCTGGGACTTCTACTGTTTGGAATCTATTTCTTTAAAGTACAAGCAAAAACTAAAGGTCTGTGGCTGACAAAGTTTGCTGATGACTGCAAATTGGGAGCAGTCATAGAATCTCCAAATGATGTCAACATCCTACAATAGGGCTTACACAAACAAATGATTGGTGCCAAAATCATGGCCTTAAACACAATGCAAAAAAATGTATGATCATCCCTTTCAGTAAGGGTGATGTTCCTGCTAACTTCCACATCAATAGCAACACCTTAGGTATGCACTCAGTGGTGAGAGACCTGAGCACACAGGTTAACAGCAGCCTTACCTTTCACCACCATGTCTCCACAGTGGTAAGAAGGGCATTCTGTGTAGCTCATCTCATAAGTAAGGACATTGCATCTAGAAAAAAGGAAGGTATAACCTCCCTGTACTTTTCCCTTATCAGGCCAGTAACTGAGTATAACAACCCTTTTGGTATGTACCTTTCCAAGCACCTTCAGTAATTGGAGAAACTGCAAAGGTTCCACAAAAGGAGAATTCAAGGTCTTCAGCATTTGTCTTATGTAGATCATCTGAAATCACTGTCACATTATTCTGTTTCTTACAGACTACTCAGAGGTGATCTCTGCCTTGCATACAAGGCCATCTCTGACCATGTTTTACTGGAAATGTTACATCTCTGTAAGTCAAATGGTACATGGGTTACTCACTCTAAAGACCTTAACCTGGTATGTGACATTAACAGAACCTGTTGGAGGGACAGACTTGTCTCCCAGAGGTTACCACACCTTTGGAACAGACTCCCACTTCATGTCAAACAGAGCACCTCATTGGCCCTCTTCAAATGCAATCTGGAAGATTGGATGGGTAACCATACATTCACCTTGAGGGTTTCACCTATGTCCCTCTTGGACAGGGAAAATAGGTACAGATCATGGAAATAAGGGTAGAACTTGGCTAGGCTTGTAAGGGCCCTATGGCCATTCGCCTAGTAACATCCTATTATCCTATGGGCTGCTGAATGATGAGAATATACCATAGTAGTATTAAACAGAACTGGGTGAAGTAAGAGTGGGGAGTACTTGACAGAGTGAAGAGGCAAAATAGGTAGTTATGAAAAAAGTGGAACACATTCTGTGGTAATGAAGAGATACACAGTGGTGTGTGTTAATGTGAAAAGAAGGCAAAGCTAGGCAGGAGGAATGTTGATAGTTGCTTGAGTGTGAAACTGAAAACTAGAATATGTGTCATTAAAGGGTGTATTATATTGGAAGAAACTGGTGTGGAAAGAAGGAAATAAATGAATGGATCAAAGGGTGGCAGGGGAACTGAGGGAGGGAGAGGAGCAAAGTGTGCCAGAAATCACACTCTGTGTGAGTCGATCAGACTGCACACCATCAAAGAGCAATACTATTCACTGGTAAGCTGATATATGCAAGCTTTATGTTCCAGAGAAAATAAGAAAGAGAGATTTTTAAGAATTAAAAAATAACAATAATATACAGAGTTAATTGACTAAATCATAAGGAAGGAAGGAAGCATAGCTGAGATTATTTAGTAGATAGAAATAGTTTGATTCAAACCCAGACATTCTCCAAAAGTTTGATTCAAACCCAGAAGTTCTCCAAGCACTTGTCAAATGAAACGGAAATAGATAGGTTCATAGGTTCATAGGTAAGTACTAGGCTATCTGCCCAAGGGCATTTATAAGCCTAGCCAGAATGTGCTGGCTTTCGCCACCCCCTTAGATTAGTTTCCTGTGCCACTGTCCAGCAGAGCCATTAGTTCCCTGTGCCACTGTCCAGCAGAGCCATTAGTTCCCTGCCCCACTGTCCAGCAGAGCCACTGCAGTGATCCCCGAGGTAAATTTTCTGTTTCCCATCCACCCGACAAGGTTTCTCTTGAAGAGTGTTAGTGAGGGGCTCTGCCTGATGTATATTGAAATCCTGTTCCAAAGCATGGGGAGTCTCTGGGATAGGAATGTATCCCTCCAGCATGTCCTATTTATCGTTGTGGAGAGGTTTATATCTCTAGAGTGTGTGGCTCTCCGGGATTTGTTTTTTTTAGGTGGAGCATATCCATCAATTCTGGGTTGGACATGGCCTTGTATGTCAGGCAGAGATCACCTCTGAGTAAGAAGTATGCAGCCGAGTACAGCTGGAGTTTTTTGAGTCCGGTTGCATAGGGTATCTGTTTGAGGCCAATAATCCTCTTGGTGAGGTACCTTTGTGGCCTTTCCAGCTGTTGCAGGTGTCTTGTAAGGTACATCCCAAATGGGGCGCTGTATTCTATGATGGGTCTAATGAGTGATGAGTAGAGAGGCACAATAACCTCTTTTGTTCTAGATGTGAACTTGGTCAGCCATAGTCCTCCTATGCTTAACTGTACCTCTGAGAAGTACATACTGAACAGGAGGGGTCCTAGGACTGAGCCCTGGGGGACACCACTTGTAACCGGTTTAGAGTCAGACATAGAGCCTGCAACTCTCACCATGTGGGTTCTATCTATGAGCCAGTTGGCAACCCATCTCGTGATGCAGGGGTTTATGTTCAAGCTGGTGAGCTTGTCTATAATACTAGAATGGGGAATGGTGTCAAAAGCCTTTGCGAGGTCTAGGAAGGCTGTGTGGACCTCCTTTCCTTCGTCTAATGCCTTGTTAACCGTCTCAAAGAAGTCCACCAGATTTAGGAGGCATGATCTGCCCTTAACAAAGCCAAACTGGGTAGGGTCCAAGGGTTGGAGGTTCCCAATGTCTTTGTTAATTTGTTCCATGATTATGCGTTCCATAGCCTTGCAGACCAGGCTAGTCAGGCTTATAGTGTGATAGTTCCCAGAGTCTGTTGTGGCTCCACCTTTGTGGAGCAGGATAACTGTTGCTGTGCACCACTCTGTGGGTACATAGCCTGTAGAGAGGCTGAGTTTGAACAGTGTGTTTAGGTGAGGGGTTAGTTCATTTTGGAGCTCTTGTAAGACACAGCCTGGGACCCCGTCCGGTCCCATTGAAGCTGTGATTTTGGCTTTGGATAGGGCTGTTTTAACGCATGTGTCGGTGACTGATGGGGCCCTACATTCTTCTGGTATGGTTATGGGACCTTTAGGGGGTGGGGGGTGAAGTTTGCACTAAACCAGTCTGCTAGAATGTTTGCAATATCAGTCAGTTCAGTGTATTTTGTGCCATTCTGCACTAACTCAGAGCAGATTTGAGAGTTTCCACTTAGGATCTTGACATAGCTAAAAAACGCTTTGTGGTTATCTTTGGAGTCATTGGCAATTTTTTTTTTTAACTAGCCTTGGATGATTTAATGAGGGATTGTAGTTTCTTGCTGATACTGATCAGGGATGTCTTTCCTTCTTGGGATTTTACTCTTTTCTGTACTAGTTTCCTCCTTCTGTTTTATAGCTTGTTTATGGCAGGGGTCCACCAGACTGGTTTCCTTTTCTTGGAGGAGTGAGTCTTGGTTTTACTTGGGATAGCACAATCCATGCATTCCTGCAGATGCTCATAGAGTGCCTTTGTAAAGGTTTCAGCAGCTTGGACAGCATTGTCCTTTAGCATGGGGGCTGTGAATCTTTCCACCTTGGTCTTAAGTAACGTGAAGTTTGCTTTTGAAAAGTTTTTCATGGTGGTTTCCTTGATTGGGGGTGGGGCGGAATGTGGATATCCAGAGTGATTAGTCTATGGTCTGATCTAACCAGCGAGGAATTGACCTCCGGTGTGGAACACCGGTCGCCCATGTTGGTGATGACCAGGTCCAATATGTTGTTCCCTCTGGTGGGGGTGTTGACTAGTTGATCCAGGGCGTTCGAGTTTATAAATTCTAGGAAGCACTGGGCAAGGGAGTTAGTACTGGAGTAGTTCTCCCAGTTTATGTTTGGGTAATTGAAATCACCCAGTATCAAGGTGTTTGGTAGGACCTTCATATTTCCCAGTGTCTCCAGAAATGTGGAATGGGGGTCCTGGGCCATGGTGGGTGATCTGTAGCAAGCTACAATTTGATTTGCAGTTTTGCCCATTGTTAGTTGCACATGGATGATCTCTGATGCATTGTGCTGCATCACTAACCTGGAGGTGTGGGTATCCTTGATGAATATGGATACACCCCCGCCTTTTCTGTTTCGGTCCTGGTTCTGTGGCCAAAAGATATGGTATGAGTTATAGCCTAGTAGTGCTGGGGTGCTCTCAGGAGCCTTAAACCAGGCTTCTGTTACTGCACAGATGTCGATGTTCATACTGAGGAGTGCCTCGTGTGCGTGAATTTTGAGGTTTAGACTTCTGGCATTGAGTAGCATTACCCTCAGTTTTTGGTTACTTGTGCTATTTATGGTGGTGGGTTTGTCTTTTGAGCCTTGCCTAAAAAAGGCACTATGGAGGCGGCAAGAGCTTTGGCCAGTATTTGAAAGCCTAAGGATGGCAGGTGTAAGCCATCTCTTGCGAAGCAACGTGGCTTGTCGAGCATGTCATCCCAGGTGGACAGATTGCTGGGCCCCCTTTGAATGACACCAGAAACTTATCCAATTGTTGAAATTGATCATTTTTTCTTTATACTGTGGCATCATTCTTGGTGAGGGCAGGATGCTACTCAGGGTCATACTGGCCTGGGCTACATGATCAGAGAGCTCTTCCATGTCTCTTTTCATGTAGTCCAGGGAGGTACGTCTTAGGTCATTCACACCAACATGGACAATGACAGAGTTGTATTTGTACTTGTTCTGGAGTGACCTGAGTGCTTGTGTTATGTGGCAGATCCTGGCACCTGACAAGCAGCTAACTGTAACCTTCTCCTTTTCCAGCCTAGTTAGTGGGACATCAGTGTGCCTGACTATAGAGTTGCCTATTACTAGTGTGTTGGGTGTGTTATTTTGCCTTAAGGTCTGTGATTGCATGGCACACTGATTATGTGAAGTATGTGTTTCATGGCTGGTGATGGGGTATGGAGGTTGCTTAGATGTCTGCTTTGGAGGTATCTGTTGCTTTTGCAGATTTTTATTTAGAGCCTCTGAGTATGTTTTCATGTATTCATGTGTGTTATTTGCCGGTGTTAGTTTGTTAGGTCTACGTGAGACTGGTGGTGTGTTGCAGGTATTACCCTTCTCCTCTTGACTGTCAGTTCCAGTCTTGGGTTGAGAGAGCTTTGCCTCCAGTTTGGCTGTATAATTGCATCTCTCGCATATATTAGTGTTTGGTGGTAGGAGGAGAGGGTTGTCTGTGTACATGAGGCAGTTGTAACATTGCCTCATAATGCCCAGATTCACCAGTTGGACTAGGGAGTACACCGGAAACTGCCCTTTGGACATGCCTGAATAGGTAGAGTAAGCTGTTTTTCTGATTGGCTGGTGGGGACGAATAGAGAGCCTTGTCCTTCTGGACAGTATAGGGGGGTCTAGTGCTAGGGTTAATTAGTGCTTGCTATGAGTTTTAAGCAAGTGCTTGACTGTGAAATGAATGGTTTGAGTGCTAAAGTTGAAGGTTTGTCTAGTTCCAAGAGAAAAATTGAAGAGTAGACTTCGTGGATCCGAGAATAGTTTAACTCTAGCTAAATGGCGCTGCCCGGTGCACAAAACCACACAAATGTGGTTTTATAGCAGGGAAGTAAAAGAGATAGAAATTAGCCCACAATGGCTGATAAACTACTAACTTCTGGGCTGAAACCACTCCTCCAGGGACAGATAGGCTTCTCAAAGCTCCCCTCTCTCACAGGTGAACAAGGAAACTTCCTTCTATCCAAGTAAGGTATGGGCAACTCAGAAACTTGTAACACAGCCCTGGATTCAGCAATAATCTGAAATCTGGTCTATACTAATTCAGAAAGGCGTGAAAAGTATATATGTGTATATATATATATATATATATATATATATATATATATATATATATATATATATATATATATATATATATATATATATATATATTTTTTTTTTTCAGAAAATAGAGCAGATACAATCAAAATTAGCCCAAAATGGTCAATAAACTACTAACTTCTGGGCTGAAACCACTCCTCCAGGGACAGATAGGCTGCTCAAAGCTCCCCTCTCACAGGTGAACAGAGAAACTTCCTTCTATCCAAGTAAGGTATGGGCAACACAGAAACTTGTAACTCAGCCCTGGATTCAGCAATAACCTGAAAACTGGACTATACTAGTTCAGAAAGGCGGGTAACAAGTATATATATATATATATATATATATATATATATATATATATATATATATACTTTTTTTTTCCAGAAAATATAGTAGATACAATCAAAACAACACTTTAAATGCACAGAAAAGGCTATTGCACTTTAGTGTGTAGCCTACAACAGTTAAACAGATTATTTAAACACAAAAATTACTTAATTCAAGTGCAGGCAGGAAATAAGTACAATATGTAGCAATAACAAACTTTTTAAATGAAGACAAAGAGTGTAAAATGAAGATGAAGATTAAAATGCCACTTGCAGTTTTGTAAGCCTAAGCAGGGTAAAACAGTTACTGAGCAGGTCAGAAATTCTAATAACATTTGAATTTATGTAGCAGAATGGCTGCAGCAGCATGTACCTTGTATCTTATTTAATTATTTGTTGGACCCTGACAAGTACTGTACTTGTACCAGTCAACTGTTTAATTAAAAGGAAAGAGTGTTCCAGAGCTGTGCAGGATATATTGGATTTCTAGAACCACAAGGGAAGACTCAAATGCAAACTGGGCTTGACCAATCTGTAATACAGATCAAATCAATAATTACAACTGGGGAAGTATAACAATAAAAAAAAACAACTGTCACCTAAAACAGATAATATAAACTAGTTATCAGACTTTTACCAGCAGGGACAAACAAGCAGATAAAAGAAAAAGGTTGGGGGCAAAGCAGATGGAAAGTCTATGAGAAAGTTTTTAGTTAACAAACAGTGCAGAAAGTAACTGAGAAAGTTTTTAGTTACAGGGCAGAAAGTAAGTAGAGTGGGATAGACAGAGAGAGACAGAAAGTGAAAGAGCAGACTAGGGTAACTTTCTATACCCAAAAATTGAAACATCATAAAAATACTCATACAATTATGTTACAGCAGCTAGGAAACAGGCTTGTCCAGACCACAGACAATGGTTTCTAAAAGCAGGCATAACAGTTCCATTAGCAAAGTGACAGATGCATAATATATACACACATATTACTAAAGAGGTTAAGACAGCATGTGTAGCAATGCAGTAATGTAAAAGGTCATAGATGTACAGAACAAATACTTTTAGTAAAATAACTTACATCAAATGTTGATCTTGGCAAGGAAAACTGCAAGTGAGTTCAGACTGAATAGACGGTAAAACTGGATTGTCATATGCAAGCAATGTAAAATAAACAATCAAAAAGATAAAATAAGGGTAGGGGATAACAGATTCAAGTGAGTAGATGGAGAATGGAAAACGTGCATACACACTGCTTAGATAAGTATGGGAAAAGACAAACACAAGGAAAAACCTAAGAAACAGGAAAAAGAAAAGTGAAGATCAAAAGCACTATAGAAATTAGACTCTGTGGGAGTCCATCAGACTGCACACCCTCAGTGAGTAAGAATATTCACTGGTGAGCTGATATATAAGGCAATCTTTATGTTTCAGAGAAAATAGCAGAGAGGGGGGAGAGAGAGAGAAATATTTTTTAAGAATTAAAAATAATAATAATAACTAGCATAGGCGCTGGAACCATAGAACGAGGGGGTATGAGCGCTCTCCCACTTTTACAGCTGCAGGTTAACTTCTTCACTGTGCGATGCAAGTGTCTTCTCCTTTAAGGAGGACCTTGCATGCATTGTATGCATGCATGCCAACGCAGATGTAAATACATTCCGCACTTGTGCGTGGAATTTAAGCTGGCAGTTCTGTCAAGAGAGAAGGAAATGTGTGCATGCCCTTGTGGACACTCGGTTGAGAAAGAAGGTAGGTGTGTGTGTGTGTGTGTGTGTGTGTGTGTGTGTGTGTGTGTGTGTGTGTGTGTGTGTGTGTGTGTGTGTGTGTGTGTGTGTGTGTGTGTGTGTAATTTAATATTGTTCATTTCTGTATGACACAGAAAGTTTGTGTGTGTGTGTATGTGTGTGTGTGTGTGTGTGTGTGTGTGTGTGTGTGTGTGTGTGTGTGTGTGTGCATGTGTGTCTTGCTAGTGGGACTTTTAGGGAAAGAGTATTTAGTAACATAATGTGTAGAGTTCAGCTTGGTGAAAGGAAAGGATTAGATGATACTTGTGTACATGTGTTGGTAGGAATTCAGTTCATGAACTAACATGCCTGCAAAATTGTTAGAGCTATGCTGGGTTCTCTTTTGCTGGATTTGGAGACTATGATGCCATAGTAATTTATCTCAATTTTAAAGATTTTCCTTAGACTGAAATAATAAGAGTAATTTTCCTCAGTAGTATTCATTTTCCATTTTATTCCATCCTACATGTATTTATTTCATAACCTGCCTAATATTCTTTACAATTTGTACATTATATAAAACTAGTGCAACCCTTGCACACTAGGATAGAAGTCCTTGAGGAGTTTGGAAACTCAAACTCAACAAACACAGAGAAATGAAATGAATATCCTTACTTATAAGGCTATATAGAGTATCCCCTGCCTTTCTCTGCTGATAATATATGCATATATGCTCATGATGTATTTCTCCAAATCAGTTTTAAATCATATAGAAGTGCTTGCTTCAGCTGTTACAAAATATACTATCATTGCATAATTTTCATTGATGGGAAGAAGAGATGAAGTCTGTCAAGTTTAAATGACAAGAAGTGAGCTTTGTCAGCAAGAATCTGTCAAACTTTTAGATATACAGTTGTGAATATGAGGACTTTTACATCAGAATAAATTCATTAAGGACTGTAATTTCCTTAGGAGTTAGCAGACTCTGGTTTGTGTTAAGAATGCAGACTAGGTTTGTGAACTGAAAAGAAATGTGTAATCAGACCACCTGGAATATTTGAATTTTCTTTAGGAAAACAAATCTGAATAGCAATGCTTCTGAAAATCAATAGTATATTTTTCTGGTAAGAGAGAGACAATGAAAGCTGACTTAGCCATAAATAGAATTGCTTACCTTATGGTTAGACTGAGAATGTTATTCCTAAAAAGATCATGATTCCCATGTATGTATTTTAGATTATGCATGGTGGTGTCAAGCCATGCTTTAGATATGACAATATCATGTTGGTAAGCATTAACCATACCTTCTATTTGTGTATGCAATAAGGTGCAAACAGGTGTTTATGGTACAGATATTACTTCACAGCAGGGGTGTTGAGAGATATTTGGCCAAAATGTGAGCATTTTCAGCTCATGAATGTGCAATAATATGTGTATCTTGCTCATTATCAAGTGCCCAATTGCATTTATAAAATGGGTGCCAGTATTTTAAATGCATACATACATGTAAATATGAGACTTATATGCTACATCATTTGGCAAATTGTAAATTCAACCAAATGTACTCTGTCCATACATATGTTGTGCATAAAAATATAGATACACTACAGAAAATACATTCAATCAACATGCTTTTGTGCCATGGTGGAAATTACACAGCAACTTCTTTAGCTATGAGATTTAGTGGAGCTTTAAACACTTTTTTAGTGTATATATTTCAAGGTGCACATGATTTGGCATCCTATGGCCCCTGGGATCAATCACTTACTATTGTTTCCATGTTAAAAATATCACTGCACTAACTGATAAAAACTGGAATTTTCCTCAGTCACCTGAATGACTTGGTTCCTATCATATAACTACAATTCCAATCTCCCAGCAAAACCCATCAATCAAAATACAACCTGTATGACATCCAAAAGGTGTACTGTTGTGGTTTGGATCTCAACAGCCCCTTTAATGCCATAAACTTATTATAACACAAATATTCAATGATTTCATTTCACATACATTCATATTGTTCAAAGAGCAGCTAAGGCATCATACAATGAAGAAGTGTTCAGATAATTTGTAAAAATGTCATAACTAATGACATACTCTAAAATGTATTTATCTATTCCATATTCAGCAACAGTAGTTTGTCAAATATATATTCCACTGTATATTGTAAATCATTATTGTACCATTTTTGGGGGGTGTTAATCTCTCTGTTGGAGTACTGCTTTAGACTCCAATATTGTTACTTATGAGAATCTACACTAAAATGTATTGCCAAATACAGTCATACTAACATACCCAAAATATGTAACCAAAACTAAACTGCAGACTACAGGAACTGACGAGGATAATCAGTAGCCCGAAGACAGGCAATTGACACAGGAAGTGATTTGCAAAGACCAATCAGGTCCTTGCCTCATCACTTCTCTGTTTTTTTTTTTTTTTTTTTTTTTAAGAAAAAAAAAAATGACAACTTACTTCCGTGTCTGCTGCAGCCAATTAGGTCTCTTGCTTCACTGAAGTGGACCTGATTGAGGTCAGCTTACAAACAAGTTTTTAATAAAACAAAACAACAACAAAAAATTGGAAAAGAAATGGTGGCTATAGCAAAAGATTTCAGTCACAGCAAATGTAAACCATGTGCAACTTCTTTTTTCCTTTTTCTTCCTCTATCTAACGCTGTACATTAATTCATCCTTGTCATAGGGTTTCTGTTTTTCAATGTCCTTTTTAAATCTACACCTAAATACATACATGGATTATTGTCACTCTGTTGAACAGTCAGTTTGTTACTTGCAGAGAGATGAAATTTCTTCAAGTGCAATTTTGGTCAATTGCACTTATATTTGAATGGTGTAGATGTCAGAAGAAGGAAACTCAATCACAGAAAGTAAGTGTATGCTTGGATGTTAATGTTGAAAGTTTTGGATATACTGAAAGTTTTGGTATTAGTGAGGTGGACTGTTGGTGGATTGTTTGCAAGATAGAGTTAGACTAAAAGCTAGTGAATGGGGTAGATTTAGCAGTAGCATAGCTAGGGTGGAGCAAGAGGGGCTACTACCCCCAGCTACAAAGTGTTGAGGTTCTGATCAGATGATCCTGATCTTTTTTCAAAGCAATACCAGCTTCTAAAAGTTGCTATTGCATGTGTGGTCAAACCCGAGCACTGTAGAGCTCTATGTGTCGTCTAAACTGTAGCAGCAAGCAGTCTGATACAATTTAAAAGTAAAAAAAAAAAAAATTAACCAAAACATGAGCACTGTAGTACTCCATGCAGGCAGAGTATAAGCTGTAGCAATTGTTTGCTTCATTTGTAGCAAGCAGTTTCCTACAGCTTTAAAAGCAAAAAAAAAATAACCAAAACTGGAGCTCTGTAACACTCTGTGCAAGCAAGGTATAAAGTCTGGCAACTACTTGCTACAGTTTAAAAAATGTTTTTTTAAACTAAAACATGAGCACCACAATGCTCCGTGGAGGCAAGGTATAAACTGCAGCAACTGTTAGCTGCAGTTTAAAAAGAATATTTTCTTTTTTTTTAACCAAAACCCGAGCACTGTAGCACTTTGTGCAGGCATGTCATAAACTGTAGCAACTGCTTTGTGCATTTGTAGCAAACAGTTTGCTATAGTGTAAAATAATATTTTTTTATAAATAAAATATATTGAAGAAGGATTGGGGCTCTTGAATTAAAGAACTGGAGGGGACATGGATCTAAATGTTATAAACCAATCTCTTACAATGTAGTCATTGGATCATTTCAGTGATGTTTTTTTTTTTGCTCTTTTGAGGGGGTGTACATAGTTCATAGACAGACAAAAGCGATCAATTGTTAAGATAAATAAAAGCTGAAATTTTCTTTACTGTGCTTACAGTTTTTATGGACTTATTTGCTCTGGATGCTAGTTTATGGTTTACCGGGAAATTAAGGAACTGTTGGCAGTTGTGTTTTATCACTAGTTCATAGTACTGGCCCATGACACTTACTGAACAAACTACAGTATGTAACAAAGAGTTACCCCAATCAAACACTAGAGGGAGACACAGAAAGTAACTATGTTTTTGTGTGGGTAAGCAGAGAGACTTTATTCCAAGTTAGGATCTGTGTATCTTCGCAAACATTTCTCTTCTCTGTTCCTTGTGAGCTACTTTTTAGTCAGCTTTGCATATTAAGCCTTAGATGCAACGTATTCCTTTTTGTTTTTTTAAAGAAAAAAAAAATAAGACTGAATTTCTTTCTTTATTCATGATTTTTACTCATGTCATCATCGGATCAAAAGCTTAAACAAGGCTCTAAAATGTACCTCAGAGCATATATAACCCTATGGCTTCTAGGGACTTGGGAGGGCCTTGTGGCCTCAACACCTTTGGCTTAATTCAGCAATTTCCTATATTATTTCAGTGCACTCTTTGTCAGTTAAGGTGTGTGTGGGAAGGAAGGAAGCAAAATCTGAAGAGTAAGACAAAATGTGAGAAAAGGAAGAAAAATGTCATCTGGATGGTGTGACAGCGCCATGATAGGCAGATGGGGACACTGGGGGATGTGTGTGGGGGAAGCAGTGGGTAATAGGGGTGTCATAGTGCCCTTCCTCTAGGGCATCATTTCACATAAGGTCAGTTGCGCTTAGCATCTATCAAGATTTTAAGCTTTATTCATATAGTAATATATAAAAAAGAAAGCATGCGTGATTACAGGTTTTAGCTAGAGTTATTCTTTTACATAGTGTACAGAGCATACACATCTATAAAAAGCAAAAACTAAGCCAAGGAAGTTCAAAGGAATACAATAAAGACAGTGCAGTGCTGGCCCTGACTGCTACATAAGAAGACAGTACAGTGATAGTAAATATGTACTACAAGGTAAAAGAAAGTTGCGGTCTCCACTATGCCTGACCAAGAAACATGAGTGCATATGCCACAGATGAGAAGAAAGCCACTGGTTTGGTTACCAAGGACCACTTAAGGAGAATACAATTAATAACAGAGCATATAATGCAGATGAGAGGAGGAATGACATGCATGTGTTTGTGTTGGGAGGGGGCCACAAGCAGTCATATAAAAAACTGAAGAGCAGAGTGCATATGCCATAGATGAAAGGGGAGACTTGTGTATGTGGTGCTGGCAGTATTAAAGCATCATATAAAAACAGGCAGATAGACAATGGCATATATCAACAAAAGGCAAGACAGACTGTGTACTGCACAAAGACAAGAGAGACTATAGGGAGGACACTAAGACTTAAATCAGCAGAGACTGAGAATTACTGTTGATACATCACTTATGAAAGAAGAAACTCTGTTTAAAGGTGGGGGGCTTCAAGACTCACTCCATATAGGCAGTATAGTAATTCAGTGTTCAATGTCTCTACTTCCTTGCCATGGGGGGGGGGGCATATAGACTTGTTGAGTCTAGATACCCCCCCCCCCCATTTCTGCATCAGATTTCTTATGGTACCTCTGCTTCTTCCCACCTCCCATAAATATACTGTTTAAAATAAAGATATATATATATATATATATATATATATATAGAGAGAGAGAGAGAGACTGAGCGAGCGAGAGAGCGTGCACACGAGCAAGACACATAGTGCTATTTGCACATATACCACTGATGAGAAAAGAGGCTGCATTTGGGGTCAGGGGGTTAACCCAAATAAAAGAATGAATAAATAAATAAATCTAGATTTTTCAAAAAGCAAAAATAGAGTAAAAGATTAAGTACATATTTATATAAATCGTATGCTTAGGGATAAAAGGTCATAACATGAGGCTGGTACTGATGAGGGTAAAGAGTAATATTGCACAGTATACTTTTCATGAAGTCAATCTGAATTTCTGAAATGCAGTGTAAAGTGCCAGCTTAGTTATTCAAACCAGCTGCTGGTCAACAAGCTAGCAATATGCTGAGGATTCACACTTAATAAATAAATGCAACATTTGCATGTCTCAGAGATCTAAACTTTGTAGTGTCACTGTTTGGTTGTTCATGTGGTTGATTTAAACTCTAGTGGTCAGAAGTGTTCCTGATGTATTGCCTGCAGTTAAATGTGCATTTATGAATTATTTAAAAATAGGAACACATCAATCTCTTAAGATAATTTACATCATTACAGAAATAATGCTGACTCATGTTTTCAGAAATCTAAATTGTATTAAGAAAAAGATTTATGTATTACATGATATGTATCTTTTATATATGGAATGCACTCAGTAAAATCTCTGCAATGTACATTTCCTGTGATAACAGGTTTGAAACTTAAGTCTGGAACACTAATTGTATATGTCATATACTTTTTTCATTTTCAATAATACTTCTAAACCAGCTAGCGATTGTTCTCCTTCAGAGCTTCTAAAGTATATATAACTTTTAAAAATGTTCTAAGAATGTGAAATGCCAATGCAATGAAAAGCAGTGACGTTCATTTGAAAGTCGGAAAGATAAATTCATTCTCAACAAGCTTCTCTTGCTGTACAGAAAGCAAACTGAACATTCATGGGCTCTACTAGAGTGTTACTCTGTACATCTGCTGATTGAGCCCGTGTGCATAATAGGAATAACCACAACACTTGACACTTTATATGCCAGCATAACACAGCGCGAAAGCAGGTTTATTACAATAGCAATAACACTGAGCTGCATGCAAATGTAATAGACAGGTAAAGCACAGGTATATTTAAAATAATCTATAAAAAGTGCAGATGCAGCATTTACTTAAGCTTAAATAGGGATTTAAACTATCTTTCCTAGTTCAAGCTGAGTTACCCTTCTTAGAAATTACCACCATACTGTAAATATTTATTGAAATATTCTTAGATCTGCATTTTTACAATTTTTTTCTGTATGTCTGTAGATCTGGGCATAATGGGATGACATTCTTGTTATCCTGTACAAATGCATGTAGGGAGATGACATGGAAGTGACATTGACCCTCCTGCATGCCCCAGAATGTGTGAGGTTCTCCTCAGTTACTTACTGCAGTTATGTATCTCAGGAAGGCAATGAAGGACCGCTGTGCAGGTACATTTATTTTTTTGCATGTCATGCATTTTGAAGATTGGCATTTTGTTTAGGACAGTTTTCTTCTGTTAATCTAAAAGTCATGATCTATGTAATGCACCAGGTATTTCTTCAGTTGCATGGCAGCTTACTGCAGTGGAAACAAAACATGTGGCAACAGAGTTCAAAGTCTTAATATCATGTCCCCCACCAGCAAAAAGATATGAAAGCTTATGAAAATTGAATATAACATAGCTCGGAACTCTTCTCAAGTTCCAAGTTGGATAGTGTACCTGACATGTGGGAAGTTACCATGTGTTGGTATGTTGCAATTTACAGTATCAGGTAGTGCTACAAAGCAGTGAAGAAAACAGCACAGGACTAGGCTTATGTAAATGAGCAGGTAATGAGACATGGCAGCATAGCAACAAGCAAGGTGACATAAACAAAAGTGGCACCATTAGCATATGAGCTAGTACGAGTTAACTGACCAGCAATTGACAGAGAGATGTTGGCTGACATGTATTAACCACAAACTAGATCCACTGGAATGGCTGGACTTTCTACACTCATAACCACTGGGTTCCTATTATATAATCGAAGATGCAATCCTTCAAATGCATCTTGATGGAACTTGAAAGCACAAAACAGCAAAATAGCGAAACGGCATATAAGCAATTTCTTTCCCTGGGAAATAAATTGCTTCGCCGCCTCTATCACTTTGCTGTTTTCGTCACTGTAGTGCAATCTCAGAGTTGATATATTTAAGTAGGGGGGTGTGGGGGGACAAAGCCCCCCACATTATGTAATGTTTTGAAGTTTTATTTTTATTTTTATTTTTTTTGTGGAACAGCAATTTTTTTCCCTGGGAAAAAAATTGCTGTTCCGAGTGTTCAGGATTATAAACTTTTACTTACATGAGGTCGATAAATCAGCGTTCGCTTTTTTAAGAGTTCGCTGATTTAATATAGACCCAAAACCACCTAGGCATTCTTACCACTTATTATACTAGCCAAAGAGAACTTTCCAGAGACAAACAGAGGATGCACAGGATATATTACTGTTGTCAGCCTTCAGAGTACTCAATACATTCCTTGATATTCTGCTTCCACATGTGGAGAAGCATATCTGTTTCCTATTACAAAAGGGGAGAGAGAGAACCATCATCATCATCATGTATTGCGTCTATGATACCATCCCCTTCCACAAAGTACAGAGTGCTATAGTGTGCAAATTTTTGGCAATAAAGCCCACCTGGTTCCATGGACTGTTATTAGGAAGGGAAACATTCTATCAAATAACAGATAGCATGTAATACACATTGATTGATGACAAGGGTTGATAACTAATGTGTCTGCTATAACCATGAATTTGACACCCAGAATACAAGTTATATGTGCATTGTGACTTTATGCATATTGAAATTCAACTGGGCCACCTATTTAATAAGTGGAGACACTGTACTAATCAGACATACACATAGTCAAAGACAATGTATACAAGTGTCTCATTCCCCCTATGTTCCCACTGTGCTTCATGTGATGCCTGATAGCCATTGCAGTCTTGTAGATGACACCCATACAGAAACCAAACAGCATGATTCAATAACAGTATAACACCTGATTAACTCACTCATCCTAAACTGTGATTCAGCTTACCACACACTTACTGATCCAAACCCGTTACACATAATTTAGTCTCTTCTTTCATCCTATGGGTTTGTGTTATCTTTTCTAACCTAACTTCAACTACCCATATCTCCACCGCGTTTATTTCTCCTACTTTAACACTGTTCTCTCTTTTGTATTCCATTTATGTTACCGTACATATATTTCACTTGTTAGATCTATGTATATATTGTTTGTCAAACTGTCTATGTTTATTTGTAAATAAAAACTATTGTTATTTATATAATTTACATTGTGTTGTTACATTATAATACCACCCTATGAGCCTGTAATTGGTCAATGTTTGATCAGTGTTTTAGCCTGGTAAACAAATTTAAATAAATAAATAAAAACACCACCCATGCACAAAACAAACAAAACATCATATAGCGGGAGTTTGGACTGCTAAAGGTCAAGTTCCATCGTCTAGATATGTCTATGAGGCACTACAATATACCAGTGCCACAGCCTGTAGACTGTTGTAGCTATATGATATGATTACCAGGAAACATGAAGACTAGCCATCTGTCCTGAAAGCCTCTTGACCTACTATAGGATCCCCTCATCACAACTAATACATCACCTCAGCCAGTGACTACAGACAGTGAGCAGAAGTCACACAACGAACCTAAGACAGAGAGAGTACAGTACACGGCAGTACATTTAAAGCTGCAGCATTTAGTCTTGTTCTTTGGGCCCATGATGAGCACACAGCATCTGTGTAGGATCACACAGGTCCAACACTATGCATGCGGTGTTAGTTAAAGATTATGCTGTGCAGGTGTGTATGATCAAGTCATACTTTGCATTAGACATTGTCACATACAATACACAGGATCGAGCTCAACATGTGTTTCAGAGGTCACCATTTGCACAGGTGCCAGCACAATGACATGGCTGACATCACATCTTGGATTGATGGCCATGTCACTGGGCAAAGAGACTGAGGTCCTGTTGAAAAAAGTGTTGTGTCATATATAATGTCCTCTAGTAAAAGGAATGAGGTGGCACACAGAGGTGTGATGTGAGGCCACTAAGCTGCCTTGATGTGGCACTACTAAAGGCTCCAATGACAGAGATATAGAGCAACTATAGGAAGGGGACTCATGTGTTGTCTGATGGTGAGTTGCCCTGTCCCAGGAGGCTTTCAAGTGTCATCCCCTATAGCATGGGGTAGTGGAGTGAAATACTCCCAGATTTGGAGGGGCAAACTGTGTACCTTGCAATGGCCTTTATATATATGACCACCCAATATGTGTATCCACCCCTTGATCATAGAAAACAATACTGGACAGGAGAGTGATGGTGACCCCTGCTGTTCTCCTCATGCAAGTGGATATGACAGCAGTGTTTGTGCAACCATAGCCTTCATGATATCTAGCATGTCATTGTGCATAGAATCTGTGGCCTCAACATGGTTTTGAAAGTGTTGTGTGGCATCAACAAGGAAGCCACACAGCATTGTAATAATCTCCATGTCTGTATGAGTAGCATCAAAACATGTCCAGATGATCATCCTGCATATCTACTGATTGAACCCTAATGCTGCCTTCATGTCAGGGGGCCAGTTGTGTGACACAGTACCACTGGAAGCCTTTGCTAGGTTGCCATGTAGTGGGTATGCCTACATCAGAAGCAGTGTGCTCCTCTGCTGCTGCCATCACAGGTTCAGCTGTCAGTCACAAGGTTTGGCACTGATGGGCATCATCAATGCTCATGTTGTACAGCATGCAGCTCAGGTATTGGCAAGGCCATTCCTTTACCATAAACAGCGGGTAGAATATCACCCTGGAGATAGACAGACAATGCCTGTATGTCATCTAAGTGTCTGTGTCTTATCACTGTTGTCATATCCTGCAGAAGTGTTGACAATAACCTGTTGTCCTGACCCAGCCTGTACAGGTGTCACTATAGCAGTGGTTTGATCTGTGAATAAACAATAAATGACAGAAAAGGGTGAATCTAAATAGCCATGCTATGTGTAAGGCTCTGTGTTGTAATGCAAATAGTGCCTCAGGTAATGCATATATAGAAAAGACACAAACATCCAATGGTTTTCCTGTGTACCTGCACACCTAAGTATGTATGGGAAACATATACTTTGGAATATGTGGACTGTTACACCATATGCCAGGTATGACCTTCTGCCTTCATCATCTCTGTGAAGATACCCAAGGAAATCCTCATTGTCAGTTAGGTATGCATTGGCAGTGGTAAGTGGTCCCCTTCCAGTGGCTAGCATCAATGCCACTAAGTTACACATCTTCTTATATGCCTGTCTGATCACATTGTGACACACCTCCAAAGTTGCGGTGTTGTGTACCAATATCTCCAAGACATGGTCTCACAGTGGCTAATGAGCTCCTCCTCTAAGTAATAGACAGCATTCATTGGTAAGGAATGCCCGCAGCAGGGCATCATTTTTAAATTGACTGACATTATTCAGCCTCTGCCATCCAGACCATGCTGAGGACACAATGACTCATGTGGAAGCAAGCCACATAGCTGTAGGCCAATTGCTGCTGGAGAAAATAGGCTATCAATTACAAAAAGTGACTTGCCATAGTTATACTCACCGTTACAGGTGTGGAAGGGGATAGGAACACAATAAGTGCCACTGATCTGCATTAGATACACTGAACATTATAAGTAGGCATACTGCATGAAAAAAGAATGTATGCATACCTGTGTCATTGTTTTACTTATGATTTAATAAAGATGTTCATAAAGAAAGTATATCAGCGCGGAAGGGGATAGAAACAAAATAGGTGCCACTGATATTCTATGCTATTAACAGGGTAGTAGTCCAATGATACCCGACACCAGTGATAGGATCAGACAGGTGCAAATATGATTATGGGGGAAAACTTCATAAACAGCATGGGTAGAGGATACCTAGTAGATCACAGGTGACAGTGAGCTTCAGGGCTATGATGTTGAGATTACACATGCCAACTACAGGTGTCCCCATGTCAATGGTGCAAGAAGTAGTACACATGTCTTTGGTTAAGAAGGCTGTAGGTTCAGACCTCTTAACCTCTCAGAGCAAGAAATCTGGACAAAGCCATAAATAAAAGTGGGTCAAAGATCCAAAAATAGGAACAATTTTAAATATTGCTCTTACAACCTTAAAAAGTTGATAGAATAACAGGTTTTACATTCGCATGAATTTTCTGAATGGTATGAAGTCAGAAACTCAAATGTCTGTCATTACTTTTTAACTTAAATCTTTAACGATTTCCCACTAATTTTCCAGAAAAACAAAATGTTATAAAAAAATGGACCAAATATATGAGGCAAAAATCTGGGCATTCTACGAAATTCTGTACAGTTGAGAAGATTGTGTAGGTTCTATTCCCACACCACATTGCTGACACTGCAGTTCAACATAAGAGAATGCTACACTCCTGAGGCTGTCATACTTTGGATAAGACGTAAAACTGAAGTCCCATCTGCTTGAGTTGGTGATAGTTCAGGTGGATGCAAAAGATCCCATGGCACCTATCGAAAAGAGGGGGTCATATTTAACACAACATAGAAACATTATTTACATATTTACAAACTTTACATATTTACAGGTACATTCATACACATTTATATTTCTTACTATTTTTCATTTTTTATAACATATTCATTGTTATTCTTCCATAAATGACCCTCACTCTTCTTCCATAATCATAATCCAAATTTTCACAATATATCTGCCAAAATCCATTTCTCATTAAACAAAATTTCATTCAGATTTTCATTCCAAATAACCCATACTACATAAAATAAATTCTTATCTACCCTTCTCACATATTCTGTCATATGATTCTTATAATATCCATACATAATCGTATTCATATCGATATCATGTGTCATTAATATTAATATCATTAATATTTAAAAGATTCTTCACACAACCTTTTCCAAAGTTTCACCACTCTTTTATATTTAAAAAAACAAAACACAAAAAACAAACATGTTCTGTTGTCTTCTCCTCCCTCAAAATAAACATACTTTTCAACTTTCTTTTTGTATGGCATATTCCCACTTACTAGTAAATTATTTATTACCAATCTCCATAGGAAATCCTGATGCTCTACTATCTTGGTATATAACGTTTTCCTTACTTTAATGGCTTTAAATCAAGAGTCTCAAACAAGCAATACTAAAATGACACAAAATGAATTAATTTGCCCAGTGATCACTTCAACAGTTTGTCCAAGCATGGACAAGCACCAAAATGAAACACTTCCTCTACCGATCCCATCATCAGTATATCTAAGTATTCACAAGCACTAAAATGAAACATTTCCCCACTGATCCCTTCAGCAGTATGTTGACATATGCACAGGCACCAGAAAACCACACATTTAATGAGGAACAGATCAAAAATATGAGCTGAAAATCTGGACTGCGCAAAGATATGCTTGCAGCAATGCTGCCCTTTCGCCAGCATGCCAAACGTGATCTCTATCTCAACAGTACCGTACATACATACATACTGCTTTGGCACCTTGAAATATTGTTTAGTCTTTTATACCTACAGGCATTTAATTTAACCTGCCAGACATACTCTAAATAGTGCATCAATTTCTTTTGAATGCCTCCGGGATCTTATCTTTAACATTGTCTGAAACGAAAAATATAAAACTTCTTAAAACCTTTACACTTTTTGGCACATTTGCATAAGGCAATTTTACCTACTATTTAAGAAAAGTAAGAAACAAATTTGGTTACATGACTGGCTGCATGTGACCTACCCAAGGGTTTTTAAATTGAAGTAACTTTTTGTGAAGATGGATCTAAAGAAGTTTCTAATCCAGAAGAGTTTTGTAAGAGGTAAAAGAGCTTATTCATTTATTCATGTTTTTTATCAGTAGAATCAGTTCTGAGTTGGGTACCTCCACCTTCATTCATTTTTATTTTTAGTTTCACAAGTTTTATAAAAGGTTGAAAAAACATTGCATCCTGTTGGGAGTTTTTCTATGTTAGTATTTTTTCTTTATAATTTTTAATTCCTTTTTCACATATTCTTTTTCTCTTTTCCTTATTCTCCCCATTTCTCATACATGTTGTACTTCTATTTAAATATTCGCACTGTTAAAATCCTCATTCACTTCCTTTACCCACGTTAATATTCTTTACAAGTTTAAAGAAGTAGAATACATAACTGGATTTAGTAGTCCCAATCCCCCTTCATCTTCACTCATATGCAACATACCAGTTTCCACTGGATTTAATCTAGAACTCTATATGGAAAAAAAACACCAGTTGCATAACTTTCATATTTTACTGTGATCGTATAAACATTTGACATATACACTATTTTTCTCATTAATGCCAAATTCACAAGATAGACTTTTTTTCCTGAATGATCTAAACATACTCAACAGAACATATACTTCTTTCATTTCATTTATCAGTCCTTCTCATTGCATCATAACTACATTTTTTCCAAATGTTATTCCTAGTAAAGACAGTTCATTCATTGAAAAATACACCCCCCAGTTCCCTTAAATATATTTTGTTCTTAGTAAATAAAACTATATCATCTATGTACATTGTAACAACCAGTAGCACCACTTCCTCTTAGACTAAGCATCTTTCATCTTTCATTTTATAAACAACTTTACTCATTATCCCATCCATTCCCAACATACAATATTCCACAAACAGGACACCCTTGTCTTATACTGCAGCTTATGCATATTTCTTTCCTCAGCCACCCATTCACTAGCACTCTTACACTATTCTTCTAATATGTTGACACACATACTATCCTATTTCTACTACCATTTCCATACTTTTCCATAATACTCTACAAACATCCATATTCCACGGTATCAAATGCCTTCCTAATATCACCTACCATAAGTTTCACATCCTCCCTTTTACTTAGAACATTGTCCACAATTTTTACACAACCAATTACAATTATTCACACCCCTTCCCTTTTATACCATATATACTTTCTTCCATAATATCCCTAATCCTTCCTTCTATTCTTCTCTGGATTATTTCTGTAAAAATTGTATATACTGTATTATTTAGCATCATGGGTCTCCATTTTTTTTATTTCACTCTTTTCACCTTTCTTCCATATAAATTTTAAGCCTAGCCAATTTCCCTTTTTGCGCTCAAATTAACCTCTCCCATTGGTTTGAGGCTGACCTTACTCATCCCATGGTTGATATTATATATTACCCCTAATGAGAATAACTGGGGTCATACAACAGATAATTAGAGAGGATCCATGCATGGAAGGGCAGGCAGGCTAGTACTTACTGATGACCGTATGAAACTATATGTTTTAATATAACACTATAGAACTCTATATAAACAAAACCATCATTCAAGCATTCATTCAGTCTTCTTTCAGCTTTTCCCAGTTAGGGGTCGCCACAGCGGAACTCCGGTCCGCTAATGATTGGCAGTAGATTTTTACGTGCTGGCTTGCCAGGCCTAACACACAACCTTCAATGAATGAACGCCCATTCATGCATGTCGACAAACAGAAGACGCTCTAACTGAGAATTGAACGTGCAACGTCTAACTGTGAGGCGACAACGCTACCGCAGCACCACCACCGCAGTATCCATTCAGTACATTTACAAAATAAACTCTTTGCCAGTCCATTAATTTCTTATAGAGTCCTTCATCCAATTCACAAATAGTAATTTCTTTTTCAAATTCATTTGTAACTTGTTCTAGAAATTTCTTTGCTTTCCATTCTCTCTCTTATTTTCCACAAATTTTCTGTTTGCAGTCTTTCTTCACTGGTCAGGAATCTTATATCCTCTAACATAATAACATCGAGATCACATTTAGCACACCATTCCTGTATCCCTATCCTTCATACATTGTTAATAACACTTTTCACATTTACAGAAAGTACTCTGAAATTGTTGCTTTCCCTTCTGGTTAAGTTTAGGGTAAATATTTTAAAGTTTCTTTTTTTTTTTATTTTTACTATTTCACCTATTGCATATTTTCCTAGGCTTATGTACAAATAACCCTCAATCTTCATAATCAGATTTTTCACTGATTAGAACTTCAAAAAAATTCTTAGTATCAGTTCCTTCTTCTGACCTCTCATCCTGTATGCAAACTCTCTCCTCCTTTTTCCCCTCCATAGGTTCATAGGTTCATAGGTAGGTACTAGGCTATCTGCCCGAAGGCATTTATAAGCCTAGCCAGAATGTGTTGACTTTCACCACCCCCTTAAATTAGTTCCCTGTGCCTCTGTCCAGCAGTGCCACTGAAGTGATCCCCGGGGTAAACTTTCTGTTTCCCATCCACTCGTCAAGGTTTCTCTTGAAGAGTGCTAGCGAGGAGCTCTACCTAATGTAGATTGGAATCTTGTTCCAGAGCATGGGAAGTCTCTGGGGCAGGAATCTATCCCTCCAGCATGTCCTATTTATTGTTGTGGTGAGGTTTAGATCCCTAGAGCGTGTGGCTCGAGGGGATAAGGTTTTCTTTAGGTGGAGCATGTCCATCAATTCTGGGTTGGACATGGCCTTATATGTCAGGCAGAGATCACCTCTGAGCAGGCGGTATGCAACTGAGTACAGCTGGAGTTTCTTCAGTCGAGCTGCATAGGGCATCTGTTTGAGGCCAGTGATCCTCTTGGTGAGGTACTTCTGTGGTCTTTCCAGCTGTTGCAGGTGTCTTGTAAGGTACATCCCAAATGGGGCGTTGTACTCTATAATGGGTCTGATGAGTGATGTGTAGAGGGGCACAATGACCTCTTTTGATCTGGATGCAAACCCTTTTGTGATTAAGTGAGCCACATAGAAGGATTTTCTAACCACTTTGGCAATGTGATTATCAAAGGAGAGATTACTATCTACTTGAGTCCCCAGATCCCTTATTATGTTTTCCATATTTAGGAGACTACCACCTATGTGGTAGTTTGTGGGTACTTTGTTATTTACAAAGGGAATAACTATGCACATTTTGACATTTAGCTTGAGGCCATGATTTTGACACCTGGTATCTATCTCAGTGAGACCCTTTTGGAGGATGCCTGTGTCAGCTGGTGAGTCAATTATAGCCCCTAGTTTGCAGTCGTCTGTGAACCTGGTCAGCCATAGTCCTCCTGTGCTTGTCTGTACCTCTGAGAAGTATATGCTGAACAGGAGAGGTCCTAGGATTGAGCCCTGGGGAACGCCACTTGTAACTGTTTTAGAGTCAGACCTAGCTCCTGCAACTCTCACCATGTGGGTTCTGTCCGTGAGCCAATTGGCAACCCATCTTGTGACATAGAGGTTTATGTTCAGGCTGGTGAGCTTATCTATAATACCAGAATGGGGAATGGTGTTGAAGGCCTTTGCGAGGTCTAGGTAGGCTGTGTGTACCACCTTTCCCTTGTCTATTGCCTTGGTAACTGTCTCAAAGAAGTCCACCAGGTTTAGGAGGCATGATCTGCCCTTAACAAAGCCGAACTGGGTAGGGTCCAGTGTTTGAAGGTTCCCACTGTCTCTGTTAATGAGCTCCATGATGATGCGCTCCATAGCCTTGCAGACCAAGCTAGTCAGGCTTATAGGCGATAGTTCCCAGGGTCTGTTGTGGCTCCACCTTTGTGGAGCAGAATAACCTTTGCTGTGCATCACTCTATGGGTACGTAGCCTGCGGAGAGGCTGAGTTTGAACAGTGTGTTTAGGTGAGGAGTTAGTTTGTCTTTGAGCTCATGTATGAAGCAGTCTAGAACACTGTCCAGTCCCATTGATGCTGTGTTTTTGGCTTTGGAGAGAGCTGAGTGTCTGTGATTATTTCAGGGGCTCTACATTCTTCTAGTATGGTTATGGGCCCTTTTGGGGGTGAAGTCTGCACTGCACCTGTCTGCCAGGATGTTGACAATATTGGTTGGTTCAGTGTATTTTGCGCCATTCTGCACTAACTCTGAGCGGATCTGAGCATTGCCAGTTAGATTCTTGACATAGCTAAAGAATGCCTTGTGGTTATCTTTGGAGTCCTTGGCAAGTTTTCTTTCAAAGCTCGGCTTGGACGATTTTATGAGGGATCGTAGTTTCTTGCTGATACTGATCAGGGATGTCTTCCCTTCTTGGGATTTTACTCTTTTCTGTACTAGTTTCCTCCTTCTATTGTATAGCTTGTTTATGGCAGGGGGTCCACCAGACTTGTTTCCTATTCTTGGAGGAGTGAGTCTTGGTTTTGCTTGGGATAGCATGATCCATGCATTCTTGTAGGTGCCCGTAGAATGCATTAGTAAAGGATTTTGCAGCTTGGACAGCATTATCCTTTAGCATGGGGGCTTTGAAACTTTCCACCTCCATCTTAAGTAACTTGAAGTTTGCTTTTGAAAGGTTTTTCACTGTGGTTTCCTTGTCCGGGGGTGGGGGCAGAATGTGGATTTCCAAAGTGATTTGTTTATGATCAGATCTAACCAGCGAGGGGTTGATCTCCAGTGTGGAACACCGGTCGCCCATGTTGGTGATGACCAGGTCCAATATGTTGTCACCTCTGGCGGGTGTGTTGACCAGTTGTTCCAGGGTGTTTGAGTTTATAAATTCTAGGAAATGTTGGGCAAGGGAGTTAGGACTTGAGTAGTTCTCCCAGTTAATGTTTGGGTAGTTGAAATCATCTAATATTAGGGTGTTTGGTAGGACCTTTATGTTACCCAGTGTTTCCAGAAATGCGGAATGGGGGTCCTGGGACATGGTGGGTGATCTGTAGCAAGCTGCAATTTGAATTGCAGTTTTGCCCATTGTTAGTTGTACGTGGATAATCTCTGAAGCATCGTGCTGTGCCACTAACCTGGAGGTGTTGGTATCCTTGATGAATATGAATACTCCCCCGCCTTTTGTATTTCAGTCTGGGTTCTGTGGCCGAAATGTATGGTATGAGTTGCAGCCTGGTAATGCTGGGGTGCTCTCTGGAGCCTTAAATCAGGTTTCTGTTACTGCATATATATTGATTTTCTCCATACTGAGGAGTGCCTCGAGTGTGTGCATTTTGAGGTTTAGACTTCTGGCATTCAATAGTATTACCCTCAGATTTTTGTTACTTGTGCTATTTACGGTGGTGGGTTTGTCTTTTGACCCTTGCCTAAAAAAAGGCAATATGGGGGTGGCAAAAGCCTTGGCCAGTATTTGAAAGCCTAAGGGTGACAGGTGCAAGCCATCTCTAGCAAAGCAGCGTGGCTTGTCGAGCATGTCATCCCAGGCAGGCAGACACTGGATCCCCTTTGAATGACACCAGAAACTTAGTGAGTGGGACATCAGTGTGCCTGACTATAGATTCACCTATTACTCGTATGTTGGGTATGTTATTTTGCCTTGAGGGCAGTGATTGTGTGGCACACTGGTTTTGTGAAGTATGTGTTTCATGGTTTGTGTTGGGGGGGGGGTGGAGGTTGCTTGGATGTCTGCTTTGGAGGGCTCTGTTGCTTTTGCAAATTTTTATTTAGAGCCTCCGAGTATGTTTTCATGTATTTACATGTGTTTTTTACCGGTGCTGATTTAATGGGTCTATGTGAGACTGGTAGTGTGATGCCAGTATTTGCCTTCAACTCTTGACTGTCTGATCCAGTCTTGGGTTGAGAGAGCTTAGCCTCCAGTTTGGCTGTATAATTGCGTCTCTCGCATGTATTTGTGCTTGGTGGTAGGAGGAGAGGGTTGTCTGTGTACTTGAGGCAGTTGTTACATTGCCTCAAAATGCCCAGATTCACCAGTTGCACTGGAGAGTACACCTGAAACTGTCCTTTGGACATGCCTGGATAGGTACAGTAAACTGTTTTACTGAATGGCTGGTAAGGTCGAATAGACAGCCTTGTCCTTCTGTAGTGCTAGGGTTTATAAGTGCTTGCTATGAGTTTTGAGCAAGTGCCGGGCAGAGAAATGAATGGCTTAAGTGCTTAAGTTGAAAGTTTGTCTAGTTCCAAGGGAAAAATTGAAGAGGAGACTTTGTGGAGCCGGGAATAGTTATACCCTAGCTAACCGGTGCTGCTCGGCGCACAAAACCAGGCAAATGCATATTTTTCTTCTATGGTTTCTTTTTCAGCTAGTTCATCCTCAACCACTTGCTGTCCTTCCTTGTGTATGTTTTCTTCTTATTCCACTTCCTTTTCATTATTTACTGTTTGCCCTCAACAGTCCATCCAAAATTGTCCCTTTGTATTTTATATTCAGCCACACCCATTGTTGCTATAAGTTCTGTCTCACCATGCTGGTTACATTGTACTCTGTCACAATCATTAATTAAATGAGGAAAACCCCCCACAAGGAAGCATGGTTTAGGCTAGCCAGCATAAGTATATTTTAATGTCCATCTGTGACTGGCCAGTAACAAAAATAACACTTGACAAGTATTTTACAATATTTTTTCACATATCAAAATGGCTTCCTGCCTCTGCAATCCAGTCCGTAAGTGTCTTTTATCTCAAACTTTCACAATGTTATCAGTAGTTTCACACAGTCCCTGCCTGCATTTTAACATCTTCTTCCAGTTCAGGTATTAACTGCAAACTGCAAAATAACATTATTTAACATCTGAGCTACTACCAGACAACAAATAATTGTTCCATGGAAATCTGTTCTTTTTTGTTACAAAGTTACATAAATGTCATCATCACTCCCTCAGATTCAAATATTAAGTGTCCCTCAAATTCAAATATTAAGTCACAAAAAAGTCTCTGTCCCTGTATGTATAACAGGCCACATTTCTTGAACTTTAAATCCAAGTTGTCCCATACATAATAGTTGCCTATTACAGTCTCATATTTTATTATTCTCAAAGTTGGCCTTCTTTTTAAAAGCAATTTTACTTACAGCTTGTTATGTTCTCCTTTTCTACCTGCTGTCACTGCTGCATCATTTTTATTACTGCTGACACAAATCTGGACTCCTCAGTTTGTTGCTACTTTCCTCTTTTATTTTCTGTCACTGCTGTATAACTTTTAACATCTGCATTCTCTGCTGCCACATCACCTGGTTCCTTCTCCATCCTCAACACTTCCAAAAAAGTTATCTACCACTTCATATCATAAAACAGCAGACCTGTCACCTGGATTGTCCTGCTTGATTATTTTAAATAAATATTCTGCTCGCCATCCAGTTGTAAGTCACTTTATCTGCACCACTCCAGTGGGCTTGCTTGCTTCATTTTCCATTGATGCAGCTAAACTCTGCATATTTGTATCATCCACCTCACAGGAATCTGTATCTGCATTCTGATTCTCCATGTCAAACAACATTTTCCACCAGTTCTTATTTGACACCCTCAGACTCTCCACAGCTTTTCTCTCCTACTGCATCCTGCTGCTTCTTTTAGGCCTCTGGCTTGCCGCTGTTAGCACCATCTAGCAGCTCCAAAGCAAAAACAGTAGGAGAAGTTCATAGATGCTCTGGCCAAATTTCCCCTAATAGTATGAATACCACCTTGGGTCTCCCCTGAAAAGAGGGCCACTAGCCTAATGGGACTAACCTGTCAACAAAAGATAAATAAATACAAATAAATAAATAAATAAAAATAAGCACACTGAGTGCCTATTTGGGACATACAGAGTAGTGTAAGGATAACCAGTTATGATAAGTAGGCTGCCTTCTCACAACTGCAGGGCAGACATGCAGCTACTTGCAATACATATGTGCTATTTCCCCATTCTAGTTGCAGGTAAACTTAGTGTAGATTAGTCTATATACATTTATACTGTTCTTAGGCAATGGTTCACATGCACAGCATACCTGGGAAGTATGTCTTCCCACAGTACTGTAGAACAGTGAGTATCTTCTCTGGGCTGTGTCTTCTTTAGATTTTGCTACTCTGCTGCCAGACACTTGCTTCAGCTACTCAACTAAAGCTGCCACTGTTGCTGCTCCTTCTTTCAGTATGTGGTTTAGCATTTAAAATAGTGACACAGCCACTTAAGCCACAAGCTGCACAGAAGTCTGCACTGTGCATATATTCAAATTAACCTGTTGTGTGTCTATGAATTGTTATCTTTGGGTGAAATGTGTGGGTAACATGTTCCATCACATAATGTCAGTAAGAGATGCTCAGAAGCTCATACATGTTGTCTGCATATACATGTCATGCATCACTGCAGAACTTGGCTGCAATGCTCATGATTCAGAAATGATATTTCAAGAGTGGGTCTGTGGTCAGCATCTTGTTTTACATGACAATCATGGCAATGTCTGCTAGTGTTAGTGAAATTGAGAAAATGTATCACAAACAATATATTGCCTGCCTCAGATTAACATTGTGCAATATAACATTTTGATTTTTTCTACATTTGATTGACAACAAAATTTGAGCTATGCATATATAAAAATCAATTTCTGAAATGTGTAGCACCAAAGGCAAAAAAAAACAAAAAGCAGGGGGCAAGCCTCCCACCCCTTATATTACATTATATATACTATTGCCACAGTCACACCACACTGCAGGAAAAGGAAGCAAATCCCCCAAAAGTGCTTAGCCAGTTTGCAGATACAACACATTGCATTTAAATGAACTGTGACAGTCATCTTTAGCAAAAAAGATTGACAACAGAAGTCGCTTCAATGAAGTATGCCGACATTTTGGATGTAGTGAAAGATTATTGTCTTAATTTGTACTTCTTAACAAATCCATATTTTCTGACTTTATTTGCACAGCTTTAACCAATGTTGATGCAGTTTATACTCAGCTTTTTCAATGAGTTGTTCAGTTTATTAATAGCTGCATATAAATGCAAAGGTTACCTATGGGAGATTAAATTCAGTATACAGTAAAAAAATTATATCTGATTCTCAGCTCTTCAGTAATTTAGTGCGGGACTGAATGTTTTGCACCTGCAGTCATAGTCAAGGATACTGATCCTGTATATCTACCTTACATTTGCATATAATGGTTAGCAGGTTTTAGCCAATGATGAGTACTTATGCTTGTATAACCACTTGGCTTTGGCTCAGTATTATGCAGCAAAATCAGCAAAATGATGCATTGTGATCAGATTTTTAAATTTGTCTTTTTTTACTGAAACAGTTTGCCCAATAGTAATTTAAATGTTTAGTAAACAAGAATGCCAACAGCAATCATGTACATGTGATAAGGCAATCCTCATTACTATTTTACATTTTGCCAACTAACTTGTGATGTTTGTCTTAGCAACTTAAGAATATTAAGTATATTGTTATGCCTGAATCTAAACTTCAAATCCACAACAGTGACACATTTCTAACTGCAGTGATACAGTGGCATTTTAGTACTACAGTAATCTAGAAAATGTGGTTCTATATGAACTCACTGGCAGTGATGTTCATAAGTTGAAAAATATTCCTTAAATAAAAGCAGATGAAAATTTACCTTACCAAGCAGATACCAGGAATGGATTTAAGACAGATTTATGATGGGGGTAGAGCTTTTAGAATAATTTATAATAGGAAGATATGTCCACCTTACTAGTAAATGTCATCCAGAAATGGATTTAAGACAGCGCTGCAAAGGAGGGGAGAAAATTCTTCTTTGAAAGGATTATTATGTTATTAATAATAGGTACTGACGTAAATGAGTCCAATAATCTTCTACAGAATTTAGCATTATTGCAGAGTTACATATAGTATAGCCATGTCAGTCCATCTGCAGCTACAGTTTATATATCAGTCAAAATGTAAGTGCCCCCCACACATACACTCTCACAAATAATGACACTTTCTTCACGTTAAGGTTATAAATTGGAAAAAAAAAAACAAAGTAGAAAATCATTATGAAGCCTACAGTGACACATCTAGGAAGACTCTGTAACTATGTAAGTGTTTGTGGAAGTTTAGCTAACGGTGTAGAAGTCTGCAGTCTGCACTCAGAAGCACCTTCTTGCTTTTCCTCATTTTGTCATGAGACGTAGAGAGTGGACAGATATGAGACATTGCAACATAAAGCAGTGAACCACAAGACTATCTCCAACAGCCCTCATACTTTACTTACATTAATTCTTGCAAACAGCATATGTATGTGCATATGTATGTATGTATGCATGTGTGCATGTGTGTATGCCTGAATCGATACATATCTGAAAATATAGATTCAGAAGTGTAGACGTCAAACAATTCTATCATTCATTTCTGAATTAAAATAGGGACAATACATATTATATATATATATATATATATATATATATATATATATATATATATATATATGGATCTGTTTTGAAATGCTGAAATTCCAGAATGCTGACAGCCATATGGCCGACAGCCATATGACCAACATTCAGAATCTTGACATTTTGAGTACATCCATAAGAAGGAAAATAAAATTTCCTTTAAACTGCTAGCAGGTGGGCTCTGCCCCCCACACCACCCGTAACTTTAATATACCAACTCTGAGATCGCACTACAGTGCAGGAATGGAAATCTTTTCATTCCGCACTATAGTGAGATGCCAGTTTCACATTTTTGATATTCTGAATGTTGGCCATATGGCTGTCGGCATTCTGGAATTTTGGCATTGTCAATGGGACCCATATATAGCAGTTTAAAGGAAATGTTATTTTTCTTCATATGGATGTACTCGAAATGTCGAGATTCTGAATGTCGGTCATACGGCTGTCGGACATATGGCTGTCGGCATTCTGGAATTTCGGCATTTCGAAGTAGATCCATATATATATATATATATATATATATATATCTACACACACACACACACACACACACATATATATATATATATATATATATATATATATATATATTTATTTATTCTAAACAATTATTGGTAATATGATTAATCCAAGGATCAGAAAGAAGAAAATGCTTGTGTAAAATAATGATCAATGGAACCATGACATAATTAGAATTCTTTAATAAAATACAAAAAAATATTAAAAACAAGTGCAATATACACTTTCACTATGCGGCTTCTTCAGGCAAATGTCAATTAACAGTAGAAACGCAGCTTAAATACATTGAAAGCACATGATTTAAGTATGTTGAAATCAATTAACTTGTTGATGTAATACTCTTAGATAAGGCTTTAAGTGACCATACCATTTAAATCTAAGGGGGATGTGTGCTCATAGGTTCATAGGTTCATAGGTGTGTACTAGGCTAACAGCCCTGGAACCTATGTAAGCCTAGCCCAAAAAGGTTCCCTGGCATTGTGCTACCCAACATTAGTTCCCAGTGCCCCTATCAAGCAGGGCCACTGAAGTGATCCCTGGGGCGAATTTTCTATTGCCCATCCACTCGTCAAGATTTCTCTTGAAGAGGGCTAGTGTTGCTTTGATTGATGTGAATGGGAATTCTGTTCCATAGCATGGGCAGTCTCTGGGTTAGGAACCTGTCCCTCCAGCATGTTCTGTTTATTGTGGTAATGAGGATGCAGTCTCTGGAGCGTGTGGCACAGAGGGATTGGGATTTCTTCAGATGGAGAATATTTAACAGCTCTGGGTCAGACATGGCTTTGTAGGTCAAGCATAGATCAGCTCTGAGTAGGCGATATGAGACAGAGTATAGCTGGAGTTTTTTTGAGTCTATCCTTATAGGGCATATGTTTAAGGCCCAGGATCCTCATAGTGAGGTATTTTTGTGGCCTCTCCAGTTGTTGTAGGTGTCTAGTGAGGTACATGCCAAATGATGCATTGTATTCTATAATAGGTCTAATGAGGGACGAGTAGAGAGGGATTATGACCTCTTTCTTCCTGGATGAGAAACCCTTTGTAATGAGATGTGCCTCATAGAAGGACTTTCTGATCACAGTGGCAATGTGGTTATCAAAGGAGAGGTTGCTGTCAACCTGTGTTCCCAGATCTCTTATTACACCATCAGTGTTTAGTGGACTACCACTGATGTGGTATTTCATGGGCACCGAGTTTTTCCCAAAGGAAATGACAATGCATTTTTTGGCATTGAGCTTAAGGCCATGGTTTTGGCACCAGTCATTTGTCATAGTGAGACCTTTTTGCATTATGTCAGCTGGAGAGTCAATAATGGTTCCCACTTTGCAATCATCTGCAAACTTGGTCGGCCAGAGTCCCTTTGTATTGGCTTGAACTTCAAAGAAGTAAATGACAAACAGGAGAGGACCCAGGACCGATCCTTGTGGGACTCCACTTGTAATTGGTCGGTAGTCAGATTTGGAGTCTGCTACTTTCACAGTGTGGGTTCTATTAGTGAGGCAGTTTGCAACCCACCTTGTGACACAGGGGTTTTTTCCTAGTTTAGTGAGCCTATGTATGATTCCTAAGTGAGGGGTGCTGTCAAAGGCCTTGGCAAGATTGCGTATTTAAAGAATTGCCAAGCCCAGTCCCTTGGTTCTTAAACATAACTTGGAAGTTGAGTAGTGCATAGGAAACAGAACTCAACAGGAGAGAGCCAATATAGCAACTAAGAGTTAATGTTGCAACACTCCCACGTTTAAAGGAATAAACATCTATTACCCCCATTCTAAAAAAACAGAGCAGCTAAACTTTAATACTAGCTAGCTCTGCACACTTTATAGCTTTTTACAAAGCACACATTTAAGCCTGCTGTCACAAAAGGAAATATTGTCAGCCTAACTATCTGTAATTTTCTAAATAATTATATGTCATTTGTGAATATTAATATGATTTATATAGAAGTGCAACAGAGAGATATACTGCCAGCACAGCTGTCTGGAATTTTGTAAATGGTTATGTGTCATTTGTGAATATCAACATGATTTATATGCTTGTGTTACAAATGTATTAGAACTGTATGTCATATTAGATGGTTTGTAAAGATGTGTGCTGAAGAGATATGTTATAGAGTACTCGGGTTAAAGATGTATCCACAGTGTACCCTACTGTAAAAAAGCAGAAATGTATATAAACTATTGTAACTGTGTAAATGTATATGTTTTAACAGTGGGAACTGGCACATAGTAGGTTAACTTGCAAAAATTCAGAAAAATAGTTGAAATTAAATTATTTTATAATCATGTAATAAAATAGATGTTATCTTTCAGTTTCAGTGCACCAGGAGACATACTGTGTAGAACTAGATGTTTTTTGCATTGTCTTTAAATGTGGAGGAATGTAAATTATTTTATGACTTCCACCATTTGCCAAAAGATCTAAGACCTATGTGTTTTCACAGGTAGATGCAAAAATCAATGGTTGTGAGCCTGGGAACTGATAGTCAGATGGCAAGAAGGAATGTCATGCTGCCAGCTACTCCAGCATAAAATCTGAAATATTAATATAAGAACTCTTGGAGAGAGAGAGACTGTGCATTTTGTATTTTGTTGTTGACCTGACAACATCAGCTGGAAAACCTACTCACCACATCTGTCTTGCCTTGCTATGAGTAAATAAGTCTAGGGTACAGTAATTTCTTTTAGATACAGACAGGAATATAGTGAAGTATAGCTTAGATGTTTTCTTTATTTATTTGAGACTGTCCTGCAATGTTGTTTTAAATATTTCCTGTGATTTTGAACTCTGATGTAACTGTGATTATTTATGGAGTATTTTCTTGTTCTTTTATTGTTTATTTTTAAATATATTTAAACTTTGCATTGTGGCTGATATTTGTGAGACATGTACTGAGAGTACTTGCATATTTATTTGGTGACACTGTGGGCCACTCCTAATAGTCTTGCTCTTGGTCAAACTACCATTTTGATTAATAGAAACATTACACAGTAAGATTGTACACACTTTGTTAAGGGCCTTAAAGTAGCTGATAAGGATGTGACTGATGGCAGTGATAACTACCTTATAGTCTGGGCAAAGGGGGGCATAGCTAGGAAACCTATGCCAGCCTTTCCCAGGTGTGTGTGTGTGTGTGTGTGTGTGTGTGTGTGTGTGTGTGTGTGTGTGTGTGTATAAATTAAACCTCAAAGAGTGTGTGTGTCAGCTACTTGGGCAGGGACACAAAGCACTGGATGGACAGAGAGGGTGCTGGAGGTCTTGTCTTGGCTTGGCCACTCAGCTGAGCTCTCAGCTCTATAGCTGTGCCAGTGAGGAGTCTTACTGGGGATCTGGAGAAAGATGGGGAAACCAGCCCCAGACAGACTGTGGCCTCTGTGTGCTCTTAATGGAAATTGCACATTACTGTGTGTGTACTTGTCATCCTGCTGGTGTGTACATCCCCCACTGTTGCCAGTGGTGAGGATTGAGGCTCCTTGATTACTGGGCCAATGGTGGGGTGTCACATATTAAACTGGTTGGCAGTGGTGGGATATGTACATATTAGGATTCAATGGTGTGGATATTGAATTCCTGTAGCCTGTAAACAGTGGTCACTAAGAATGGTGTTTGCACTCTCAATCAGCAACACAGTAGCCATTCAGAGTTTCATATCACAATAGTTTTATACTTTTTGTTAGCTTAGTTAGTCAGGGAGACCAGGCAAGGATGTCAGCAGAGGAGTATGGCAAGCTGACAAGAAGCCAGTTGGCTAAGCTGTGCCAAGACAAAGAACTGGTGCATGCCAACCTGACTAACGCAGAGATGATTGCAGCTTTAGTCACAGTTGCATCACAGACCAGGAACCAGTAGGACAATCAGACTGATCTTGGGGAAGTACAACACTCAGAAAATTGACAGTTCAACTTTTCCACAGAGGACTTAAAAATCCATCTAGAGTTAAAGGGACTTGAACTAGAGGCCAAACATTTGGAAATAAAAGCAGCAGAGAGACTAAGACATCTGGAGACTGAGGAAAATGAGAAACTGCTACATCTAGAAGCTGAGGAGAATGAGAGGCAGAGGCAACATGAGAAGGAGATGCTGACCTTTTGCCAGTGTCATGGAGGCAATGGGGAAGGGAATAACTGAACCCCAGAAGCAACAAAGGTCAGTAAATTTCTTCCACAATGCACAGAGGGGGATAATTTTGATAATTTCATTCACATGTTTGAAAGGGTATGTAAACAGTATAATGTTGACCAAGGGCTCTGGGTACAGTTCCTGACCCCTCACTCATTGGTCAAGTTGTAACTGCTATTTCTAAATTGTCTGATACTTATTGCTTAAATTATAATACTGTTAAAAATTGTCTTATTCAAGAGCTTTAAGTTAACCCCTGAAGCTTATAGAAAAAAGTTTTGTGAGCATAGATGCAAGGCAGTTGAAAGTGTGTGTGAATATATTGCTGAAATAAGCACTTATTTTCATAGGTGGGTGAGTGTGTGTAATGTCACAAGTTTTTAAGGGCTGGCAGACCTTTTAGTGAGGGAAGAAGCCCTTAGCACTTTGCCTGAGGACATGAGAATCTGATTGGAAGATAGATAATGCAATACCGCAGATGAGTTGGGGAAAAAGGGAGAGCTATACCTAGCAACCAGGGTATCACTGCACAGGAAGGGGTTACCCAATGCTGCTCATGGGTCTAAGGGAATCCATGATGGGCAGCCTAGACCACCCCAACAGAGTCTGCCAGTAGCAGGGGAAGCCACTAGTCCAGGTACATGCCCAGTACCAAGGGTTAAATGTTTTAAATGCATCCAGTGGGTTCATGTGGCAAATAGATGTCCATTGAGGCAAGGTGGGGAACAAAAGGTGGGAGAGCCAGTAAGTGGGAATGACAGAATGCCAGCAGTGAGTTGTCTGGAGACAACAAAAGTGCCAAACTACCATAAGAGGTTATATCCTATCTTAGTATATGGAAAAGAGGCCACTGCTAAGAGAGACACAGCCTCTGACCTAACCATTGTGAAGCCTACAATGGTTAAAGAGGATCACTACTTTCTTGGGCAGTCTACTCCAGTCAGAGCTTTAGGAGGGACCCCATTCCAAATACCTTTGGCTAGGGTTTACCTTGACTGTAGTCCAGTTTCGGTGTTGATATATATAATTAACAGGAGTTGTGGACGTGCAGCCCTCTACATATAGAGCCCCCCCCCCCCGGTAAGATGCTGGTTTAAGTGTTTTCATTGTTCTGTGTCTCAGCCTTCTGTGGTCGATCTTTTGTGTTTTGGTATTATACGCTTTTGATGTACTGAATGCATTCCATTTGGTACATGGATACCCATCATCTCTAAACTGCAGAATCAGATCTTCTGAAATTGAACAGGATCTTAAATAGCACATTTCAGTACTGATACAGTGATTGACTGAATCTTGCTAACAAGTCAGCGCTGCATATTTTTTCCTTTTAATTCATTTATTTATTTTATTTTTATTATTTGAAGTTTGTTTGCCAGGATATTCCATTTGGCCACAAGGAGACCATTTTCAATGGAGTCCTGGGGAGAAAAGCTCCACAAAAATACAAATACATAGTACACATTGCATATATACATTACAGATTATCTCATAGGAATACAAAGTAAATATGATAATAAAAGGTTAACAATGATATAATACATTACTATAGTTCATTAATCAGCAATAAAAACACTTTTTTTTTTTTTTTTTTTTACAAAAGTAGCAACATAGGGTAACTGCTAAGTAGTTGGTCAAATAGCTCAGTAGAGATGTGGAACTATAGGAGGCAGTGATGTCATATTTAGTTCTAGGTGAGTAGGAAGGGGTATTAAAAGGATTAGGTAGGATGGGAACAGGAGCACTTCCATTGTGAAGTTAGGTGTGAGTGCAGCAAAGTTTTAAATGAAGAGAGACTGCTGGTGATGCAAATAGGAGATTTTAGAGAATTCCAGAGGCATGCAAGAGAGAAGAACATTAGGTGATTCCCAGCTGGATGTGTGAGTTTGTGCAATTTAATTCGATTTTTGGAATTAGATCTTAGATGTCGTTCTGGTTCATGCATTTCAATGGTAGTAGCTAGGGAGGGACAAAGAGAGGGGTTGTAAATGAGTTTGTATGCTTGGATGAGTTGGGTATAAGTGAGGAGGTTAGGTAGATCAAGCCAGTTTAGTTGGTGAAGAGAATTACAATGGTGAGAAATGTGACCTGCCGCAAATTTTGATATCTTGTTATAGCAAGAGGAGAGTTTTGTTTTGAGGGTGGATTGCAGGTTGGTGAGGATAGATGCACCATACAGAAGGGATGGGATGAGATAAGTATTGGCTAGTATGAGCCTGGTGGAAGGAGAGTTATAACAATTATGGCGGTATAGCATACCAAGTTTTTTTGTGGGTTTTTTTTTTATATTTACTTGTAAATGTTTGTCAAATTTTAGTTGATCATCTATGAGTACTCCTAGTAGTTTAGTGTCAGAGACTATTTATAGGGGAGTATTGTTTTTCTGGTGATTATGAATGAGTGTTTATCTAGGGAGGGGAGGAGGTTTTGGAGGTGGTGAATAACATAAGTTTAGTTTTGGTTGCATTAAGAGCCAGATGGTTGTCTAGCATCCACTGCTCAGTAGGAGAAGGTGCTTTGGGTAAGCTTATTTAGAGTGGGGATAGAAGGGGAGGAGCAGATAATGGTAGAATCGTCGGCATATTAGATGAGGCTGGAATTCAGAATGGCTTGTTAGAAGTCATTAATGAATATATTGAATAGTAGGGGCCCTAAAATGGAACCTTGGGGAACATCTCTGGGAGTATTAAGGGAGGGTGAAGTGGCTTTATTCCATTTGACTGCTTGTTGTCTGGTTGTGTGGTAGCTGGAGAACCACTTGGTACAGGAAGGCGATAGGTTTAGTTTGGAGAGTTTATTAAGAAGCAGGTTGTGGGAAATAGTGTCAAACACCTTGGAGAGGTCGAGGAGAAGGGTGGACATGAAATGGCCGGAATCGCAGACTTTGTTAATTGTTACAAGGAAGCAGAGGAGGACAGTGGAGGTGCTATGACTGAGTTTAAATCCATGCTTTGTGGGGGTAAGAAGCTGGTTATTGATTAAATGGGGTAAGAGTTGTTGGTGGATACATTTTTCAAGAAGCTTAGAAATAGGGAATAAGATAGCAATAGGGCAGAAGTTTGAAATGTCATTATTATTGCCTCCTTTATATAGAGGAATAATAAAGGCTTTCTTCAAGAGCTGGGGGATCTGGCTTTCTGAGATAGACTGATTAATTAGTATGCTGATAGGGAGAGCAATGGCTTCTGTGGCTACTTGTAAGAAGTAGGAGGGAATTTCATCAGGGGCATTGGAACCAAGTTTTAATTTTTGGAGAATTTTTTTTATAGTGGATATAGAGATGGGATTGATAGAGAAGGGTGGAGGTTGGTGGCAAGGGATGCTAGGGGAGGAAGGGATGGTTGCAGGCTGAGGAGGGGGCGTAGAGGTGTTGGTGAAGGATAATGTTAGCTTGCTTATGGACTCTATGAAGAAAGAGTTAAATTGGGTGGCTAAGTCCATGTCAGAGGCATCTGGGTTAGGGCAAGGGTTTTCTTTTTTTCCTGGGTTGAGAAGAGATGAGATTCCATTCCAAAATAGTTTGGGACTGGTGTTGTGGTTGATTTAAAGAGTGGAGAAATAGGCTTTGTGGTCTGAGGTAATAAGTTTTTTGACTTTATTTCACAGTGTTTTATATTCATTAAGGGTGATAGTGGTTTTATTTTTATGGCAACATGTCCAGGCTTTGTCACGGAGTCGCATAGTAGCTAAGGTGTTTTTGGTTAACCAGGGTACAGGGTTACTTTTTGTACATTTTGTTTTTAGAGGGGCAAAGGAGTTGAGCAGGTTTGTAAAAGTAGAGTTAAAATAGGAGAGAGCATTATCTAGGAAAAGAGTCTTTAATGGGTTCCAGTTTGTGCTTTTTAGTGCATTTAAGAAGGTTTCAGAATTGAAGTTCTTTAGGCAGCGAGTGGAAATATAGGTGTGAGTTAGTTGTATGGAAGAAGGGAGATAGTGGGCAAAAGTGGGGAAGTGGTCAGCTAGTGGGTCTGGGAGAATACAACTATCAGAGATACAGTGAGGATGGGATACTAGAATCCAATCTATTGTACTTCCAGTAATGGAGTTCTTGGAAGGCCTGGTAGTGGAATTGATTAGTTGCATCAAATTATATAAGTTAATATTGAGTGAGTTAGTGGGAGATTGGATTGTGGCCCTGTTTATGTTCATGTCCCCCAGGATTATGGTTTTGTGATTAATGTTGGTGGAGACCCAGGAGAGAATATCTTCAAGGGATGAGATATTGTCTCCAGGGGGAGTAAAGAGGGAGAGAACAAATATAAGTTTATGCTTGTTTAGGTGGAGTAGGGCTGGTAACATTTCTGCCTTCCCAAATTTGGGAAAGGGTTTGATATAGGGGTGACTAAGAGGGATACTGAGTAAAGGAGTGCTACACCACCTCCCTTTTTTTCTGTTCTGTCATTCCTTAACATGTGGTAGTTGGGAGGAGTTAGTTCAGAATCCTTTATGTGGGGCTTAAGCCAGGTTTCTGAGATGGAGAGAATATCGGGCTGGTTATGTAGAAGCCAGGCATGAAGGTTTGGAATTTTGTTACATAGGCTCTGAATATTTAGAGCTGCGAAGTGGAGGGGTTTGCCTGTTGCTTGGGGGGGGGGGTTGGGGGACTGGATTCAGTGTGGTAGAGGGGCCTGGGTTTGGGTGGATGTCCCCAGAGAGAAGCATAGAGATAAGATGATGGATGAGTTATTTGGTATTGGACAAAAAAGTCACAAATAAGCTTATGTGCCAGCTAATAAACTGTTATTCTGGTTATCAATGGTACAGGTTTAGTCATAATATCAACGTGATATTTCATTACCTGGCAGAAAGATTGTAATGCTGTTGGGGGCAATTGCCCTTCTGTAGCCATACCACTAATCACTAACTCAGTGCTGAAGCATGGAACACTGTGCAATGGATTACAAATGGTATCAGAAATATGTAATTTTAAGGTAGGCACTAGCATGCGGTACTCCTGACTCCTTGGTATATCAATGTATTGACTTGTGCATATGTAGCAAACCAACACAAGAAGTATTAAAGTTTCACATTTCAAAGCAAACCCTTAGAAGTGCTAGCAGCCCCAAGCCAAGAATCATTTGGGGGGAAGGAATACAATGAATTTAGAGATCCTTCAGCTATATACTGATCAAAGTGGTATGGCTGAATTGTAAAGTATGAAATCCTAAAGAATTTCTGGAATTCTGCAACAGCATCAGCCAGCACAAATCTTCTCTAAAAAGCCTAAAACACAGATATACAGCAAAAAAACTTTCTAAAAACCACTATTGGTAATTTTAGCTAACAGTTTTTTTTTTTCAGGAAGCAAGAGTCCTGCATCTCCATGTGAGGAAGACCCCAACACCCCCCCATCTTACACTCATATATAACAACTCTGAGGTCGCACAACAATGAAGAAAAGTACAACCTCAAGGATCAATGAAAATGTTTTCCATAATTTACATTCAACCAAACAGTCCGCGGTAGTGGTGCTGCGGTAGCGTTGTCACCTCACAGCAAGACGTTGTCCCGTTTGATTCTCAGTTAGAGTGTCTTCTGTGTGGAGGCATGCGTGAATGGGTGTGCCTTCGTTGAAGGTTGTGTGTCAGGGCTGGTAACTCATCACGTAAAAATCCATTACCAAACATTAGAGGACCGGAGGTCCACTGTGGCGACCCCTAACCGGGATAAGCCGAAAGACACAACAACAACAACATTCAACCAAACATAGTTCAGAGTAAATGCATTGGTAACATGACTGCATCCCCAGCAAAACTAACTACAGTCTACTCAAAACATGAACTGATAAAGGTACTATCTCCTGCATGACAGGTGCTTATCTGGGTTATGTTCCTATGATGTAAATGTAGACTTTACAGTCTCAGCAGTCTAACCAGAAAACTTTCACTGGAAACACTAACTAGAACACGTTTAATGTTTAAACCTTGATAAAGCCTCAAGGCAGTAAAACCTGTTGGTGCTGAAATCATGTTTTTGCACTAAATATTGTGATACACATGTTGCTGCATATAGAATGTAGCTATTATTGTTTATGCAGGTCTACCTTCTATATCCACAAAAGAAGATTTAACCCCACCCAATGGAAACAGAGTGCAATGCATCTTGGTAAGCTTACACATTGAAATAGTCATGTAAGCTTACTGGTGGTGTCTATTTGTACAGGGTAAAGACACAGAAATAGTTCGATATTTTGTATTATTTTGGGCAACAAAACAAGATATTAATTGATAAAACAAACCTAATTTTTATTTTTTGGTGAAGCAATAATAGGATAGCTACATGTTGAATTTCTTAATTACTAATTCACAATTCATAGGTTCATAGGTTCATAGGCAGGTACTAGGCTATCAGCCCTAGGGCCTGTACAAGCCCAGCCAAAAAGGTACCCTGGCTTTTGCCACCCAAGAAAATTATTTGCCTGTGCCACTGTCGAGCAGATCCACAGAAGTGATCCCAGGGGTGAATTTCCTATTTCCCATCCAATCATCAAGATTTTTCTTGAAGAGTGCTAATGAGGAGCTTTGCTTGATATAGATTGGTAGTTTATTCCAGAGTATGGGAAGTCTCTGGGACAGGACTCTATCCCTCTGGCATGTTCTGTTTATTGTGGTGACAAGGTTTAGGTCCCTAGAGCGTGTAGCTTGGAGGGATAGGGATTTCTTTAAGTGGAGCATGTCCAACAGCTCTGGGTTTGACATAGCTTTGTATGTTAAGTAGAGATCACCTCTGAGTAAAAATCCAGTAAATTCCAACAATGTTTTCTTTCTTCTTTGTATGAACATTTAAAATATCAAAAAATGTCACTTCATGGAACAAATAAATATTGTTTTTTTACTTCTTGTAATATTAAACAATAGTATGATTTTATGTATTACGTATTTCCTCAACACAGCCTGATAAAAAGGAAAGTGTCCATGTTTCTTGTGAAATGAATCTAATGACCATTGCAGTAAAGATGCTCTAAAAATATAATGAAAAAAAAACACTTTGAAAGTCCAAAAATGGGCTTATTTCTTTGTTGTATTCCAAAAATACCAAAAGCAGTGCTGTCATATCCAATAACACACACTGTCCAACCAGATAACCCTTCTGAAAGACTGATTTCCTAAAATTGTGAAGAAGTCACATAAATATTCCACAGTAAAAGCTGTAAATATTTTTCATACACAAATTCTAACCACATTACTGCTCTCCCTGAGAAGCTGGTTAATAATTGTTATCTCTAGTCAAGTGACAGCTGTGGCTAGTCACTTCCATGCATGGACCGCATCTTACCCTAAAGACAGATATTTTCTGAAATCTTATGCCCATCCCCTTCCATGTAAGCTGTGTTGATGACCATTTAGCAGTAATCAAGCAATTACAATTTGATTCAAATATACATGAATCCTGTCTCTCCTCCCCCAAAGACAGCAACTTTCTGTATATCTGGCTAAGATCAATCACAAATGCTGACCCTGCATATCCCTAATGACCAGTTAATTGAAGTTAAACTGCCTGACACAATTGGTCATGTTCACTTTATATCATAGGTAATCGCATTCACAAGTAGGCAAGTAGGCTTATCAGTATTGATGTCTATATAGAATACTGTGCAGTGTTTTGAGGATTTTTTTTTCATATCTCCACTGTGATTGTGACCACGGAGTTAATATAATTCAGCGAAATGTGGGTAGCTTGCCCTCAACATGGCAGTGGGGAGGATTTCTCCCTAAAAAAAACTTTTTTGTCAATGGGTGTAGGGGGATATTAAGTGCATTATGCTCACAAATAGGTTCATAGGTTCATAGGTTCATACTAGGCTATCTGCCCTAGGGCATTTATAAGCCTAGCCAGAGTGTGTTTGGCTTTCGCCACCCATTTTAAATTAATTTTGCTATGCCTTTTTTTGAGGTTAGTATACTGTGCCTCTGTCTAACAGTGACACAGAAGTGATAGCCGGGGTAAACCTACGATCTCCCATCCACTCATCAAGATTCCTCTTGAAGAGAGTCAATGTGGGACACTGCCTAACCTGGACTGGGATTTTATTCCAGAGTGAAGGGAGCCTCTGGGTTATGAATCTGTCCCTCCAGCATGTCCTATTTATTTCAGTGCTGAGGTTCAAGTCTCTCGAGCACGTAGCTCGATGGGATTTGGATTTTTGAGGTGCAGCATGTCCATTAATTCCGGGTTGGAGATGGCTTTATACGTCCGGCACAGATCGCCTCTGAGCAGGCGGTATGCCACTGAGTAGAGCTGGAGTTTCTTTAACTGGGCAGCATATGGCATCTGTTTGAGCCCTTTGATCCTCTTGGTGAGGTACTTTTGGGGTCTTTCCAGTTGCTGCAGGTGTCTGGTAAGGTACATCCCAAAAGGGGCATTGTACTCAATTATGGGCCTGATGAGGGATGAGTAAAGAGGTACGATGACCTCCCCTGATCTAGATATGAATCCCTTCATGATTAGGTGGGCTATATAAAATGTTTTTCTAACCACTTTGGCCACGTGGTTGTCAAATGAGAGATTGCTATCAACTTGGGTCCCCAGGTCCCTAATGACTTCTTCTGTACTTAATGGATTACCACCTATGTGGTAATTTGTGGGCACTTTGTTTTTACCAAAGGGGATGACTATACACTTTTTGGCGTTTAGCTTGAGGCCATGGCTCTGGCACCAATTGTCTGTTTCTATGAGGCCCTTTTGGAGGATGCTTGTGTCGGCTGGAGAGTTGATTATGGCACCCAGTTTGCAGTCATCTGCGAACTTGGTCAGCCACAGTCCTTCTGTGTTGGTCTGTACCGAGAAATATATACCGAACAAGAGAGGTCCCAGGACTGAGCCTTGTGGGACACCACTTGTAACTGGTTTGGAGTCTGACATGGCTCCAGCAATTCTAACCATGTGGGTTCTGTCCTTGAGCCAGTTTGCAACCCATCTAGTGACATAGGGGTTTATATTTAAGCTGGTGAGCTTATCTATAATGCCCGAGTGGGGTATTGTATCGAAGGCTTTTGCGAGGTCCAGGTAGGCTGTGTGGACCACCTTCCCCTCGTCAATGGCCTTGGTGACTGTTTCAAAGAAATCGACCAGGTTTAAGAGGCAGGATCTGCCCTTAACAAAGCCAAACTGGGTAGGATCCAGTGTCTGTAGGTCCCCAATATCTTTATTTATGAGGTACATGATGATCCTTTCCATAGTTTGCAGACCAAGCTAGTCAGGCTTATGGGGTGATAGTTTCCAGGATCCGTTGAGGCACCACCCTTTGTGGAGAGGGACCACTGTTGCTGTACGCCACTCTTTGGGTACATATCCTGTAGTAAGGCTAAGATTGAACAGTAGTTTTATGTTTGGGTTTAGCTCTTCTTGGAGTTCATGTAGGATGCAGCCCGGGACACCATCTGGTCCCATTGATGATGTGTTTTTTGCTTTGGAGAGGGCGGCTCTTACCTGAGCATCTGAGATGTCAGGGGGGCAGCACTCTGTTGGGATAGATATTTGCCCTTTTGGTGGGGAGAGGGGGGAGAAGTTTGCACTGAACCTGTCAGCTAGGATGTTGGCAATGTCTGTGGGCTCGGTGTATTTTTTGTCATTTTGGACTAATTCTGAGCATATCTGGGAATTCCCACCCAGGTTCCTAACATAACTAAAGAAAGCCTTGTGATTATCCTTAGTGTCCTGTGCAATTTTTCTCTCGAAGCTGGCCTTAGACGATTTTATGAGTTATACTGATCAGAGATGCCTTCCCTTTTTGGGATTTTGCTCTATCATGTAGTAGCTTCCTCCTTCTATTGTATAGTTTGTTTATGGCTGGGGTCCACCAGACAGGACGTCTGCCTTTGGAGGATTGGGTCTTGGTTTTATTTGGGATTGCATGATCCATGCATTCCTGAAGGTGTTCATAGAATGCGTTTATAAAGGATTCTGCGGTCTGGGCCGTATTTTCCACAGGCCCGGGGGCTTTGAAGGATTTCGCCTCGGTTTTGAGGCGTGTGAAATTTGCTTTAGAGAAGTTTTTCACTGTGGTTTTCTGGGCAGGGGTGGGGTCAGGATGTGAATATCCAGTGAGATTAGTTTATGGTCTGATCTTACCAGTGAGGGATACACTTCTGGTCTGGAGCATAGTGTCCCCATGTTGGTGATGCTCAGGTCCAGTATGTTTTCCCCTCTTGTGGGAGTGGTAACAAGTTGTTCCATAGCATTTGAGTTTATAAATTCTAGGAACCTTTGGGCTAGGGTGTTGGAGCTAGAGTAATGCTCCCAGTCTATGTTTGGGTAGTTGAAGTCGCCCAATATAATGGTGTTTGGAGAGACCTTCATATTTTCCAGTATTCTCAGGAAGGCCAAGTGGGGTTCCTGTGTTTGGGAGGGTGGTCTGTAGCAGGCTATAAACTGGAAGGCAGTTTTACCCACAGTTAGTTGCACATGAATAGTCTCTGATGCTTCGTGCTGTGCCACCAACCTGGAGGTGTGGGTATCTTTGACGAATATTGATACTCCCCCTCCTTTTGTGATTCGGTCCAAGTTTTGGGGCCGAAAAGCATGTTATGAGGTATAACCTGGTAGTGCTGGGGTGCTCTCGGGAGCCTTGAACCAGGTTTCTGTTACTGCACAGATATCGATGTTCTCCATGCTAAGGAGAGTTTCGAGTGCGTGCATCTTGAGGTTTAGACTTCTGGCATTGAGTAGCATTACTCTTAGTTTCTTATCCCTTGTGATACCTATGGAGGTGGGTTTGTCTTTTGAGCCTTGCCTAAAAAAGGCACTATGGGGGTAGCAAGAGCCTTTGCCAATATCCAAAAGCCCAGGGGTGACAGGTGCAAGCCGTCCCTAGTGAAGCATCGTGGCTTGTCATCCCAGGCTGACAGGCATTGGATCCCCTTTGAATGACACCAACACTTAAGCCAATTGTTGAAATTGATCATCTTGTCTTCATATTGTGGCATCATTCTTGGTGAGGGTAAGATGCTACTCAAGGTCAGGGTCATACCGGCCTGGGCTACATGCTCAGAGAGCTCCTCTATGTCTCTTTTCATGTAGTCCAGGGAGGTACGTCTCAGGTCATTCACACCAGCATGGACAATGACTGAGTCATATTTGTACTTGCCTTGGAGTGACCTGAGTGCTTGTGTTATGTGGCGGATCCTAGTGCCTGACAGGCAGCTCACCGTGACCTTCTCCTTGTTCAGCCTGGTGAGCAGGACGTCAGTGTGCCTGATGATAGAGTCACCTATTACAAGTGTATCAGGTGTGTTGTTTAGCCTTAATGGCTGTGACTGTTCGGCACACTGGCTTTGTGAGCTATGTGTTGCACGTGTTTTGTTTTGGGGTAGCGGTTGCTTGGGTGTCTGCTTTGGAGGTCTCTGCTGCTTAGGCAGATTTATATTTAGAGCCTCCGAGTATGTTTTTGTGTGTTTATGTGTTTGGTTTGTTGTCGTGGTAGGTCTATGTGAGACTGGAATTGTAGTGAGTGTGGTTTCCTTCTCCTCCTGACTGATTACGCCAGTACTGAGTTGAGAGAGCTTAGCCTCCAGTTTGGCTATATGGTTGCATCTCTCACATGTGTTGGAATTTGTTGGGAGGAGGAGAGGGATGTCTGTGTACATGAGGCAGTTGTAACATTGCCTCAAGATTCCCAGATTCACCAGCTGGACCGGAGAGGAGATTGACAACTGACCTTTGGACATGCTAGAATAGTATTGGGAATTCCTTTATAATTGAAAAAAAGGGCCAATGGGGAACAAGGTACTCAAGGGGAGTTTGTAGTGCTTTTAATTTTTTAGAGCTGACTTATATAATTGCTTTAGTGAGCAAGTGCCAGGTAACTTAAATGCAATGTGTTACAGGTAATTTAAATGGAAAAATAACAAACAGTAACTTTCTTTCAAGTGAAACAAGGAAATAAGTACAGTAAGCAATGCAGATATCACTAGGGATCCACAGAAGTGCTAAAAGGCTGCGTTTTAGGTGGAATTAGCGTTTCTGGGAAATAAACAAACAACAAGCATACAAATAAAGCTAGATTCAGCAGGCCTGGATCTAGTCTATGCTACAGCAAACAAGGTGTACCAATTTCAGTAAGAAACAGTTAGAATATGCAGGCACTATAAGCCTTTAACCAGAAATTCCCTGCTCAGAAGGGCAGAGTCCAGCCTCTCCTCCCACAAGAGTGCAGACCGCAATCCTTCTTAACGTTAAATAACTGGCCTGAAGCCCAAGTGCTTAAACCAGAACTAATACACTTTTAGAATAACAAACACTGAGCCCTCAATCAGCAGTTCCCAACTTAGAAGGATGTAAGCTACCTGTCCTGCCACCACAGTGCAGGCCACAAACCTTCCTAATGTAAAACAACTGGTCTGAAGCCCAAGTGCTTAATCCAAAAGACTTAGAAATGATAGCTACACTTTAATCAAGTTACTACCAGCAGTAATAAATACAACTGAATACTTTAAAGAATGCCTGGATTAGTGCTCAAGTTATACAAACAAAGCTAGATTCAGCAGGCCTGGATCTAGTCTATGCTACAGCAAACGAGGTGTACCAATTTCAGTAAGAAGCAGTTCAAATATGCAGGCACTATAAGCTTTAACCAGAAATTCCCAGCTCAGAAGGACAGAGTCCAGCCTCTCCTCCCACAAGAGTGCAGAACACGAACCCTCTTAATGTAAAATAACTGGCCTCAAGCCCAAGTGCTTAAACCAGAATTAATACACTTTTAGAATAACAGACACTGAGCCCTCAATCAGCAGTTCCCAACTTAGAAGGATGTAAGCTACCTGTTCTGCCACTACAGTGTAGACCACAAACCTTCCTAATGTAAAACTGGTCTGAAGCCCAGGTGCTTAAACTAAAAGGCTTACAATGAGTTACACCAAGCAGTAATAAATACAATTGAGTACTTTTAAGATGACTCAAAAGCAAAATAAAGTAGGAATAAAACACAAATACAGTAAAAGCAGATACATTTTTTTTTTTTTTTTTTTTTTTTGGAAAGAGAGAAAGGAGTAGCAGAAACTAAGCTGATTGGCCTTCTCAAATGCTCTCCCTGTACTGGGTAGAATGAGGTAATGACACTAGACTGGGAGGAGGGTCCCAGATCAAATATACACTAGGGGTGGGCAACTGCAAAGCCACCAACTATAAAAACACTATACCAACAGGGAGGAAGGGTGGGAAACAAACTGCAGAAATGTTACTCACAGCTGAAAAGCAGCAGTGAGCCTTTAAATGAAAGTTTTAAACAGCTAAAGGAGCCACTAGAAAAAAGAGTTTAACTGCAACAAGTTATCATAAACAAACAACCCAACAGATGCTTAATAAGAGTGGACAATTTCCAGTTAATACCTCACACACAGTGAAACTAGCTAGAAAAAATACACAGTACACAAAGTGCTATAAACAACAAAGAAATAAAGAACAAAATAAACAAAAAACAGGATACTTAATGTTATATATTGTAGCTCCGAGTTTGCTGAGTATCCTTCCTGGTTGTGAACAGAGTTTTTTTTTAAGTCAGAGTAACTGTCTGCTCTTAGACACATGCCCTGCTCCTCTTGAACAAGCTATATTGATAGCCTTCACAAATATACTCCTCCAACAAGATATTTACTTTCTGTCTGTGTAAACCTCTTATATCTGACTGTGGTCAAAGTGAAAGAAATAATAACCACAATAATGTATTTCACCTTATTGTCAGATGCAGTCCTAACTGCCCTGACATGCCTTATTATGGATTATTTTGTAGTGATCAGGTAAATTTAAAGTCCCTTGCCTTCAAAAACAGCCTACCTCCCCATCCCACTTTGAAACTGTCTTTGCCTCTAATGTCTGACCATGATCAACTGAAGAAACAACAACCATTGCAATGTATTTCAACATGTTGATGGCAGGTATATCCTCCATTCATCCAAGCCATATCAATTACTATCTACTAAATGTAAAGTATCTAGGCTACACATGAAATGTGCCTTCCTCCCAAAATAGCTACTTTTTGAATGCGTATATGTCTATAGCTAAAAGGAGCAATGACCTCAAAAAATGCATTTCAGGTTTTTGCTCTCAGACACATAACCTATCCCATAATGACAAGGCTAATCTATAATCATCTAACACTGAAAGTAAAATGTAATAATAATATCCTTTGTGTTTATACATTGCCTGCTTTCCAGCACTTAAAATGACAATTTTCTGCCTATGTGCAATCCTGATGTTCACCTATGATTAAAGTGAGTAATGCATTCTAGCTGCTATCAATTACCCAGCCCCTCTCTGGCAAGCCATATTGACAATTGTTTAACAGCAATTAAGTAAATATAATGTTTCTTGTCTTCATACAGAGCCTACCAGTCCAAATACATAATTTTTCTGATTGTATAGACCAGGGGTGTCGAATGGGTCTATATTACGATGTCAAAATATCATAATATCGAACATCTAAAGATCGACAAGTATTCATCAAAATGCATTTCCACGAATTGATGAATACCTACAGGGCAAACAAACACTTGCCCCACAATACAACGGAAAGAACTAAACCTAAAACAAACTCACCCATGTGGGGGCTGTGCCTCCACAACTCCCTAACTAAATATACCAACTCCGAGATCGCACTACAGTGGAGGAAAGGGCAACATTGTGTAGTTGGCCATCTACATCTTTGCCCTGTAAGTATTCAACAAATCACACAAATGCATTTCGATGAATACTTGTCGCTCATTAGGTGTTCAATATTACGACGTTTTGACATTGTGATATAGACCCTTGTCAAACAGATGGCCCTAGGGCCACAACTTGTCCCACCAAAGCATTTTATCTGGCCCTCAGTATGCCCTGCAACAAACTGTTTTGAATGGACAGATACATGTTGGTCACAGTAATTTGAACCAAAAACCTTGCCAAGTATGGTATGTGGCCCCTGAACTGTATGGTAAGTGGCCCCTGAGCAAAAAAGGTTGAACAGCCCTGGTATAGACCTTTGATGTTTGACTGTGATTATTAAAGGACCACTACAGGGAAAAATTAAAAAAACACTTGCTGATCTTTTCTTGAATTTCTACACATTGCTAACCAATATTTATCAAAAATTAGTAGTCACTACTAATTTTTTTCATGTTTCTAACCCTCAGTGTCCTTCTAGGGCAGACATCCTGATCAGAGCATGCTTTCTTCTAAAGCTAAATCGTCCCAATAGTGCACTGTGATGGCACAGTTGTTGAGATTATAACACCAATGGCTGGACTGTCACCTCAGTTACATTTATTTAGAATGGAAGAACAGAGAAGTAGTGCTAATTTTGAAATGCATTGGTACTAGTATCACTTATTGTTCTGTAGTGCCTCTTACAAATGTTTTTCCTACTGTTGTGTTACACATTCTATGAAAATAAATTCAGAAATGTCAACTCATTACTGAGATAACAGACTTTTTTGGGAGATGCTAGTTTTGTGTGCTTCAGTTCCTTCTCAAGTTACTCCTCCCATTTTCCCTCCCTCATTAAGCCACAGTAACACATTACTGCCCTGCAAGTTTTAGTTAATTAGTCACCTATGCATTACAATAGACATCAGACAGTACTGTCTGTGTGATCTGCCAGTAAAAGTGTTCCCTCATATCTCTTCTTATTCATATCATCTGACCAGCACTTTCACAGTAAATACTGTTACAAAATGCATGTATTGATCCTTAACATGCAGGAGTCTAAGTATTCCAGAAACTGTACTCTACTCTGTTTATTAGAATTCATATTAGCTACTCCCAGCTGCTGATATGTCTGCAAACAAATGCTCTTATCATCCACCAAGGAATAGTCTTATTTCAGGCAAATCATTATATAACAATGCACTTATCAGTCTTGTTACCTATCAGATAGGCCACTGATGAAATAAATAATGGCCATAGTAATATATTCTAACTTGTTTGTCTTAGACACATGCCCTAGTCTTCCCTCACAAGTCAAATCAAGTAAATGTAATCTCCCCTGAATTCCCACATGCAGACTTCCTTTCAACCCACAAATATAGCCATTTCAGACTCTATATAGCTGTAATGTTTCATTATGAAAAAGTGAAAGAAATTAAGACTACAGTAATGTATACAAATCTACTGCACTCATACACATCATCTGCTACTCCCTGATTCTCATATAAATGAACATTTAACAATAATCAAGTAAATTCCATTGACTTTCACAGTCATCCTTCCTATCTTGTGACCCAAAATACCCATATTCTGACTATTTACTTTTCAGATAGATTCTTGACTGCGATCAGACTGAATGAACAATAGCCACAATAGCATAATTCAGTTTGTTGCTCTCAGATATGTGCATTGTTGCTTCTTGGCAAACCTCTATGGACAACAGTCAAACAGCAATCAAATAATTGCACTCTGCTTTCACACACTATCTGCCTCACCATTGCCCATGCCACAAAAGTAAGCATGTTCAGTTTACATACTTGTTCTGTGCCAGAAACAGATTTTGCTGTTTTTTTTATTTAAACCCTGCCCTAATGCTTATAATAAACATTAAAAAGAAATAGTTATCTTAGACTGATGCTGTGGGAAGTACGTTCTATAACTACTGTTTATACTTTCCAAGAAAAAATTGTCTCTGTCTACTTTTATAAACTAGCTAAATGACTATAAATGATGAGGTAAGCGTTCACTGCTCGGAGCAACCACAGTCAGTGCTTGCCTGACATAGTAACAGGCCATACACTAGGTAATGACGATCTGCTAAAACATGAGGGGATGAAAAGTGATATGGAGTGATAACAAGTAAAGTATTTTCTCACTTCTTGCGGTAATTATTATGTTAATTGTACTAATGAAATAAGAGTTAAAATTGTAGGGCAGTGTATTTTTTATCTTAAAATAACAACTTTCACAGTTCCAAAGTTAAAAAACGATGCAGGCCACTTGTCTATGAACAATGATCGAACGCCACAATCTGACAAACCCAGGTAATGTTCACAACACAGAAAAACTACTATCATGTCATGCTCAAGGGGTACGGTTTGCAAGAAGTTCTGGTATGTTACAATGTAAAAGGTCAAGGGTGTAGCTACTAATACAACAGAAGTAGATAATGTCATGCAAAAAGATATCTGTGCCTCAGCAGAAACAGAAAAAATATCATTAACCAAATTCAGGAACAGAAAATCAGGCTTGTTTTTTTCTGTGCTGCATTGTTGAGATGCAAATGACATGATAGAAATTATGAAATGTTTTTAAAGAAATACAGCACATTTTGATAACATTCAAGATAAACCACACATTCTCCAACTGCAGGCACTGGTGAGTAGCAAAAGAAGTTTAAATGCCTGTTGAAAATTCTTTGAGTAGAAGCAAGAGTGGTAAATTAACAGCTCCTATAATAGTTCTGACACCTCAGGAAGAATGTAAGAAAGAGTCTGACCTTAGAGTCTGACCAAAACATGTAGTATTGCATCACATAATCTGGAATAAATGGGAAAAATGCAGAATACTTACTAATAACTTCATCTGGGAAGGTCATGGCATGGTTAAAAAGAGCTTTTAATGAATTAATATGATTCAATAGTACTTACTATGTGTATCGGGCATTCTTAAAAATAAACGTGTAACAGACCCTTTCAGTGTAGAACAATGTGGAATGTAAACTTCTAAGACTCAAAATAAGGAGCATTCTTCATAATTAGGTACAGCTGAGAGGCATGTGGCTGACTGTAATCCTGAGTGATTTATTAGAAAATTAAAGTCTGGCAGTCAGTGCAGAGGATTACGGCTTGATTCTTTTTTCCTCCAGCTGCATACTGTGTGACTTTGAGCAAGTCACTAAACCAGACAGTGTTCCTGGTGTATCCCCTTTATCTCAAGCACAACAAATGTGCATTTTAAGCACTAGAAAATTATAATGACTGGCATATCATAACTTACTTGAGATTGTTCAAACTGAGTGACTCCATGACTGGAATTATTGACAGAGGGCAATTCTTTGAAACACAGTACACAGTCTGAGGTTCTGCTAATGGTAATCCAAATTTTTGAGGTCTGAAGTGACACACACAAACACACACACACACACACACACACACACACACACACACACACACACACACACACACACACACACACACACACACACACACACACACACACACATATATATACTCACACACATACTCACACACATGCACATACCTGAGCAAAACATAGGAATAAGACCACGTCTGCTCAGGGGTGGCTCGTGCCATCGGACTGCCGGACTGCAGCCCCCTCAACAAGAAAAAGAAAAAAGAAAAAAAAGTACTTTTTTTTATTTTTACAATACTGTCTGTCTTTCATCTCTGTCAGTCGGCTGCTTGCTTTACACCGACTGACGAGTATGCGCACTGTCGAATTCCGGGTTGCAGCGGTTTTAAAAAAATAAGTTTTTTTTTTCTCTTTCTACTTGGAGCTGCAGTCCAGAGAGCCAATTAAGGCATCAGGGTGATGCCCAGCAGTCTATGTGGTTCCAAACCGCATAGAATTAGAAGGGGGTCGGACTGCCACGTCCGCAGGCACGTACATGACGTGGATGGGCTAAATGGCTGCTGATTGGTTCTCGCTCTCTTCCCGGGCTTTATGTGCTGGGAAAAGAGCGAGAAGCAAACAGTTGCAGCCAGTTTAGGTTGTGGACTTGAGCCTTGAGGATTTATTTGACTAAGTGCTGGATTTTTTTATTGCTTGGCGTTGGCGGCCTATTCCGTTCGCTTTTCTTCTTTCTCTTGGTGTTGGTGGTATGTATATTGTCAGTTAGGTCATTATGTTACAAATATATATATTATCATTTCATGATGACTGCAAAAATGTGATCTGCATGGCATCTCATAAAAATTTGATTGATACTGGGCAGATAAATAAAAAAGGAGCCTGCAAGCAAGAATTTATCAGCATTTATATGTGAAAAATGGCTTTACTGGGATGTACTGTACAAACACAGTAATTGTAAGTGAAGGTTTCAAAATGTACATGTTTTCATGGGCTTACTTACAGTCCATTGCTAATTTTTCAGATGTTCACTTTGGTGCAAAAAAAGTTATTATTGCGGTGAGTTTCACTGTAGTGGGTGTTATACAGTGCAAGCTAGTGGTACACTTTTCAAGGGGTTTTGCCTTTTTTTTCCAGTGTGGTGTAACCATGGAGTTTGTATATCTTTTGTGTTTTTATAGGGTTCTCAGCTCACTAATTTTGATATTTATCTTTCAGGAAATGGTAATCTGAAATATTGTGCTTTGAAAAAGAATAGGTTAACTGTGTTTCATGTGTTAGAAGTCATAAAAATGTCTGACTGGAGTGGTGAAAATCATAGCAGTCTTAGAAAATAACTGGTACACCAAATGCAAAGTCACAGTTTACCCTGGGTTGAATATTTTTTATCTATATTAAGTCTTTACTTAAACTCAAGAGATTTTAAGTACTGACAAAATAAATGCAACTGGTTATTTCAGTGATTTCTAATTTAAACAGGTAGTCTGACCCAACTATTTAGCAGTCTGATGAACTTCTGAATGGATAAAATGCTCGGTGTTTATGCTTTTCAATTAATTATGGATTTTCAATTAATTCTGCATTTTTACCCTGGGTATTTCGTAATTTTTACTGTGGATGTATGTCTTCAATCCCATTTTATTTCATTGCATTGAGTTTTTTAATTATATGTATCTATGAAGTACATGCACATGGATTACTCTGTATTCTACTCTGTTCCTTTCCTAGGATCAGATACTTTTGTCTCATTTCTCTCCTTCCTTTAATCCATAATGCCACTATACCTTTTCCCACCTTTTTTCAGCTTATTTTATGCTCCTCCCCAGTCTTGCATTTCCTTACTACCATTTTTATTGCTTCCAAATGATGTAGCTGATTCATAAACACTGTGGACAATCCCTTAAACTGTCTGTGTGTGGCTAGGATGTATGTGACTATAACATTGGGGAGATACATGAAACACAATCACCCTATGTTAACAAAAATAAAAAGAGATATTGGCAGTAGATAGTGATCTCATACACAATGTGCACCACCATCCCTCTCTGCCTTGCCAGTCCAATTGCTTTATCAGCTGTACATGGTACATATCATGGTATGTAAGTTGACAGAGCTGTATTTGCTGTGATGCACTTCAAATGCACAAAGTGACACCAGGATAAACATACTGCAGTTTACATGAATACAGTAATAGTCCATTAACTGACTAGGTCATAATTCCTAGTGCATGGATGTGCACCTGTCATCTGCAGTGCTTTCCACTGATGGCAATGGCTGTTTAATGAAATTTCAGGCAATGCTGCCATGAGCATGGAGATGGAGTCATAGGGACTGGATTTTGCTGCTGTTCCTATTAGTGAGAGCTTAACTGTGTCACTGTTTTGGGAGGGGTGAAGTTTGATTTTGGTAAGGCATTTATGTGCACTGTGCTCCACAGAGGGATGTCCCATAGCACTCCTTTATAATATATATTGTCCAGTGTGGTGTCTGTCCAAGTAAAGATGACACTATTGCTCACTTATTTTATGTCAAGCACTATATCACGGTTTCTTCTTTGCATTTTTTTATTGCTTACTGGAAAAATTTTCTGAATTGAGCAGTTTTGTCATTATTGGTGCATGCATTTTGTTTCATTGTTTACTGGAAAAATGTTCAAAACAAATTTAAAACGCACTCTACAGCTATACTATATTGTACAAGGAATATAATTTAATAAAATCAGAAAGGTGTATCAAAGAGCACGTGTATGTTTCATGTGCAAAGAGCCTATGATTTGAAAACAGCCCAATGTTAATCTTTATCTGTCACTGGCAAAATGTATTTTCTTTGAATGTGGGTTTCAATGCTGTTTCAATGAATGTGAGTTTCAAGGGCAGAGAAGTTTTAATGCTAAGTCTGTTTTCATTGTGAGATTGCATTGCTTTGGTTAGCTTATGTCTTAGTGTTTGTGCTGTAAAATGCAAAATAAAACTTTCAAATGAAGTCCAAATCATCGTAGAAGTAAATCAGTATGCACATTAGTGTTTATGGTAAATGGGGTGAAATAGCCAAGTAATGGTTCATTGGAATAGCTGAAGGAGGGAGGCTCCATTCAACCATGATTTTGTGAGAGAGAAGGGCGGCAAACTCAAAGACAGCCCCGGCTGAACTATACCTCTCAACTGTCCAGATTTTCACAGAATGAATAGATATTTGCTTCTTATTTTTGGTTTGTTCCTCATTAAATGTGTGGTTTTCTGGCAAATAATTTAGGAATTAAGTCACTAAATACTGACAGACACTGAGTTTCAGACTTCATAACCTTCAGAAAAATGCATGCTAAAGCAAGACCTGTTATTCTATCAACTGTCTCAGTTTATACAATTTTTTGTACTGTTTTATAAGTATATTTGGCCTTGTCCACATTTCCTGCATTAACAGGTTGAGAGGTATCTGCAAATAAATTGCTTTAAAGAATTAGGCATATCCAAACCTCTGAACTGTCCCCAATTTTAGCTCAAAATGTTGCTCTTCCCCCTAATAATCCCACCGCAAAATGGCAATTTTGGAAGAAAACGTGGAGGGCTTACAATTAAGAAATAACTGTAATAATCAGAGTTATAGATTACTTTTATTTCAGAAATGCATGCAGATTCTTTTATTTTATCAGCTGCTCATGTTAGCAGTACTAATATTAAAGTGTCCCTTCTTTGACATGTTCACAGCTGTATTGTGTGGCTATTTTATATTTTTGCATCACATTTTTGGTCCATTTTTCATAAAATTGTGGTTTTTTGGCAAATTAGTAGCAAATCATTAAAGACTGAAGTTAGAAAATAATGACAGACATTTGTGTTTCAGATTTCATACCCTTCAGAAATTCATACTAATGCAAGACCTACTACTCTATTACCTTTCTAAGTTTATAAGAGCAGTATTTAAAATTGTCCTTATTTTGGGCCTTGTCCCACTTCTATGTATGGCTTTGTGCAGATTTCATGCTCTGAGGTTGAGAGGTATGACAAATGTGTCAGGGCCATTACAGTCAGCCAGAGACATTTCAAATTGAGACATACTTGTTGCACCCCACTGCCTCATGTAGTGTGACTCTGGATGTGTCCAAGCAAGGCAAGGAGTAGTTATGCAGTGTAAATGTGCAGAGTATCCCCCCATCCAAGGTAGACACAAGTACTACAGTGGCTTTTCATCTGTCCTTGATTTTGCAGAATGGTCTGGTTTGTCATATTTTTGTACTGTTGATTTATGCTTATTACTCAAAGTGCCTGTTGCTCTGTGTTTAAGTAGCAATGCTTTAATGACCATCATGTAAGCTTTTCTGAGATCGTAACATGCAAGTAAGCTTTAATAAGCATACTGTTAAAGAATTGCCAACATTGAAAACCTTTCTGTTGTTGCCATGCAGAGAATACTTAACTAGATAATGTATAAGCCTTTGGTATTGAAATGCATATGACAGTATTTGTAATAAAGGACAGGATTACATTATTTTAAGAAGCTCATACACTTGTTGGAGACTTCCAGTAATCTCTGCAGGCTTTACCTGTAAACTAAACAGAATGCCAATCATGTGTGGTCCATAACCTGTACAGTAATCCTTTAAGCAATGTATCTTGAGCTTGTTTCTTGTTTGCTTTTCATTTTTTACTTTGATAATGTTTTCCCCATGAAACAAATAGATAGTTGTCAGGCAGCAGGTCTTTTTTGAATAAGAAACATTTTTACAAGTGGGGGCATCACAGAGATTTCTGCTTTCAGCGTGTTACTTGGTACTTTAATAAAGCTGAATATAAATTATAATTAGAACTGCAGTGCAAGGAGAAGTGGTTTGAGTGGAGTGCTACTTGTTTTTCTTATACTTGATTTTGACTGGCATTCCAGTAATGTATTTAAAAAGTAATTTATTTTTTCATGCCTCACAACCTTTTTGTTTCCATCTAGATATTAAGTAAGCTGTCATGAAGCCAATGCATTGAATATTTTTATTCTTCTACACTTCATTTTGTCTTGATTGGACTCTCATAATGATGGTTTGGCACCCAGGGCATCATATTTAATTAAAGTTAGTTTTTGTGGTTTTGAGCCTAGCTCCTCCTCTTTCTGGTTGGTCACACCCCTTCCCATTGACCCCACCCATTCAGCTGTCTCCTGCAGCCCCCTTTTGATTTGAAGTCACCAGCCGCCACTGCGTCTGCTGCAGAGTTTGAGATCACAACTGAACTAGTTTACAATCACAACTGAACTACTTCCTGAAAATAAAAAAAAGTTACTTTTTTCATTTATTTTATTATTTATTATTCCAAGGACTAGGACACATGAACCTGTGTGTCCTTGCATATCACCACACATGCTAATCAGTAGTCTAAATAACAATCCAACAGTTAATCAAACAATCAATGGTTTAAATTGTAGAATACTTTTTAGTGGCAAACTGTTATTTAACTATGCTTCTATTGCTGCATTCAGTATTATGTCCCAGTATGTCTTTGATTTTCACCAGTAGATTAATGTCCCCACGTTCACCAGTAGATTAATGTCCCCACGTTAATTATTATATGCTATATTTTCAAATACTTGAAATTTAAAAACCGGTTCAGCATTCCCATTTATGTCTGTATAATGTATTTTCATTCACCTTCCTTCTTACTTCTGGCATGTGCTGCCTTAGTCTTTCTGTTTTACCCATATAAAACAATGAGCAATCATGTATGGCACAGTATATAACATAACTCAGTATTGCAGTCATAAAAATGAATTGTCATATATGACTTCTCTGTTACAGGATGTACAAAAGTGTCTGTCCTCTAAACATGCTTGCTCATTCTGCAGTTATAACACTGTAAAGTACCACTTTTTTGTCAATTTGTTTTTTATCAGCCAGTCAATATTTTTATAGCATAACAGATGTTTTAAATTAAGACAGCATTTAAAAGAGAAATATTGTCAAATATCTGTTGTTTCCCTAAGATGCATTCCTACTAGTAGAACAGACCAATTCCTTCTTATAACAATACATAGCCTTAAAACATCTGAAGTATAGTCCAATAGGATCAGAGTGGAAGGATACATAATATAAGAAGGAAAGGAGCTAATGAAGCTTTTGCATATTTCCTGGAATGTGATAACACTGATATTATACATCAGAGTGGAATGAAGGGTACTATCTCATAGTAAATCTCATATTGGTAGTAGTGCTGACCAAATACTTCAAAAAATCTTTTAGCACATTGACTGGTCCCATCCACAAGAAAAAGATATTGTCAATAAAATTACAATAATATGGGATATACTTAAGGAGTAGAGTAGTGTAAGTACATTTTTCCTCCCACCTTATTAAATAAATATTACCATAATTTATGTGAACTGCTGTAATGCTGTACCCAAACCTTGTCTATAATACATACTACCAAATGAAAACACATTATTCAGTATAATATCTAAAAAAAGTAATTATCCTAATTGCATAATTATTAAAATAATATAAATACTTAAAAAAATCACTTACCACATGTTGTTTTATAGTTTATCAATATTTTGTAAAATGTTGAAATACTGTTTCCCGTGTCAAAGTCATTATATATCATTTCATATATGTATTTCGTAAATTTAGGTATTTCTTTAAATGAAGAATTGTTAATTATCTTAATTGTATCATTATTAAAATACTATAAATAATTAATAAAAATCACTTACCACATCTATTCTTTCTTGATGTGGAATAACAGTATAAAATGATTCAATGATTGAATCATTATGCTACTCTGAAATGTTGATAACTTTGACAAAGATTTATTTTTCTCAAATTTTTTTTTAAATGCATTTGAATGAATTTCAAAGTATTTATACATACCATCTTAAATAACTATGTACACTATTTACATTATCCTGACAGTATAACAGATCTTAATGTATACAGTTACTTTATATGTATGTCCAATCCATTATCAGAGTGTTTGATCAATTATTCTATAGTGTCAATCAATGATAAGACTTTTTCCCAAGGGTTGTCGATAAATGGCTTTGGATAAATTCTTAGTTCTTTAATTTTAATTTCCAATAATGCTGTGGTCTTCAGTATAATGTAGAAGTCTTCCAAAGTTGGTATTGTGTTTGTATTCCATCTTCTTGTTATACACTTCCTTGAAATTGCAAATATAGTCCATATCAGATACATGTTTGACCTATTGAAATGAGGACCTTCATTCACATTTAATAATACAAGAGCTTTAGTTAAATAAAATGATTCATTAAATAAAGCTTATAGAAAGTTATTAATACCATTCCAAAATGGCTTAATTTTAGCACAATCAAAGAAAATGTGGTTCCAATCTGCATTTGGTACTTGCTCACATCTCTAACATATTTCTTTTATGGAAGAACTAATTTTACTGATTCTATATGGGGTTAAGAATGCTCTGTGGAAGCATTTCTAATTAAAAACTTTCCAGTATTGTGTAAAGGATGTATATTTTATTGGTAATAAGATATTTGTTTTAATATCTTCGGTTAACTGTATTGAGTGCCCTTTTGTTATATATTTCCACTATGATGTTTTGGGTGTTGTTTTATAGTTTATCAATATTTTGTAAAATTTTGAAATACTGTTTCCCATGTCAAAGTCATTATATATGATTTCATATATGTATTTTGTAAATTTAGGCATTTCTTTAAATGAAGAATTGTTAATTATTCAACTTAAATCTTGCGAATTTGACAGAATACTCTGTAAAATTAGCCAGTCCTGTTGTGGAATTTTGTATGTTGTTTTTATTACTTGCATATCTAAAACTTTTAGTTCTTTGACATTTTGGAGCCAACAAACAAATCCTTTCTGCTCCCAAAATTAATAATTTCTCTATATATTGTATATGGACAGTTCTTTGTGACTATAAATGATGTTAAAAGATCAAACCAGACTTTTAAATCCATTATTTGTATTAATAATTTTCCTAAATGAGTCAATGTAATAATTAATCATACCAATTTTAGTGGGTTTAGTTATGTTATATTGCATACTAATACATATGTGCCATTGCAAATTGTTTTTATCTATTTGAATTTTTTTTGTAAATCAAATTCATTTATTGATATTACAGTTAGTAATTCTTTCCAATTTGCAGAGTAATTTGGACTTATCCAATCTGAGATTGTTTTACATATTGATGCTTTTATATATGTTTCTATATCAGGAATGTTTGATGCTCCCTGTTTCCATGATCTGATATGATGTATTAAAGCTATTCTGTTTCTTTTGGGAAACCATAAAAATGTTATTAGACATGAATTTATTTCTTTATTTATATTCCTTTCTGGTAACAGTCACATTGCCAAGGCTATATATAGGATCTTGGGCAGTAAAACCATTTTTATTAACTGTAGTCTATCTTCAAATGTTAATATTATTTTGTTCCATTTTTCCACAGAGATTTTAATTGTATTGATGATATTATTGTAGTTTTTTGAGACTAATTCATTATTATCCTTGCATAACTCAATTCCTAGATATTTTAAGGTAGATTCTTGTTTCCCTATGATGTGATCACCCTTAGCCTGCAGTTCTTTTTTTTTTTATTTAAAATAAAAATTTTGATTTTGATTTATTGAAATGGAGTCCTGAAGTCATGTGCATTTGTCAGTTAATATAGCTAATTCTTCTAATGTCTCTTTTGTATTAGATAATGTTAGTAATATGTTATCAGCAAATAGCTTTACTTTAGAATTGTATTGTTCATAAACATCTATTCCTTTGATTTTATATAGTTATGAATTGAATCTGCCAATATTTCAATAGCCAGAGCAAACAGAATCGGTGACATGGGACATCCTTGTTTAGTGCCTTTTGTTATATGTATAGATTCAGAGGTAAAAGGACCTAACTTGACATACACTAAATTATTTGTATATATATATATATATATATATATATATATATATATTCTTTAGGAGATGAACAAAGGATACAGGAAATTCAAATAGCATTAGGATTTTGAATAAATAGTCCCAATTTATGGAATCAAAGGCTTTCTCTATATCTAAGCCAATTATGAGTGTTTCTTTATTTTCTTTATTAACATAATCTATAAGAGAAATTATTCTTTTAATATTGTCATGTGTGTGTCTATGATATATAAATCCAGTTTGATCATTATTTACTGTTTTGGATAGTGGTATTTTCATTCTGTTAGTTAATATTGTCATAAATATCTTATAGTTATTATTTAATAATGATATAGGTCTATATGAGGTACAGAGGTTTGGGGATTTGTTTTCCTTTAGGATTGGTGTGATTAAGGAATATCTATAAGAGGGTGGTATTAAAGCTTATGACTGAATTTCTAATAGAGTTTTATGGAAGAGGGATAGTATTTTTGAAGAAAAGGGTTTATATATTTCCATAATTACACCATATATACCTGTAGCTTTATTATTTTTACCCTCTTTTATTGTATCTGTAATTTCTTTGTAGGATATGGGTGCTTGCAGATCTAGTTTTAATTTTTCTGTTTTTTATATTAGAACATTTTTATCTAGATTTAATTGATCAATATGTATATTTTCTTTTTGCAAATATTCCATATAGTGATTTCTATAGGCATCAAGAATGTCACCTATATCCAAGATATTTTTCCCTTTCTTTTCATGGAAGATACTTTTAATGTTATTAGCTTTTGATTGTATTTTGATTCTTGTGGATAAATTATGTAGATATTTGGGTGAAGTGGCCAAGGTATTAATTTTTATTTTTTCTAAAGCTAAACTACTTTTGAGTGTTAGAATTTCATTGTATTTATTGTTTAATACTTTTACTTTCTTTTTCATCTCCAAATTATTTTGATTTTTTTTCAGCTTTTACTGACAAATGTTTGGATTGTAGATCTAATAATTCAGAAAACCATTCTCTGATTTTCTTTTATATCAAGTTAGGGTTTTACCATATAGAATACAGCGCCCCTTTTGGTATGTACCTCACAAGACATCTACAAGAACTGGAAAGGCCGCAGAAATACCTCACAAAGAGGATTACTGGTCTCAAACAGATGCCCTACGCAGACCGTCTCAAAAAACTCCAGCTTTACTCCATCACATATCACCTACTCAGAGGCAATCTCTGCCTAACATACAAAGCTATGTAAAACCTAGAGCTGTTGGACATGCTCTCCTTAAATATATCCCAATCCCTCTGAGCTACATGCTCTAGGGACCTAAACCTTCTCACCACAATAAACAGAACATGCTGGAGGGATAGATTCCTGTCCCAGAGACATCCCATACTCTGGAACAAACTACCTATCTATATCAAACAAAGCTCATCATTAGCACTCTTCAAGAAAAATCTTGATGATTGGATGGGAGATAGGAAATTCACCCCAGGGATCACGTCTGTGGCTTTGCTCAACAAGGGCACAGGAAAATAAATTTCTTGGGTGGCAAAAGCCAGGGTACCTTTTTATCTAGGCTTATATAGGTCTTTGGGCCAATAGCCTAGTACCTACCTATGAACTTATGAACCTATATGTAAGCTTTTAATGAGTCCCATATCATTTATTTTATTTATCACTGTGGTGTAATTAATATCTAAGAAGAACTGTAATTCAGATGATAACCAGGGTTTGAACTCTTTAACTTATATATTCTGGAATTCTAGAGTTAAAGATCAATGGTTTGTACCCATTTTGAAGTTTTAGTATCAATGAATTGCAGTCTGAAAAGGGGCAGAGAGTAACTGAGAAATTAATGACTTTAGAGTGTAAGTCACGGGCAGCAAATATTTTATCTCTTCTAGTTTGGGTACAAAATCTGTGATCTTGATGGGAAAACAACAAAGATTTATCTTCTTTAAATTGGAAAGCATCTACAAGATGAAATGATTCTACCCACTTGTTTAAAGCTTTTGATACAGTAGATGTACACAGCGGTCTTTTATTTGTAGTTTCAGAAATATCAAATATACAGTTAAAATTCCCTCCTAATACTAAGTTGCCTTTATAATTATTGGAAATTAAATCCAAGTGTTTTTTAACAGTTCCTGTTCCAATGCCTGGGAACCAGCATAGATTGGCTAGGGTCCACATTCTGTTATTATATTTAACTATTACTAATGCCATAAGGCCTTCTTTATCTTCATACTTATAAATTATTTCTGGGTTAATCACATTTGTTTTCCATAAAATTGTTACCCCTTTTGTCTTTGTCTTATAAGTGGATTGTGCCAATATCATATATTCCTTAGGATTCCATTTGTAATTGTCATTTGTTTTGAAATAAGTTTCTTGAAGGAAGACAATTTGTGCTTTGTTCAATTTTAAATATTTCAGTAGATTTGATCTCTTGCTAGGATTGTTTAAGCCATTGGTATTTAATGATAATAAAGTTAAATCCATCTTTGGTCATTTAGACTATGTATTTTTTGTTTTATTGTGACTATTAAACATTTTCCTCTGATAACTATAAAGTATATGTTTGAGCTTTTAAAGGAAGTTATCAGTTTTATACTTTGAGTGTTTACCAATAAAGTAATGTTTTGGTCAGGCATAATAAACATGCTTTTGTGAAATAACAAGTTTAAATTAATAAATGTTTACAAAACTAAGATCCGCACTAGCCATGTAATGAAAATCATTCCTAATCTGATGGATAAACCTAAGTCCATCAGATTATCATTCATACCTTCACAATCCAGAATATCTGAACTCCATAAATTGAAATATCATATGGAGAATATTTGTAATAGGAATAAGCAATATTTATATTATTTTGAACAGATATAGTACTATTGTAGATTAGACAGAATTCTAATACAATATAAATGTCTACTTATTGTATAAGCAATTAATATTTACATGAAAGATAGATTTCAAGCAATTCAATCATAGTGAAGTAGGATGTATCATATATAAAACCTCAGTAAAAGATTATAGCATACAGTTATTTAACATATTCACCCTTATTGATGAAGTATTTCAAAACATATTGCTTAATATAAATAGATGGTAATAATATTTATACCTAATGTTTATAATACAATGTATTTTACTGGATATATCTGAAGTTACATTTCATTGTTTGCCAGCATTTAAGTAATCACTTTGTTTATTGCTGACTTACTTAAAGCATCAAGTTTGTTTTATGTGAAAATTGATGAAAGTTAGTGCATTTTAATTATCAGTTCATCCCTCTTCCCCCCATTTCCTACACATAAGGATTTTCATATCTGTCATTTCTTATTATAAAATGAGTGAAATTATAGGTTAAAAACAACAAATTCAGTTATTGTGATTAATGATTACAAGTTCCCTTTCCGTATTCATAAATTGCCATTTTATGACATATACTGAAAGTTTTTAGATTTAAATGGCAACTTTCTATTTTGTATAATCAGCAAAGGTTATTGTCAATTTAATACTATTTGTTCAAAATGTGATTATTACATTCTGTGAAATTCCTAGTTTATGGTTCTATTGTTTCCCTTGAACAACTTTGTCAGTTTGATGTCATGTATAAAACCTTAGTTACCTTGGTAACAGCTTAAGTGTTATGTATGGTCAAGATGGGTTACAAAACCACAATTCAAGTTAAAGCAATTATATGACTTGCTATGCACATTCACTTATATGAGAAAATCATCATGCTTCCCCTTAATGTTCAATATATTGTATGTCATTTATGACAAGTTAAAACACTAGTGTTATTATACACAAGCCCATGTTATTAAACTGTCTATTGTCAATTTAATACTATTTGTTCAGAATATGATTGTTACATTCTGTGACATTTCAAGTTCAGGCTTCTATTGTTTCTCTTGAACAACTTTGTCAGTTTGATGTCATGTATAAACATTAGTTACCTTAGTAACCACTTAAGTATTATATATGGTCAAGATAGGTTACAAAAACTACAATTCAAGTTAAAGAAATTACATGACTTGTTATGCATATTTACTTATATAAGAAAATCATCATGCTTCCCCTCGATGTTCAATGTAGTGTATGTCATTTATGACAAGTTAAGACAGTAGTGTCATTATACACAAGCCCATGTTATTAAATGCTGTCTTTAATACCTAAATTCAGCAGACTGCTTCATCTTATATGATGATTATATATTTTATGCCTAGATTTACTAAAATCATACATTGCATAACTATTGTGTTTTTTTTTTTTTTTTTTTTTTTTTTTGCTGTTCTTTATTTATTTGAGAGACTACAAGGTGTAAACCTTATTAGCTCCTTCCAAGCATGTTTATACAGTCCATAGACTTTAAATTATAAGACCCTTCTAGTTTCTTATTTGTTATAAGTATATTTCCATCCTTACATACACACATATCAGTACTTCAAACATGGGCAACAATACCCATCCAGTTTTGTCAGAATACCATTCACTAGTTCATGTGGTGTGTTTCCAGGCTGTTCTTAAAATATCCAAACCAATATTTGTCTTGTTCCATTTTACCAGCCTGTTCTATGCAGTGGCCACTCTGCCAGTGAACCACTCAACATGCCTTCCATTCCCACAGATATTTCCATGAAGGAAATCTGACTCTCTAGTACTTCCAAAAACACACTTTGAACGCCAAAAACAAATTTAATAAGTAAAGTTTTTGGGCTCACCACCCTTCATCAGTACATAAAATCAATGAGACTCATGAAGACATTAAATAGGGATACTAATAGAATCACATGATTCAGCCAGCCTAACATCTTTAATTAACAATTAATTGTTTAAACTCTTGTAGTTTAAAACAATATTAACATATATTTAAGAAACCATTAAAAACGTATACATTTTTACATTACTTATATACGTATATATACAAAAGTACAAACATAAAAATTCTCATAAATGCATATTATATATAACAAGAGTCCTACATTTACGTGAATATCAACTTAAAGGGCTAAAATATAAAATTCATTCTTAAACATTTTCTCTCTGCCTTTTAACTAACACAGGTTTTATACTAACAGTGTTATTTAAACCTGGTATAGCATCTGCTTGTAGCCTAATGATCCATTCATATTCATTTAACTCTAAAGCATTATTCATGTCTCCTCCTCTGATACCTATATTTATTACACCTATACCCCTAAACTTAAAAGTATGTGTATTGTTGTCCATAATATGTTTACTCAGTGCATTTGTCACCACTTTCCTTTTAATCTCAGACTTGTGTTCTATAATGCATTCCCTTAACTTCCTAATTGTCTTACCAACATAGAATGCTGTGCAAAGTGTGCATGTTGCTAAATATACTATTTGTGATGTGTTACAGTTAGCTGAACATTTAAATTCATATTTATTTTTATTTATTTTATTTATTTAACATTTGTTGACCGGGAAAGTCTGACTAGGTTCCACAGATCCTGTTTTCAGCGGAGGCCTGGGGAGAAATGCTCCAGACGCATGTCTTTAGAATGTGGGAGGAAACCGGAGTACCCGGAGGAAACCCACGCGAACGCAGGGAGAACGTGCAAACTCCACACAGAAGGCACCCCGGCACCGCTGCACCACTGCGCCGCCGCCATATTTCTCCTTAGTAATGGGATGCTTAAACTCATTTATTGAATCATAAATATCTACACAGCAACTATAATTATAACATTTCAGTGTAGCATTTTTATGTTGGTATACAACTTTCTCATCTTTAAAGTCCTTATAGCATAATTTCTGCTTTAATGTTTCCAGATTTCTAAATGAAAATTTAGGTTTCGGACCTATTAACTCTTTGATCTCTGACATAGCCAACAGTATAAGCCAATTCCTTTCTATAATATTACACACATCTCTAGTGTTTGCATTGTACATAGTTATATATCTAATTATTTTATCATTTTCATTTGAAACTTGTTCTGATTGTACTATGTCTTTACTAAAAACAGGTTTATATTTATCTTTTCTCCCTACTTTTACTTCTTCATATATAGCATCTATGTATTGAAGGGAGTAACGATTTCTTATAAACTCTTGTCTCATTTCATTTGCTTGAAGTATGAAATTATCATCCTCTGTGTTGAGCCTACTAGCCCTTATTAACTGTGCTTTCAGAATACCCATAAAGTATGTGGTGCATGCATACTATTTCTTCTGACATATCTATTCGCATTTACCTCTTTCTTATATATCATGGACTCTAGCCTATTCATTTTCTTATAAAGCTGAATGTCCAAGAACACTATATTATTTATTTTATTTTATTTTATTTTTATTTTACATTTGTTGACCGGGCTAGTCCAGCTGGATCAAAGTCCATTTTCAGTGGAGGCCTGGGGAGAAAAGCTCCATAGGTTAAAACAAGTTTAGAGAATACAAATACACATAAAACAAAAGTTTTAAGCAATTAAGGATAAGAAGATGTTAGTATTGCTAATACATATGTAAGAGTAAAAAAAAAAATAATAATAATATCCAAAACAGGAAAATATTTAAGTAAATGGTTAACGCCTTACAATACGAAATTTGGTAGTGTCTAGTCATTCAGTGTATCAATACATTATTTGAGAAAATGGTAGAAGATATAAAAATTTTTTTTTTTTTTTTTTTTTTCCAACATATGTGAGATCATTAATATCTACGAAGATGTTATGTCAGAGGAAGTTTATCAGGATTTCATAGCAGAGAAGGAAGAATTGGGGTAGAGGAAATAAAGAAGGTAGGTTAGTCAGGGTTGGTACAAGAGCAAAGCCAGAATTTATTAAGATGTGTTAGCAGTTGTTTCTTAAAGAGTGGAAGAGTGGCCAAAGAGGAGATATTAGATGGAAGGTTATTCCATATTTTGCCAACTGAGTTAGAAAAAAGGCAATTACCTGCAGAATTAATAGTTTTGGTACTATTAACTAGGAGTTTGTCTGAAGAACGTAGTTGTTTCAGGTTGTTATAAGGAGTCAAGAGGCTACTGAGAACTGGTGTTTTAGATGGTTGATATAGAATTTTGTGAGCTATTAAGAGTTGTTGATATATGAGCTTGTTAGGAAGTTCTAGCCAGTCTAGTTGTTTTAAGTTTAGACAGTGGTGAGTTCTAAACTGAGATCCTGTGGCAAATCGAGCAATATAATGGTAAGATGTAGTAAGTTTCTTAAGGTTACTTTTAGAGAGATTAGTATAAATAGGGGAAGCATATAGAAGGGTAGAGATAAGGTGTGTTTGGGCTAAGGTGGTCTGGGCTTCAGGTGTAAGAAAGGGTTTGATTCTGTAAAGGGATCCAATCTTTTTATTAACTGCTTTTATTGTGTTGTTGATGTGACAATCGTAGTTTAGATTATTGTCAATAGTAACACCTAGAAGTTTTGTTGAAGGGTCAGGAGAAATTTGAGTGTTATTAGTAGAATTAATAGAGAAGTTTATAGAAGTAGATCTTCGGGTAGGTGAAAATAGTAACAATTTGGTTTTCTTAGGGTTAAGGAGTAGACAGCGGTCAGAGAACCACTGTTCAACAGTTAAAAAGGCTTTTTGTGTAAGAGACTGGAGTTCTGTTTGTGAGGAAGCAGTACAAATTATAGTGGAATCGTCTGCATATTGTATGCAGGTAGTGTTAGGGATAGCTGATTGGAGGTCATTAATAAAGATGGAAAATAGAAGTGGGCCTAGGATAGACCCTTGGGGTACTCCTAATGAGATAGGAAGGAGAGCAGATAGTGAATTTTTCCAGAGTACTGCCTGGTGACGGTTTCCTAGATAAGAAGTAAACCAGGTTAAGGAGGAGGGATCCAGTGCAAGAGATTTAAGTGTGTGCAGAAGAAGTGTATGATTAACCATATCAAAGGCTTTTGATAGGTCTATGAATAGAGAAGATGTAAGTTTATTATTGTTATGGTTATAGTTGATGGTGTTGGTAAAGGAGAGTAAAGCTGTGGTAGTACTATGGGAAGGTCTAAATCCATGTTGAGTCTTAGCCAGTAGGTTATTATGGAGGAGATGGTTAAGTAGTTGTTTGTGTATACATTTTTCCATGATTTTGGCTAAGGGAGATAGAAGTGCTATGGGACGAAAGTTAGAGAAGTCATTAGAGTTGCCTCCTTTGTGTAGGGGAATGATGTGGGACATCTTCCAGATCTCAGGGAAAAGACCTTCTTTTATAGATCTGTTTATTACGATAGAGACAGGGTAAGCAATGGCTTTTGCTGCTATTTGCAGGAATTCTGCAGGAAGCTTGTCTGCAGATGGGGTGGTAGGTTTAAGTTTTTGGATTAGAGACTGGATATAGGAGGTAGAGACAGGTTGTATGTGAAGGGGAGGAAGAGTGTTTTTTAAAGTAGGAGAGAGTAGTTTAGAAGTGTCAGGAGATAGTTGGTTTGCTAGAGTTTGTATGGAATTGGTGAAGAAAGAATTAAAGTCATTGGCTTGTTGTGTGGGATTGTCAGAGTCAGAATCTTGAGGGTTGGGTGTAATTGCTTTGCCTGGGGTTAGAAGATTATTAATACTGTACCAACATTTTTTTGGTTCCTTTTTGGTGGTTTTCTGTAGTTGAAAGTAATAGTTCTTTTTATCTGTCAGAATGGCTTTTTTGGTACTGTTTCTAAGCTCTCTAAAGTTTTGGTGATCAGTTTGGTTTTTAGTAGATCGCCACTTATCCCATGCTTTATTTCTGAGGATGATTTTTTGCTTAGTATTCTTGGTTAGCCAGGGTGCTGTTTTAGTTTTGGTTCTAATGGTACGACTTGGAGCATGTTGATCTAGGACAGATAGGAATGATGAATTGAAGTATTCAACTGCTTTGTTCAGTGGGAGATGTTTTAGTGGTGACCAATTACATTGTGTAAGTTCAGTTTGAAACTGAACAGGGTTAAATTGTTTTTTTGAATGAAGTGTTCTGAAAGTGGTAGGTAAGGTTAGGTTAGTTTTGCATCTAATGATATAGGTTAGAGAGTGATCACTAAGGTCATCAGGAAGGGTGCCTGATTGGTAGGTTTGCTGAGGCAGACATTTTGAACTTTAAAAAATTTGTCGTGGCATTTAGAAACACAATATAATTCTCCAGTTCCTCATTATTACCATCCCAGATCAGAAAGCAACCATCTACAAATCATCTGTAGAATTTAACTTTAGTATTTAGGCTACTGCAATTATTTAATAAAAATTGCCTTTCCCATTGATATAGCACTAAGTTCGCGTAAGTATTTGTTACTGGGGTGCTCATTGCTACTCCAGTTAACTGTAAGAATGGTTTTCTATCAAAAATAAAAACATTTTTTGTCAGTACTACATCCAAAAGCACACAAATATTTTCTATTTCCCGTGCTTGCATATCAGTTTCACTATTAAGGAAACTTCTTATGGCATCCAGCCCATACTCATTTGAGATCACTGTGAACAGTGATGTAATATCCAATGTCACAAAAACATAAAAGTCTTCCCAACATTTTCTTCATACCACTTATATAAATCAGTTAAAAAGTGGGAGGTATCTTTTAATATACTTGGACATTTACTCAGGTATTTGCCTAGTTGTAATTGCAAATATTTTGATATAGGTTCTGTTACCCATCCATTATCTGAGACTAAAGGTCTAAGGGGTGGGTCTTCCCGACATTTATGTATTTTGGGAATTCCATAAATTTGTGGTATTCTTGGACAGGGCACAGAAAAATAATTGAAAAGATCAATAGTTATATCTTGACTAAGCTGTAATTCGTAAATTGCCATATTCACATCTACAATACATTTCTTAACATCATTAAAAGTTATTTCCTTAAAAGTTAAAGAATCTAATAAAATGCTCCTAAATTTTTCCATGTAACTACTTCTGTTCATTATTACAACTGCACCTCCTTTATCTGCTTGCTTAATGACTAAATCATTATTTTCTTCAAGTTGTTTAAGCGCTCTATATTCCATATAGGACAAATTGTAGAATTACCTCTTATTTCTTTTTGAGTAAAGCTGCCTCAAATCTTTTTCAACAACATTCATAAAAGCAGTTACAACAGGGCATAGCTGTGGTACAAATGTACTTAATTTTTTACAGGCAGATGCATTAACTATTGTTTGCTTAAAAATCAACTTTAATGTTAAATTTCGTACAAACATTTTTACATCTGTAATTGCTTGTACTATGTTATCTTGTGCATAGGGTATGAACCTCATGCCCTTACTTAATAATTCTAGATGATCTTCACTCAATTGTAGTATTGAGAGATTAACAGTACCTTTTAATATTTTATCACTCTGGTCATTGACGAAACACCTTGTTGTATGTTATGGGACTGTTGTTCTTCCTCTTGGTGCCCAGCGTTGCTTGCTGTACCTGTCTTTGGCGTGAATGACCCCTTTGCAATGATTGTTGCTGCACAACAACCTTTTCAGGTTGTTTTAGCTGAAAGGGTAAAAGAGATGAAATTTCTGTTTGTTTATTTTTGTCCTTCATGTCGGCTGGAGGTCGCAAGGATGATTGTTCACTTGATTTTAAATTACAAACTTTATTAGCGGAAACATTTCTTACATCTTGTACAGGGATTTCTCTATCCTCCACTGCTCCTTTTGAAAATGCAGCCTTCTGTTGATTGGACGTAGCGTTCACAAGGTTTTGCATACATCCTTTCTGATTGGACATCAGCTCCATGGGCGTTTGTGGCAATTCAAAATCATCCATCTGATCTAAAGTGCTAAAAACTGTCCCTTGTTCTTTATTAATTACGTTGTTTTTATTTTTTACATGCCATCATTGGTTTTCAGTCCTCGGCCAAGAAATGATATGGCCATTTTTAAAATTGGCCAAATCATGTTGTATCTTACTTTTTTTCTTCATCTCCAGTCTAGCATCTAAAGATTGTATACGATCTAGAAAAGCCTGATATTGCGCATTACAGCTCTCAAACACTGGCATATTTAAAATATAATTTTCAAGCTTGTCAAGCTCCTCTACCAAATTCTTTTCCACAGATTCAAAAAAAAATTGTTCATTAACTTTATATAATTCGCGCTTAGTTCTAAATTAAGCTGTTGCCATTGCACAAGTAAGTCTGTATAAGTATTACCATATGAGGGCATCTTTAGTATTCGTAGCCCTCGTGGTATCACACCCAACTCCAAGTAAGCTTGAAAGCTTAATCGCTGCCATTGGAGTTGTTTATACATCTGGACCTTCTTCTCCAGTACATTCAACAGCTTGTTAAAATCTCCCATAGTCTGGTCAGCGATTACTATTTGAGGTGTAGTAGGTGCTGATTGCAGTAATGGATTGTTGGATTTATGAAGCAGTCTTTTAACAGAAGGATTCATTTCCTTCACCACAAAACAAACGCTTAGTTGAATAAATGCTGGCCGAATCTCCCCTTATTCCAGACGCTCACAGTAACCACCAATATACACAATACAAATAGTTAAAATCTTGGTGAAACTGCACAGAATACTTCCAAAAACACACTTTGAATGCCAAAAACAAATTTAATAATTAAAGCTTCTGGGCTCACCACCCTTCATCAGTACATAAAATCATCAAGACATTAAATAGGGATACTAATAGAATCACATGATTCAGCCAGCCTAACATCTTTAATTAACAATTAATTGTTTAAACTCTTGTAGTTTAAAACAATATTAACATATCTTTAAGAAACCAAATAAAAACGTATACATTTTTACATTACTTATATACGTATATATACAAAAGTACAAACATAAAAATTCTCATAAATGCATATTATATACAACTAGAGTCCTACATTTATGTGAATATCAACTTAAAGGGCTAAAATATAAAATTCATTATTAAACATTTTCTCTCTGCCTTTTAACTAACACAGGTTTTATACTAATTACTGTTAGTATAAAACCTGTGTTAGTTAAAAGGCAGAGAGAAAATGTTTAAGAATGAATTTTATATTTTAGCCCTTTAAGTTGATATTCACATAAATGTAGGACTCCTGTTGTATATAATATGCATTTATGAGAATTTTTATGTTTGTACTTTTGTATATATGCGTATATAAGTAATGTAAAAATGTATACGTTTTTAATGGTGTCTTAAATATATGTTAATATTGTTTTAAACTACAAGAGTTTAAACAATTAATTGTTAATTAGAGATGTTAAGCTGGCTGAATCATGTGATTCTATTAGTATCCCTATTTAATGTCTTGATGAGTCTCATTGATTTTATGTTCTGATGAAGGGTGGTGAGCCTGGAAGCTTTACTTATTAATTATTTGTTTTTGGCATTCAAAGTGTGTTTTTGGAAGTATTCTGCGCAGTTTCACCAAGATTTTAACTATTGACTCTCTAGTACTTCCCAGCAACCCCAAACACCCCTAGAATCAGCTATCCCCATATGCCCAACATGTCCGAGCCAGCTCACCTCCCAGACCACTGCAAAGGGTTCTGCACAAGACCAAGTGCTCTTAGTCTTTCACAATAACTCAGATTTCCACTCTTATGTAAGTCTTTAATGTGTTTGGACCAAAACACATTTTAAATATAAAATTGCGCTTATTATTATTTTTTTTAATCAAGAATCAACTTAATGAGGTAAGCGAAGTGTTGGGAAACCATCAATATGTGTACATGTGGTTAAAAACAGCCCTTTTATTTTATATATATATATATATATATATATATATTTTTTTTTGTAAAACCAAAAACATTGCCAAGAATCATCTTGGAGGCTCCTCAGAGCCATTAAGCATTATCATCACTCTGACTCCATTACCATAGCAACCTGGGAGCGTCTGTTTCTGTTAGTGTCTCTGTGTACTGCATACCAAAGGCTCACGATGCACCTGAAGCAAAGCTTCCCTTCCCTGCAACTTCAAGCCTAAATTCCCTCCCTTTCAGTGAGGCAGCAGCCAGGAAAAGAACACAGAGCAGACCGATCAAAAAAAAAAAAACTCCCAACATGCCGCCATAACAAGAGACAACACATTCCTCCAGCCTTCCCATCTCTCACTCAGCAGATGTATAAACAAACTATTCTCTGCCAAAATATTCCAAATCACAGCTCCATCCACCCCCTTCCCCTGGATCCAGGCTAAAATACCAACTGTCTCTTCCTAATACACAAGCATCAGTAAACCTCAATCACAAGCCACAGCCCACAGCTTCCCGGAGATGAAAACGGCAACATACAGGCACAGCTGCTTCCACATACACCATGTCAGGTTTAATCAAACAGCACTTGAAGCTATGATACCTGCCATAATTGATATTAACTATGTTTAGACAGAATAACAATGACATTTGTACTAGCTGCCAGACACGGCTGCATCCACGCACACCATATCAAGATTGATCAAACAGCACTCAAAGCTATGATACCTGCCATAATTGATATTAACTATGTTTAGACAGAATAATAATGACATTTGTACTAGCTGCCAGACACAGCTACATCCATGCACACCATATCAGGATTGATCAAACAGCACTCTTAGCTGTGATACCTGCCATAACTGATATTAACTGTATTTAGACAGAATAATGATGACATTTGTACTAAGAGCTTGCTACTATTACTTAACCAAGATATACATGACATTTCTAAATCATACTTTAAATGAAGAAGGCATTAGTCTCCATGACAGCATTTTTTTTCAAAACACTACTGTTACTGCTATTATATATTATGTTAATTTGTTACATTTGAGTCTGAACTCTGATGACTGGTAGCTTGTTGAATTAGTTAATTAATTACTTAAATTATTAAAAGTAAAAACAATGAAAAATGAACAAGATAAGTATTCATTGAGTTCAAGTAGGGGAATAGAATCGTCTATGTTTATATTATATTTTGCTTTGTTTGGCTTATATATGATGTCTTGACCTACCTTTGTGAAGAATTACTGGATTCTTTGAACATTCTGAATAAATCATTACTGTTTCTCAGTTGTTTAAGAAACCCTCCTTTTTTAAATAAAAACAGATGACAAGTGATGTAACATATCAGTTGATACTTTACAGATGTAGTTGTAAGAGTTATTTTTTGGGACAGCTGTCTTGGAATCAGTTTTTTGTTTTTTCTTTCTAACATCAGTCCAAGGATTTGTTTCTTTTATTCTTTTAAGAGTAGGGGCCATCCATTCCATTTCTTCTGGGATAGACACTATGTTGTTGTTGTTGATGAATATGGTAGCTTCTTCTAAGTCATTAAAAGTTCTCATCTCATTGGCAAAAGTATTTTTATCTTGGCTGGAAAGGCCAGCTGTGCTTTAATGTTGTTTTGTTTCAACAGATTTATTATTGGCCAGACTTTTTTCCTTTGTTCTAGTATTCTGAAAGAATAATCATTGTCAAACCTTATCAGGCTTTGATTGTATTTTAAGGGTCATTTTCTCCAAGCAGATTTTAATATTAGTTCCTTGCCCAGAAATGAAAGAAATTTTATAACTATGGATCTAGGTGGAGTATTTGTTGAGTTAGAAGCAGGTTTCCTCAGTGCTCTATGCGCCCTTTCAATTCCAAATGAAAGTCCCTTTTTCAAGTCTACAAATTCAGGAATCCAGGTTGTTAAGAATGAAATAATGTCTTCTCCTTCAGTGTTTTCAGTTTTCTAAGTCATCTATTTTGTTTAACAGCCATGTATTCTGTTTAAGCAGAAATTCTTTTTGGAATTCTTTCTCTTTGATTCTCCCTTCAATGTCATTTAGAGACGTCTCCATATTTGTTATTTTTGTATGGTATTGCTGTAATAGTTCCTTAAGAGTATCAGTCTGTTTTTGAGAATTTAATTTGAGGTTTTCTAAGTCATTTTAAAGCCATCCATCTTCAAAGACAGTTCCTGTAAGGTACATGTCATCAATTGCAGTTCTTTTTTCAAAGCAGCATCTGGATGAGAATTCCTTGAGTTGTTCATATTCAGTGACTCAATATATCTCCAAGTTACTTGACATGAACATTTTTGTATATCTCTACCAAAATTGATATTTATGTAGTTTAGTAGTTTATCTATAGATTTCTGAAGTTTTAAATTTGAAAATAATAAAATGTTCCTATATTATTATACTAGTTTATGGAGCTCTCAAAGGTCACTGCTCCCTGTTGGCTATCTAGGCTCTGCCCTCCCGACAAAGATTTTTTTTGATGTGATAGATGTAACTTCTAACATAAGTCATACATTTTATCTGATATTGTATATATAAACTTAGTATCTCAGTTACCCATTCCTCATTTGTAACAATTTGTCATAGATGGCTCTTCATTCACCTAGCTAAGTGATAAATAACATGAATTTTAAAAGCTGGAAATAATAAACATAATTTAAATCATCTATAGCAAAATGTGCTTTTAATTCCTATAAAACATTGTTTGAATATCTATGTTTTTTTAATATTCTCTCTATCAATTAACTTAATTTCCATGCTTGTTCTGCTATAAAAATTGTCCACTTTCTGAGGGATTTCATTTAACCACTGTATCCTATCTGAATAAAATGCTTTATAATATAACACTTAATCCTTACATAATCAACATCTTTTGAAGCATTTCTTCTCATTCATATGAATTCCCATATGGAAGGAAATTAAGGGTGGCATTCATAGCCATTACATGAGTGCATAAACAGGGCCAGTGCAAGCATTTTGGGGGTCACCAGCAAGTTTTAAGTTGGGCACCCTACCCAGGGGGATGTAAGTTGTGACCACACTGCTACTACACCTTCTTCTCTGTCAAGCCTACCCAGCACCCTTTAGTGATCACTATATAAAGAGATAGTACACTCAGACCATTACAAAGACAACTAGTGTCACTAGTACTGTATCAGGGTACACACACACACTGGCATTTAGTACCAATGTTACATTATAACAAGTCTCAGTACCACAGCAAAGTAACCCCCCCTCACATAGATGTATGCACATACTGACTGTCATTTAGCAATGTACATGCGACAAGCCTCTGTACAACATCAAGGTAGAAAGTCCCACAGAGGTACACAAAGGCACCCACATAGACTCCCACACACAGGACAGAGACACCCACATAAACTCCCACACAGGACAGACATCCACACAAGACCAAGACAGCATGACAGCAAGACTGGACAGAGATACCCACACATAACAAAGACAGCACTACAGGAAGACAGGACAGGGGCTCCCATACACAGGACAGAGACCATGGCAGTTCATGTAACACCATATGAATTGCAGAAGGAGTCATTACTGGGCACATTGCGGGTGCTGTGAACAGCACTTTTGGCTAACATCAAAGAGTGAAACAATACTAATTTCATGAACTTTAATCGTACTTTGACTTAGGAATGAGGTCCATTCCCATCAAGGTATTAGAAACCCAAAAGACTTAGAGAAATTAAAAATGACAGAGACACCCACAGCAACACCCACAGGCAGGACAGAGACACTCACACAAGACCAAGATAGCACTACAGCAAGACTGGACACAGACACCCACAAAGACTCCCACACAAACTCCTGTACATAAGACAGAGACACCCACACAAATTCCCACATACAGGACAGAGACACCCACACAAGACCACAACAAACTGAACAGAGGCCTACACAATATGAAGGGAGCACTACAGCAAGGCTGAAATACACACAACGCATTAGACAAACTAACCCCACCACTCAAGACAGAAGACAGACTTGCAGAATAGTCATACTGCACTGGCACACAAGACAGCCATGGGACAGAGTTAGTAAAAGACTACAGACACACAGGACATATAGGAGAAAGCCATGGGGTTTACAGGACTGTAGATAAACATAAACCCAAGGAGAAACAAGTGAAGTCAAAAAGCACACAGATCACAGACACTGGGGATTACAGTGACTGCAGACAGACTCAAGTCCAAAGAGAAACAGTTGAAGTCAAAAAATGCACAGATGACACTAGGGATTACAGAAACTATAGACAGACTCAAACACAAAGAGAAACAGGTGAAGTTAAAAAGTGCACAAATGACAGACATCAGCATGTCAGTTATCTTCAGTGTTTAGTTAGATCCTCGGCTTTTCAGATTACTGTCACTTTTAGTGCTTCTTGCTGTCTTTGCCTGATGTTGAATCCTGATACTCCCAACCGTCCTTGCCTCAACAAATCTTGCTGCTTTTTTCTCTCTCTTCTTGTCCTACTTGGTCCTATCTGCTGCAGTAAGCAAAATCAGAGGGAATACAGAGCATAATATTATACAAGCCAGGCTAAGGCGAAACCTGAATTAACTGCCATACAGAATTCTCAAAAATTACTGGAAAGGAAAGATGTGCACATACCTAGTCTTCAATGAGACTGCTGTACGATAAACCTTGTCCCACATCATGCTCAACTGAGAGCACAGCTAAACCTGAAAGTCTCTCCTGACTCATTGATGAATGTGTCTCTGAGTTTCAGTTTAGAAAAGCTACATTCTACAGTAGCCACTGTAACAGGTTGTTGTGTCTTTCGGCTTTTCCCGGTTAGGGGTCGCCACAGCGGAACTCCGGTCCGCTAATGATTGGCAGTAGATTTTTACATGCCGAGTTGCCGGCCCTGATGCACAACCTTCAACGAAGGTATGCCCATTCACACATGTCTCCTCACAGAAGACGCTCTAGCTGAGAATCGAACAAGACAATGTCTTATTGTGAGGCGACAATGCTACTGCAGCACGACCACCGCAGTACAGTTAAATAAATGCACAGTGAAATGTAAGTACCTATATAGATGCCCTGTAACTGGTTGCAGATGAGGAAACATAACACAGTTAATGGCAATGATTCAGTATCAAGCATTCGAGAAGGCTTTTCAGTTCGTGTCCAAGGTAAGTCATCAGTGTTACAGTGTTTACTTGTCCTCCATGTCAGTTGTTCTTTTAGAGCCTTGCACTGTTGGATCAAGGTGTCTTGCATCTTCAATCAATTCTTTAATATTTAATAAAAATCCAAAGGCCTTACCAAGCTATGAAAGCTGCTCATACTGGTAAGTAAATGACTGTATTGTTGTATCGAACGGCACAATGAAGAAATCTACATGTACTTTTACCATTGGATCCTGTCCTGTCACATCCTCCCTTTCATAGTCAAAGAAACACTTTCCTTTCCTCTGTCTCTTTTCTGATAATGTGGTGCAAACATCTAATTTTTCTGCTATCATGGTGGTTTCATCCATGGCACATTGAAATCCTGTCTCTCTCTGTAGATGTCCTTCTATATCACTGTTGCAGCATTCTTCATAGAAGGGATATCCCACCCAGGGTAGCCCGATGTTCGGCCAGTATGAGAAATCCCAAAAAAGATCTTGTACATTCCATATGTTACATTTATGCTCCCCCAACAGAACATAGGGCATAAAAGGGATGTACAGATGCAACTACCTGAACTTCTTTTGCCACCAGTTTGAACGCCATTTTTGCTAGTTGGTCTGAATGCCTTGTTGCTGTACTGAATATTTAGCATCACTGGAAGCGTCCCATTCGAGCTGTTTTTTTTTTTGTATTTTTTAATTTACTTGGTCTTGTATTTTAGTTTACTACCTAGAGTTCATTTCACCCAAGAAGGGAAAATGTCATAAACAGTGTCTTTTTTGTTTGGGTGCTTCCCACAACCATGTCTCTTGCAGTATCTGTAAGGCATTTGTGCTTAATTCACTCAGAAGCCATTTGTCTTCAATGGAAATTTATTTTGAAAATCAACAGCTTAAACAGTTAGCCCAGGGTACCATGGTACAATCCTTTAACCCCAAGATGCTCCTACTAGGTAAAAACAAGGCCAAGAAGTCTCGGATAGATTCTTTAGCTGTCCAGCCTCCAAGGGACATCCCACTAGAAGTAGGTAATAGCTCTTTAGGTTATTCGGCATCTACATCAGATTCCACTGCTGCTACCCCACTGGAGGTTGGCATGGCTCCGTCTTTTCGCACGTCCTCTGAGGCTTTGTAGGCAGCTGCTCCAGATGTCAAGGGGAAATTGTGGTTGATTATCTTGGAGGGTCCTAGAGGGATTCCACAGATACTGGTCAGAGAGGAAGTTCTGAGTTCTCTTATCAAATCTCACCAAAGGTCAGAACCTCCAGTATTTGTTAGGGCTAAAGTCCATTCTAAGAAAAGACAAAAATGAAGTATGCTTCAGTCTAGCCAATGGATCTCCAAAGGGAATGGCAAGAGTTTACTCAGGGCTTGTTTTCTGACTTAATGTCTCTAAAGCCTCCTCAAGGGGTTTCATTCCTTGGACATCTACCCCTTCTAAATGGCTTAGGGAACAAGATTCCTCGGATAAGGATTCAGTGACTGGGGAGGGGTATTTGTCCTATTCTTCACAGATGCCTTTGCCTTTGGCTTATGGTTCTGATGAAGAGGAGTCTGATAGCTCTGAGTCTCCTTTTGTGGAATTGTCCTTTGAGAACACAGTTGCTAGGATAATGTAATTCTTTAAGTGGGCTTCTTCTCAGGAGTCTAATATTCAGAGAAGATATTAAGAATTGCTTCGGGTGGATACTCCTAAACCATCAGCAATTACTCCTGTGCTGGCTGCTTTGTTAGATACTTTCATTGCTGCTTCCTACTTCTAAGAAACCTGATAGGAAAATATAAGGTTCCTGAGGATTATCAATTTTTACTTAAATGTCCTTCTGCTGATCCTTCTGTGGTGTCCCTTCTGACAAACCTTCTAAACTTTTGCCCTCTTCCAAACTTTTGCCTTCTAATAAGGATAGTAGGGCAATGGGGAGGATTGGCAAGAAAGTTTACACTGCTTCTACTTTAGCCTGTAGGGCTATTAATTACTAGAACCACATGACCAGCTATGCTCTAGCCTTGATTGCTGAGGCTTTTCAGGTTATCTCTGCTCTTTCTGATTCTGAAGGCAAATCCTCTGTCTTATCTGTTTTAGGTTCTGCTTCTCAAGTGGCTCGCCACTCTATTAAATGTCGCTATGATGCTGCTGATGCCTCTTCTAGGGCTGTGGCCTTTGGGCCCATCATGAGGAGTTATTCTAGGTTTTGTCTCCAGTCTCTACCTAACTCTGTCAGGGTTACTTCATGGTATGGAAATCTCTCCCTCCTTTTTCAGGCATTTCTCAACCTGCTCTAGAGCAACTTCCTCATTTCTTAAAGGTTCTAGGGTCCCTGTTGAACCAAGGAACCATTCAACCTGTCCCCCCTTCCAAAGTGGGAAAGGTTTTTTATTCTAGGCTGTTCCTGGCTCCTCAAAGGGATGGCACTTGGAGATCAATTTTGAATATCTCACTGCTCAACACCTTTCTCGAGATCCCTTTTTTCAGATGCTTACTCTTCAAACTCTCTTTTATTACCACAGGCTTTTCTGTTGTCCTTGGATCTGAAAGATGCTTACCTTCATATCCCTAGTCACGCTCTCTTCAGAAAGTTTTTATGTTTCTCTGTGTCTTCCTCTCATTTTTCAGTTCTCTGTTTTGTCCTTTGGCCTATCTACTGCCCCAAGGGAATTCACAAAATGCCTAGCCTTCTGCAGACTCCAAGGCATTCATATTTTTCCTTATCTAAATGACCTGTTGTTTTGGGCACCTTCTCCCAGCTGATTGTTACAGGATCTGCAGTTTACCATCTCTCTTCTTCAAAGTCTGGGGTTTACTATCAAATTCCAAAAGTCCATCCTGACTCCCTCTCAGGATCATGTGTATCTAGGATGCAGGATTCAGATGGTGCCCATGTTGGTCTCTCTTCTACCTCTAAAGGTATTGTTGTTGCCAGCCTTCTTTCAGTCTCTTCTTCCTTTGATTGCCATGCCAGCCAGGGGGTTTCTTCAGGGCCTGGAATTCATGGCCTCTTCTATTCCAATGCTTCATCTTACAAGACTGCACATGTGGAAGTTTCAGTGGTACCTCAAATCAGTTTGGCTGCAGCATCGTCACCCTCTGAATTTCAGTGTACCTCTCCTTCTCTGTCTCAAGAAGGAATTTGAGTGGTGGATTCAACAATTTGCTGACAACCCAGGCCAGCCTTTTCAGCCTCCAGTCCCTTATCAAGAGTTGTTCACCAATGCCTCAGACATGAGGGTGGGGAGCTTCTCTTGTAAAGGTTTTTTATTCTAGGATGTTCCTGGCTTCTCAAAAGGAGGGCACTTGGAGATCAATTTTGGATCTTTGGCCTTCCCATCAGAAGTCAGACCATATCAACATCAAAGAGATGAGAGCTCTGATTCTGGCCCTTCAGCTTTTCACACCATGTTCTCTCCAGGCCTTTTGAAGGTGTTCACAGACAGTGATGTGGTATGTCAACAAGGACAGGAGCAGGAAATCTTACCGCCTCTGCAGTATGGTGCTTCAGCCTTGGAAAGTGACTGTCAGTTATCAGTTAACTTTTCAGGTAGTATACATTCCTTCAGAGCACAATCTAGTGGCAGACTGAGCAGGTTCAAAACACAATCTTCATTGAGATGTGTTTCTGTACATTGTCTATCAGTGGGGTATTCCTCAGGTACATCTTTTGCCTCCCCTCCGAACAGGCAGCTTCCTCTCTTCTGTTCCAGAGTGCCATGCCATCTGGAATGGAAGATGGATGTCCTTTCCTATCCTTGGAAAGAACTGTTCCTTTATACTTTCCCTCCTCTTCCTCTACTTCCAAAAGTCCTGCATAAGATTCATCTGGACTCTCCAAAAATATTGCTAGTGACTCCCTTTTGCTTGAGACAGCACTGGTTCCCCTCTTAATGCATCTGCCAGGGGCAATTATCACAAGTTGCCTCACCGGTTGGATCTCCTGACATAGAACAAGGGGTCTCTCATCCATCCCCACTTGTCCACTCTGCAGCTGACATTGTAGGTGATAGGGTTGTGATACCTTTCAGGCTCCTCTTTTCTGAGATATGCTAAGAGATTTACAGGTGGCAAGGAAACCCTTAACCAGAAAATCTTATGTCCAAATGGAAAAGACTTTTGGTCTGGTAACATGCTCGTAACCAGTATTCTTTTTTAGGGGGGTCCCTCTGGTCCTCTCTTATTTGTGTGAGTTGCTCCAGTCTGGCTTGGCCTATTCTTCTATGAAGGCCCATTTGTCAGCAATTTCTGCTTGTTTGCCTTTGAATCCCATTGACTTCTCATTTTGAGGCAAACAATTTCTTAAAGGTGTCCTGCATATTAGGCCTTCAAGAAAACCTATTCCTCCTTCTTGGGACCTTAATTTTGTTTTGCAAAAATTGACTCCTGCTCCTTTTCAGCATGCAGATTCTGCTTCTTTGCAACATTGTACCTGGAAGACTGTTTTGTTGCTGGCTCTTACTTCTGCTTGGAGGGTTTCTGAACTCCAGGCCCTTTTGGCTATTCCTCCTTTTTTAGTTTTTCACAGAGACAGGGTGTCTCTTCATACTAATCCTTCTTTTATGCCCAAGATAGTAAATGAGTTGTCCTTGAATCAGTCAGTACAACTCCATTTCTTTTTCCCTTTATCTCAGTTTGCTAGTGAGAGTGTCCTGCATACCTTGGATTTGCACAGACAGCTCAGGTACTATTTGGATAAAATTAAGGTTAATCATAAGTCTATTCAGCTTTTTGTTTCTTTCATCACATATCTTTGGGTTTGGCTGTTTCTAAGCAAGCCATCTGCTCCCAGATATCCAAGATCATTTCCTGTTGTTATTCCTTTCATGGCAAATTTCTGCCTATTTCTGTTACAGCTCATTCCACTAGGGCTGTTCCCTCTTCAGGTGCCTTCTGAGAGGGGTTGGACACCATTTCTATCCTTTAAGCTGCTACTTAGTCTTCAGTGCATACCTTTACTAAGCTTTATAAGCTGGATATGGTTTCTGGGGCCAGAGCAGGTTTTTCTGAAACCATTTTATGTGGGTTTGTTGAGGACTCTTCTCAGCCTTCCACCTTCCATTCTGTTTCTTGAGCTTTTTTTTACTCTCCCTTCTATGAAGAATACTGCAACAGTGATATAGAAGGACATAGTACAGTTGCATAAAATCTTACCATATCAGTAGATGTCCTTCTCTTCAATGTTGCAGCATTTGCTCCCTCCCTCCAGCTCTCTCTTGTTTGTTCTGCGTTTTTTCCTTCTGGATGTGTAGGGACTCCTTTGACCTATGGCGACTATTCTCTACAGGAGCAATTCAGTTCTAGGTAGTTATGCCAGGACATCCCTTTTATGCCCTACGTTCTGTGCAGGGAGCATAAATGTGATGTATGGCGCATACTAGATCTTCTTTCGGCTTGTTCATGCTAGCCGAGCATCAGGATGCCCTGGGTGGGACATCCCTTCTATGAAGCATACTGCAACAGTGAGGAAATGGACATCTACTGTTATGGTAATATTTTTCACAACTATACTTTAATCAACATGTCCATAGTTGACACCAGCACTTTGACACATTTGGAAATATCAATCAATGGACTCTGCAACTACTTGCTTGCATGATTTACCTCTATCAGCACATCATACCAAACCACTAAATATTCAATTAATTGATATGACATAATTTCTGAGCACAGTCCCCTTGCCTGTCGACATGCTATTGTATCTCTTATACATAAAACTTCACATCCTGTAATGCTTCCATGAGTCCTTTCAGCTGAAAATGTGCTACCTTGATGGAGTCTATCTTGCATTCCTTCTTTCTGAACAGAGTCCGTAAATGTTCTGTAGACATCCCAAGAAAGATGCTGCCTGTATTGATGAATGTGCTCCATCACTAACTCTAAGATTTAAATTGTGGCAGGCACATGGCACATGAAAAGCCCTTGAATTTATCTGTTTTATCTGGGCCTGCACTCCAGCTTGTTTCCCTTTCATATTGCTGCTATTGTTCATATACTTGTCCTCAACAGTCATTAATGCCCAGCTGATGATGTTGCAGAGTCGGAACTGCTTCCATAAGTCCTACTTCAGTCGTATCATTCACAGGCAAAAATCCCAGAAAGTGTCCCTCAACTGTGGCTGCAGCCCCTGAAATGCTCACATACCTAATTACTACAGTCATTTGCTCTTGAATGATTACATCTGGCATGCAGTCAAGAATCACAGAGAAGTATTTGGCATCCTTCACCTTCCCTACAATGGTCCTCAAAATAGCATTTGCAATCAAGTGGATAATTATATTCTATATATCCTTCCCAAGATAATGATCTATCACTTTTTTATTCTTAATATGATGTAAATGTTCCACCATGATGGAATCAAACTGTGACAAAAGCTGCACTTGGCCCAGGAAATTGCCATTGCCATGGATGTACAGGGCATAACGCATACCATGGAATGCCATGTTCCTTTCTGCCAGGTATTGGACAATAGCTATAATGCATTCTAACACACAACACCTGTGGGTCATCTCTTTTTCAACCACTGCTTGTCTCCATTGTCAGCCTACTGTAAACTCTATTGTCCAGTTCCTTCCACTTCAGCATGTATGCTGTATGCTCTGATGCTTGGTCATGCCAGTACAAACCTGTGGATATCTCTATCCATGCTCTGTAACCACCTGACCAGAAAAGGTGGTTAGAATGTCTAAATAATTTGCATGCAAAGCAAAACAGTACATCTCTTGAGACAGAATATGTCAGCCAGGTGCATTTTGCTCTCTCCCCATTAGGCAGCATGTGAAAATAGTTTTCTGATGTAAATCTTCCTTTTCTGCTCATTAACTGGGAATTGTGACAACACTACTTGCACAGGTCCATGCTGGATGGCAGCTATCCTAAACTCATCCCTTATCAAGTGTGGCCAAGTTCCTAGATCTTCAAATAATACACCTGACACTCCTTGAAAGTCACAAGCCACACTTGTTGTCACTACAGAAGTATGGGCCATTCCCATATCATACTCTGATGATCATGGTGACACTTCTAAGGTTAAATCTTGACATGTTGACATAATGTCTTCCATGGTAATGGCTGTACGTTCAAAGGACACAGCCGGTGGTTTAGTTACAACAGAGTGGGCACTTTCTATGGTAAGGACAGTGGGATCATAGTGGGTAGGCTGTATTGTAGAACCGGGCAAATCGAACAAAGCAGCACTGGATAAAAAACCTCTGCAGAACCAAGAAAATGTAGTATCCAAACAGAAGAGGCTCACCACGACAATGTAATAAAATAAAAACAATTTAATAACTGCAGTAAAAGTAAGCGCTTTCACGTTTCAACAATGCTTCCTCAGACTTTAACAAACTGCCATTCACATTCATATATTTAAATAATGTTTCAAAAAGCACATCAGCCAATCAAAACTTGCCAATGAAATACATCAACACACTTATTTAAAGAAATATGTTTAGAATATGTTAAAGATATATATCACCAACGCAACACATAAAACAATAACATATAAACATAACATGTCTATTATAACTATTATAATATATTGTTTATCTAAAACCATTAAAATATATATATATATATATATATATATATATATATATATATATATGAAATATACATGTATAGAGAACTCAGCCTATAACTACGTGGCAGTGAAGGATTCAAAACTATATGTAGGTGTTCTATTTCAATGTGTATATGGGAGAGCTGATAGAAATGGTTTAAGTGTAACCTTCTCATTCAGACCATGCCCTTTATAACTCTGTAACCTAATTATCCATCTATTCTCTCTCTCCTCGGTATAATTCTTGATGTCACCTAACCTATTGGTTTTCTTTATTAATTCAAGTACATTAAATTTAAACTTATGGGAAGTGCCCATTTGTAGAACATGTCTGGCCAATGCATTGGTTTCATTTTCTTTATTTATTGCATAAATATGTTCCCTGACACGTTCCCTAAGGTTCCTGTTGGTTTTTCCCACATAAAAACATGAACATGTCTGACAAGCTGCCACATAATTTTGTGCACCCTGATACAACTCACAGATATAATATGAATTTTTATGCTGATTGTAAATCTAGAGACGTAATATATGTGGCAGCTTGTTTAAGCTTACAGAAGGTTACACTTAAACCATTTCTATCAGCTCGCCCATATACACATTGAAATAGAACACCTACATATAGTTTTGGATCCTTCACTGCTACGTAGTTATAGGCTGAGTTCTCTATACATGTATATTTCATATATATATATATTTTAATGGTTTTAGATAAACAATATATTATAATAGTTATAACAGACATGTTACGTTTATATGTTGTTGTTTTATGTGTTGCGTTGGTGATATATATCTTTAACATATTCTAAACATATTTCTTTAAATAAGTGTGTTAATGATGTATTTCATTGACAATTTTTGATTGGCTGATGTGCTTTTTGAAACATTATTTAAATATGTGAATGTGAATGACAGTCTGTTAAAGTCTGAGGAAGCGTTGTTGAAACGTGAAAGCGCTTACTTTTACTGCAATTATTAAATTGTTTTTATTTTATTACATTGTCGTGGTGAGCCTCTTCTGTTTGGATACTATGTGTATTGTGGAATCACTGTGTTCTACTGCAGGTAGACTTTATGCTAAATATCCCTTCTCGAATGAGCCACAGAAAAATTTCCTAATGGAACCCTCCTATCTTTTGGTATCTCCATTCCTCTGCTGTTGAAGCTTAATTTTTCCTGCTCCTGACAAATATGTATGCTTAATTTCTAACTGGGAATGGAAGGCACGTTCAGACACTGTACCCTTTTGTTATGCTAGTAAAAAGCACCACACTTCAGGTACATATTACAACATCACTTGCCAACTGAAACTTTGACCAAGAGGTTAGCATTTTGAACATTTATTCTAAGATTGAGGATATTCTCCAGATTACGTCCATAAAAATCAGCATTATACAGAAACAAGTCCCATATGACAATATGGGAAAGTTACATATTATTATTTGCATGATGGACCCACTGAGGCAGACCCTCAACCTTTAGGTGCCCATGCCACAAAATGGGGAATACAATTTCCAGACTAGTCAACAAGTGTAAGCAATAACTGTCTTAACTGTAAGGGCAAGCTGCAAACCTACAACCTATCCCTTAACACACTGCCAGTGACACTTGCCTCATCTGCTTACATATAGTCACTAAGTACATCTCACTTTTCTGCATTATTCTCCCAGCATCCTCTACCATATTGCACTAGTACTCCTACAAAAAGTCATAATAAAAGGAAATAAACCCATATGGTCTATAACCAGGCAGTGTTACCATACCTTCTAACACTACATGCTCGTATGAAAGAGGAATTTTACAAAATGTAAAGTATTTGATCTCATCCAACTAACTTATATCTCAATGGCCCACATGATGACTGCAATGCTAAGGCCTGACCACTGCTGCAATGCATTCAGGTTAAACAGAAAAACTGAAGCCGCCACACTAAGTCGAATAAGAGCTATGCAATCCATAGTGCAATGCACATCCAATAAGAAAAGTGACCAGTTGATTCCACCTTGAACTGTAGGCAGAAAAAATGAATTGAAACAAGGACCATCAGGCAAAAGAACTATAGTGCAGGCAGATCATAAACCAGAAAAATGGATTAGCTTCCAAAAAGCCATGGTAGTATGAGTGTAGGCATAAAAGAATGAACAACCAGTACTGAACACTGTTCATAAGGACAAGCTCTACAACAAGCACAATTAAAATGCATTACAAAATTTCTGTTCTGTTGACATCTGTTACTATTGTACTGCAGTCAGGAAAAACTGCAGAATAACAGTGACCAGAAGGCAAAATGAACTGTAATGCAGACAATAGGCACAACTGAAGGGTATTGCAAAATGATACATACTCATATCACATAATGACTTGCATTGACATCAGTTTCTATTGTACTGCAGGCAGAAAGAGTGAAGAATGACAGGGATCAGCAGGCAAAAACAACTCAGTGACAAAGGCCCAAATCAGTGTTTTAAGTCAACTCAGTGAAAAAGGCCCAAATCAGAGCTTTAAGTCAACTCAGTGACAAAGGCCCAAATCAGAGTTTTAAGTCAAACACCAAACATCAGGGGAGAATCTGAAGATATTCTACAAAATTCTCCCCTTTTCATTCCCCTCTCTTGCCAAATATGCTTAGAGGCCCCAAAAGATTTGAAATGTTCCTATTACAAGCTGTCTGGAACAGGTGACTAAAGTGTGAAAGAACAAATGATTAGATAGAAAGACACAAGTTAAGGGGAGCATGCCAGACTATGAGGCAATACATTAAAATGTATAGTGCAAAACATAAGACAAGTCACACCTTTTTATAACAAAAAACAGCTAAAATTCAGGAATGCAGTGACACCCTGTATAGCATACAGCACTTTTATATGCCTATTAACTATGTCTCAACCTCTTAGCACATAATTCAGAATGAAACCAAAATTATTGGTAGAACAAAGACATAAAATCAGGGATTTGCTAGAAAATCTAATTTATGAGCAACATAAAGCATCAGGCAAAGACCCCCAACCTCTTAGCACAAGAACACAGGGCAAAAGCATAAAACTAGGGAATGTACTGTCTCAGCACAACAATTCCAGACAAAGCCAAAAAAATACAGAACAAAGGCATAACATCAGGCATAGTTTTAAACATTGCTATTTTAAGCCTAGATACTAGAATAACAGGGTTCGCATTAGTATGCAGTAAAAAACACATCAGCACATTCTGCAGATTTCTCATACCCCCTACCCCCCAACATCAGTTAAACAAGACATTTATATATTCTTTATGTACTTAAAAGGTACAAAATAGTGCCTTGTTAGTGAAGCTGCTAAGAAAACCATGGAAAAATGGAAGACAACTTAGAAAAGCCAAATGGTAATTCTGCTGACATTCTTTAAAGGGTGTACACTTTCATGCACATGTTCACACACACACACACACACACACACACACACACACACACACACACACACACACACACACACACACACACATACATGCATACACTCTGCTGTTTACAGAAAGCTGCATGTATGACTCAGTATCAAGATCATATAACCAGTACCAACCCCAACAGTGGTGCTCAGAGACCTACAAATAGGGCTGCAAGTTACAGTCCTTTGTACAACCAAAGTCACTGTATGACACAAAAACTGGATAAAGGATGTTGCACTCAAATACTTAGGTGGGCAATACATAAGTGTCAATGATAATGTGTGGACAGCTAATAAAATACTTCATCCTAACACTGGTCAGAGGGTTGTCATGTAACATACAAAACTGGGGTTGATAAGTCTGCATGTGAAACTTCTCTACCCAGTCATACATACCAGAGGCACATAAGGTGCAGATAACAGTGGCACTCAATGAAATGCTCTGCATGAACAAGAAGGAAACAAGGCAGGACAAGAAAGTCAAGCTACAAGGTGGTGAGCATTCTGCATCTACTCTGTGCTGATTTCAAAGCTGCTGAGAGACACTACAAAACTAAGTGCAATTTTTCAATTTATTCTGACATACTGCAATTGCATTTGATTAACTGTGATGTTTTATTAACTTGCATTACATCTGCACTGTATTTTTTCACTGTTTTACTGTTAAACTGTTTAATTAACTGAGTGTGAACTATTTTGCTGTTATATTTAAGTGTGTATCTGTTCTCCTTTGTTAAATCGCCCTTAGCAGAGTTTAAATATCTCTAGCATAGTCTGGTTACAGGTTTTGCTGTATCTAGATCTGTTTGTGTGATTCCTGTGTTTCCTGCTACGCCATCTTGTGTTGTCTGGGGCCTAACTACACTTAGTGGGAGTAAATAAATTGGTTGGAACTTGTCTGGCATAGGGTGTTTAACTAAGAGCTCAGAGACAGGGGTTGATTGGTTAATTCCAGTGTTTCTATTTTACTTTCATTTTGGGGTACTTAAACCCTGTTTTTTGATGGGTTTGCATTTGTTTGCATGTTGCACACCACCGCTGTGCTGTTTTAACCCTTTGCAAGGTATCTCAGCTGCATGTTTTCCCTTGCCAGCACTCCTGTGTAAGTGAGGCCCTCCCTTGCAGCTACTGTATTGATTTTATTCAGTCCTACTCACACCAATAGGTACTCTCCTCAGAAAGTACCAACTCTATTATCCATAACCCCTCTTCCACAGATTCTGACAACCATGGATGAACAACTTCCTATGGTTTCTCCTGCTAGTCTGGTTGATATGGGCATCCTGAGACAGTGTAGCAACTGCCTCATATACACTGCCAACAGTCTACTACTAACACCTAGGAACACGATATGTAAGAGATGCAATTACATTAAGAACCTAGAATCCTTGCTGTCTCAATCACAAGCCAGTATATCTGGCACTGAGATGGTTGTCTGCTCAAACACCACAGACACCATACCTGTAACACCACCCACAACTGTACAACACACTTCCACATATGGGGAGGTGCTCAACAAAAACATACCTAAACAAAAGACAACTCCGAGGCAAAAACGCACACACACATCGTAACCCACAGCACCAAACACCACACATAATACACATGCCTGTGTCTCACAGCCTCTTGGCCCACCCACAAACCCAACATACTAGTCATAGGAGACTCTATCATGAGACACACAAATGTGCCCCTCACCAGGCTAGACAAGGAGAAAGTCAGTGTAAGTTGCTTGTCAGGTGCTGGAATCTGCCATATCATGATACACTCAAATCTGTCAACAACAGGTACTGTTATGAGTCTGTCATAGTTCATGATGGTGTGAATGAGTTGAAACATACCTCTCTGGGCTATATAAAGAGAGACATGATTGAGCTTGCTGAATATGTGTCCCAGGCAGGTATGCCCTAGCCTTAAGTAGCATCCTACCATCACCCAGAATGATGCCGCAATACAAACAGAAAATGATTGACTTCAATAATTGACTTAGTTTCTGGTGTCATTCCAATGGGATCCAGTACCTGAAAGCCTGGGAGAACATGATTGACAGACCATGATGCTTTGCCAGAGATGGCCTTCATTTGTCTCCCCTGGGCTTCAGGCTTCTAACAAAGGCTCATATGTCCCCATAGTGCCTTTTTTAGGAAAGTCAAAATTACCAACATGAAAAATTCTTCTAAACAAAATTTAAAGGTAATGCTGCTAAATGTTAGGAGTCTTAACATGAAACTGCACTCATTGCAAGCATTCCTCACCAAAGAAGATGCTGACATTTGTGCAGTCACTGAAAACTGGTTTAAAGCTGCAAGATCACCCCAGCCTTACCAGGTTACTTATCCTACTATATTTTCAGACCCCAAATGGAGGGCTACATAGCCAAAGGAGGAGGAGTTTCAATATTTATCAAAGACTTACACATCTCCAAGCTGGTCAAAAAGTATGACACACTGGAGACACTCCAGTTGCAGTTAACTGTTGACAAAACACTTATTCAAATCATATCTAGCTACAGTCCCCCAACCATGAGTCAGGACACCCACTCCACCTATCTGGCCTTACTTAAATCCATCAAGATTCAACCCTCTACCCTGATCCTGGGCAACTTTAACTACCCAACCATAGAGTGGAAGACCTATTCTAGCCCAAACAAGAACACCCAGAGATTCCTCTAACTTATCAATGCCAATGCATTGGATCATCTGGTTGACACTCCCACAAGAGGTGAAAATATCCTGGACCTAGTACTAACAAACATGAGTAGCCACTGTAGCACCCCTACAGTGTCATCTTCCTTGGTAAGATATGACCATAAAGCAATAACATTTGAAGTCACCATCTCCCCTGACCCCCCCCCCCCCCCATTGCCAGGATCAAACAAAAAAATGTTTCCAAAGCTGACTACAACCTCCTGAGAGCAGGTGTAAGCAGCTTCATAGCCACTGTCCCTTCAGTTGCAACTAGCACTAATGTCCAAGCCTACACCAAAAAACTATATGAGCACCTACATAGCTGCATGGCCTCAGCAATACCTGACAGATCCAAATCATCTTCCTCAAGGAAGAGTAAACCAGTCTGGTGGACAGCAGCAATAAACAAACTCTATAATAAAAGGAAATTTTTTCTGTTCAGGACCAAGAAAGAGCAGGTAACAAGTTGGTAGAAATTTCTCCTTTGTGTGAACAAGCAAATAATGTCACTGGGTAAATCCGCTAAGGCTAACTTTGAGTTCAAATTGACCACATCCACTAAGGACAATCACAAAGCCTTCTTCACATACTTCCACAGTCTCAAAGGTAACACCCAAATCTGCTGTGAACTGGTGGTCAAGAACACCACATACACAAATGATGTAGATATAGCCAACCTGCTGGCAAACAGTTTCAGTGAAAACTTCACCTCCCTTTCCCCCCATAAGTAAACCAGGACATTCCCAGGACCTGCCCCTCTCTCCTCATCACCAGGGAGCAGGTCTTTAATGCCGTAAGAAAGGCAATAAAAACAGCTTCCATGGGACCCAACAACAACCCACATGAACTCAGGCAAAAGCTCTCAGCACCATTAGGCACCCTACTCAACCAAAGCCTGAGTACCAGCTTTGTCCCAGCCAAATGGAGGACAGCCTCTGTCATCCCCCTACACAAAGATGAAGCATCCACTGACCCAGCCAGTTATAGGCCCATTAGCCTAACTAGCCTGATCTACAAGGCCATGGAACACATTATCATAGACCTTATAAACAAGGACATTGGCAACCTCCAAATGCTTGACCCCACACAATGTGGTTTTGTCAAAGGGGGATCATGCCTGTTAAACTTGATCGACTTCTTCAAAACAGTCACTAAAGCCATGGACGAGGGGAAGACAGTGCACACCACCTAGCTTGACCTAGCCAAAGTCTTCAACACTATTCCCCACTTGGGCATAATAGATAAACTCTCCCAACTAGGCATTAACCCGTATGTTACCAGATGGGTAGTTAACTGGCTCACTGATAGAACCCATTTAGTCAAAATAGGGGAAGCCACCTCTAGTATAGACCGGTAATGGGTGGCATACCCTAAGGATCAGTCTTGGGCCCTCTACTGTTTGGGATATACTTTTCTCAGGTGCAAGCCAAAACCAGTGGTCTGTGGCTGACTAAGTTTGCAGATGACTGCAAGCTGGGTACTGTCTTAAATTCCCCTAATGATGTGAAATCCTCCAAGAGGGACTTACCCAAACTAATGACTGTTGCCAGAAGCATGGCCTCAAACTGAATGCCAAGAAATACATTATTATCCCCTTTGGGGAAAATGGTGTCCCCACTAATTATCACATTAACAACAACATACTAATCATTCATTCAGTTGTGAGGAACTTAAGCACCCAGGTTGATAGCAATCTGACTTTTGACCACCATGTTGCCTCCGTTGTACAGTAGGCCTTCTACATGGCCCACCTCATAAGTAAGGGTATTTCATCCAGGAACAAGGAGGTCATAACACCCCTGTACTCCTCCATTATAAGACTCATCATCAAGTACAATGCCCCCTTTGGGATGTAACTTGCCAAGCACATGCAGAAGCTGGAAAGACCACAGAAGTCCCTGACCAGGAAAATCCAGGGTTTCAAACATATATCCTATACAGATAGGCTAACCCTGTCCCTCTATTCAGTGTTGTAAAGACTGCTCAGAGGTGACCTGTGTCTGGCATACAAGGCTGTCTCAGACCCAGCATGGATAGAATTGCTGCATATCCGTAATTCAAACTCCACTTATGCAACTCACACACAAGGTCTCAACCTGGTCTGTGACATTAATAGAACTTGTTGGTGGGATAGATTTGTGTCCCAAAGACTCCCCCATCTGTGGAATAGACTCCCTCTCCATGTCAAGCAGAGTACATCACTAGTCCTCTTTAAGAGGAACCTGAATGACTGGATGGGAAACAGAAAAAAAAACATCCCTGGAATCCCACCTGTGTCCCCGCTGGACAGGGGAAACAGGTGCTGACTTTGTTGTAACATGGGTGAAATTCTTGGCTAGGCTTATAAGGGCCTCTGTGCCAATAGCCTAGTATCATCCTATGAACCTACGAACCTATGATTGGGAGGAGTAGATATCTTGGGTGTAGCTAGCCACATTTCATGTACTCTCTGCTCAGAACACTTTTTCAACAATCCTCTGAGATATTAGGGTTTAAAGTAGCTAACAGATGTCTGTAATGTCCCATGCTAATGTCTGCAATATAGCTCTTCATAGACCTTGCTTAAAATAGGATTAGTCATTATAAAACATAAACACATGCCAATTTGTTAACCAGGTAGGCCCAGTGGACACAATCCTTTTTCAGGATGACTTGGGAGAAATATCTGGTTAAGTGATTTGCTTAAGATCATACAGTGGGTAAATGAGGGTCAAGGGAATAAACCTTGTACCACAGGAACTACACCTCACAGCCTTAATGCGCTGTACCAACTGCCAGACATCATCCACTGTATGGCTGTAGGCGGTGACAGCTAAAATTACATATAAATGTGTTAAGTGAGTAGAGATAATATCTAGATAACTGTGCATATTTTTAATGTATGAAGGATTTTGAAAAGTAAACGTATGAAGTTATTAATGCAAACTGAAATTTCTAGATGCACCCATTCTTCATAGTTGAGCAAACAATATCTGAAAAATATAATAGCCTGCAAGTCTATGTCCCATATAGGCTGGCAGTAGACTGAACTGATACTGATTACAAAAGCCAATACATCACCTTAAAAAAGGACAGGCAGTAGCTATGCAATATTCAGAATGAGAGCAAATCAAAGTCAAGATAATCGTGCTCTGCACATCACCAGCAACCTTGCCTGCTATATCTATTACCGTTGTACATGTACTGGTGTATGAGTTGTAAAATTAAGGCATTAGTGCAATGCAGGCACAAAAGATATTATTCTAATATATTTATCCACTGTGGCTGTGTAGCATATGTCATGTCTGGCGTATGTAGTAACTAGAAAGCTTGGAGAACATGTCTCCCCTGGCTAAATTCTAAGTTTAGTGGCCATGACAATACTACCACTGTTAGCAGATGCATGTGAGTGCATTGCAGTGCTAAATGGTCCATTCTTAGGGAATGTAGTTTGTCTCTGCATGCATCTCATACATGTGCCTAAACCTGCAGATGCCCCATTTGCATACTTGCAGAGTATTACATTGCTGTGTGACACACTGCAGCATTGCCAGTGTTTGTATACTCGATTGGGACACTAGGTTCCATACGTTTTTTTGTGGGGATTTTTCTGTGTATGACAAAATGCAATGTGAACAATATTTATGACTCCTGCTACATAACCATCTGCTTTCCCACATTACAGAGAAGTTAATTTGCAATTATTTGTAAAGCTTGTTACTGCAAGGAAATGCAGTGGCCACTAACATTGTTATTCAGTACTTACCTAACTGGTTATATTCTGCTGCTTAACAACAGAATCACAAAATCATGTGAAAAAAAATCTGTTTTGCTTTTCCATAGCTAAAATATGTCTGTCTTCTACTTTTATCTCCTCCTAACACTGAAAGAGTGTTTGCCTTTGATTTAATATTGTGAGCACAAACAATATAAAGTGTGTATCATATGTAAATGTATAATATGAATAGACATGTACCTCTGATCATATTGTATATCTTCATACATGCATTAAGTATCATTCTTATAATGCCCATAGCTTAATTTTTGATATGCTAAATAGGGCATAATGTGCTTTTCCTTTTGTTTTGTTTTGTTATCAGTTCCTTTGTTTGTTTTCTTCGGAGAACAGTCCTCATTAGTATCTGTATAAATAGTAAGGCAGAAGAACTAGAGGCAAAAATATGCATATTTAAAATGAGGCAACCAACTGATATAGAAGAAGTAAGTGGAAAGGAAGTGATATTATATGCATTAGTGCATGTGTGTTCGGTGTTTTTCTATAAACAGGTTCTCTAAACATAGCATTTTTAACATTCTCTTAGATATGCAGCCACTGAAAAGAGCAGAAAATGAAAGGGAGTTTAATGGACCACTACAGCCAGAAACCAAATCTTTCTCTGTCCATCCATCCATCCATCCATCCATCCATCCATCAATCCATCCTCAACCCCTTTTCCCATTTTTACACATGGGGTCAGGGTGTCACTTCCACAGTGACAATCATCTTGAGTCAAGGTTTACACTGCCGGGTGGCTAGCCCTGCCTGCTCGCTCACTCTCTCTCTCTCTCTCTGTCTCTCTCTCTCTCTCTCTCTCTCATATATATGAAATTACTTAAAATAATCACAACTACAAAATGTTGACATCGCTTGTGTCAACATGTAAACGTTGGGGAAAAAGTTGGCATGCTTTGCATATACTTTGAGGAGTAACCATATAAATTTTAAAACATGTTTTCTGCAAGGGGCAACCCCCCTGCACTCCCATATGCGGTGCTGTGCCCCCAACACTCCACGCTAATTATTCATTCTAATTCCAAGACCACACAGTTCCTAGGGAAAGGGCATATTCCCCAATCCCGGTGTCAGTCTATGCACCTGTCGATCATCTGTTTTGTTGACCAAAGTATGTCAACAAAACAATGAACCCATATCTATGTCTATATCTATATCTATATCTATATCTATATCTATATCTATATCTATATCTATATCTATATCTATATTTGTATCTGTATCTATAGCTATAGTTATATATATTAATCTTATCCTTATGTTCTTTGGTACACTAATGCCTTTGTATTATTTTAAGTAGTTGTTACTAATATTTGTTTTTTTTTTCAGTCTAATATGACCTCATGGAGCGGACATGATGATTTGATTTTGCTTTTTTTGGCCGAGATTTATCCTTCCCACAGTACGTTGTTTGTTCCTGCATTGAGGTTATCATGCCCTAACATCTCATGCAAGATCATTGCATTTACTTAAAATGACATCACTCAGAATTTCTACCTTAGTTAAGAATCTGCGGACAGACTTTCTGAAGCTTTCTTTCAATGACCCTCAATGATTTATGTTATTCATTATGTCTTAAAAACACTTCAAGTATCCCGTTCTTCTGCTTTTTTTTTTTTTTTTGAAAATCTAGTTATTGTCCACATCATTCATCCTGTTTCTGTCATTGATGAAATGTTTCATCAAGCTAAAACTGCACAATAAAAGATCTATCAATTTGTGAGATATCAGTGTGTTTATGGTTCTAAAGTGAGGAAAAGGAGGCAGCTGTAGAAAAGAGTACACAGTAAAAGAGCTATGATTTCCTACTAACTCAGCAGTTTTATGGCCTATTGGATAGGAAAGAATGAAGAAATACAAATACTTTGCACTGTGGCCATATAGCCAATGTCACCCAATGGCTACTTGACTGATGCCTGAACTGTGAGTGTCTCTTATCTGCTTAGGAAATTAATTTGCAGGTGTGAAAGGGGTCAACAAAGGCATAGAATTAGCATAACATACAGGAATATCTACAGTAAAACTATATTCCCAGCAAAAAGGTATAATACTCTTTGTACCTTCAGTATGCTGAAAGAGTACAAGAAGTATTCTGCAGCACCCAGAAAACTAAGAGCTGCTCCAATGGGAAAAAAAGTGATTCCTAATAGCTTACATCTATAGACATATTTCTACCATACCTCTCAACCTCTTACGGCAAGATATCTGGACAAAGCCATTAATAAAAGTGGGAAAAAGGCCCTAAAGTAGGGACAATTTTTAAATATTGCTCTTAGAAATTTAGAAAGTTGATAGAAAACAGGTTTTGAATTAGCATGAATTTTCTTAAGGATATGAAGTTTGAAACTCAAATGTCTGTCATTATTTCCTAATTTCAGTCTTTAATGATTTGCCACTAATTTGCCACAAAACCACAATGGACCAAAAATATGAGGCAGAAATCTGGACATTCTGCGAAAATCTGCATAGTTGAGAGGTATGACTTCTACAGTAAAAACAAAAAAAAAAAAAGAAAGAAATTATTTCCATACAAAAAGCAAGCACCACTGTCTGAGTTAGTGAAAATAGCAAGCAGAGCAGAACAAAGATATAAAGGCAAGGTAATATGTATTAGCTTGTTTCAGAATGGCAGTGTGGTTCATAGCAAACCATTGTTTTACTCTGCTGCATACCAGAAACAGTGGCAAAGACAAAGCTAGGATGATGAAAGGTACTCAAACTTAACAAAGCACTAAATTAAGTCTACTGAAAACTATACCAGAGTGAAATACTGAGCCAGTACCATATCAACTGCATGAAATAAAAACTCAAGGATGCAAATGTTTTCTTGCAGTGGAGTCATGGAAGGACGGCCACGGTGGTGCAGCGGTTAGCGTTGCCACCTCACAGCAAGAGGTTCTCCGGTTCGATTCTCGGCTGGGATGCCTTCTGTGCGGAGTCTGCATCTCCTCCCTGTGGTCGCGTGGGTTTCCTCCAGGTGCTCCAGTTTCCTCCCACATCCCGAAGACATGCAGTAGGTGGCTTGGACACTCCAAATTGGCCCTAGGTGTGAGTGTGTGCGTGTGTGTCCCTTCTGTGGAAGGTTGGGCACCGGGCTGGCAACTTGACACCGTAAAACTCCACTGCCAATCATGAGTGGGCAGATGATCTGCTGTGGCGAACCCTAACTGGGAAAAGCCGAAAAAAGAAGAAGGAGTCATGGGCTTGATTTCTTCATTCTCCATTTGTCTAACTCAGAGCAGGTCACTCATTCAGAGAATACTCCCAGATGACCCCTATAAAGAGGGGCTTGTACCTAATGAAGTTACCTGGATAATGTGAATAAAATATGTTTTTGATAAGCATTTGGTGATGTTGTGATGAGAAAATTACAAGTGCATGGAGGGAAACATTGATGTAGACAATCTGCTGTATCCTATGTCAAACTGCAGAGCGTTTATTTCTAAGTAATGTTCACCTTTCATGAAACGTATCCAAAATCAACCATAAGTTTAGAATATCTTTAAGAAAATCAGTGGTAAACACCTTAGCCAGTCACCAGTGAATCAAAGCCTTGCAGACAATGTTTAACAATAAGAAAACAGCCATATTAACAGTGGTTGAAACATAGCTGCATATCTATGCCTTTGCTAGAGTGAGTGTGCATGTGTGTGTGCGTGTGTGCGTGTGTGCGTGTGTGCGTGTGTGTGTGTGTGTGTGTGTGTGTGTGTGTGTGTGTGTGTGTGTGTGTGTGTGTGTGTGTGTGTGTGTGTGTGCAGATGGAACAAACTTCTAATAGTTCATGACAGCAATCCTGTATTTCAGAACATCTCACACACTATAAGGAGAAAGAAAATTAAAACTTCAGACGAATACATTGAAAAAGAGTTTGAGAGAAAGCTTGAAAACTCTTTCAATCTTGGTAGCAACAACCTTTAAAGTATTATAATTACGGATGAATATCACTTATGCACAATTATCTAGCACTTCTTTTATAAAGCTGACAATTTTGAAAGTGTAGTCAGACCAAAAGAAACTCTGAACAAATAACGGAACCAAAAGCCAAAAAGGAAAAATTGTGAACAAAAGCAAATAGGTTCCACAAGACAAAGTAGAAAACACAAAATCCTTTATTCCAATGAAGGGGTAAGCGCTTTCACAGATACAATCTGCTTCATCAGACCAAACACAGAAACACACATTAATTGCTCTTAAAAAGATTCAAAACAACCAATCAAAAATGAGAATGAGAATGACATCATAATTAAAAGTTCATCATAATAATTAGAACAGATCTCTGAAAGTCACAATAAAATATGTGTAGAAAAAACATAAACTAATGAGTAAATAGAGTGACATGTAAATGTAATTGTAAATAAGTATAAATATTACTAAAATCTATAGATAAAAATACAAATATATACACACTATAAACTTCTTAAGAGGTATATAGAAAAATAAATACATATATATATATATATATATATATATATATATATATATATATATAAAACACATACATGTAAAAATTAGTGTTTCAAAGCCTTAGCCAAAGCCTTCAACACTATTCCCCACTTGGGCATAATAGATAAACTCTCCCAACTAGGCATTAACCCGAAAAGGCATTTAAGAAAAGGCTTAAGGGAAACTCTATTATTTAAACCTGGAGGTTTATCAGCTTGAAACTTCAGGATCCACTTTTTTCATTGGATTCTGTTTTATTTCTAATATCACCTCCCCTCATGGTACTACGAACAACTTCCAGCACTAGAAACTTAAATTTGTGCCCTTCTCCTTTGTTAGCAACACGTACAGCTAAAGCACTGGTTTCTTTGTTGTTTCTAATATCTCTAAGGTGTTTGAGTATTCTGTTCTTGAACACTCTATTGGTCTTAAATGGGACAGGGCTAAAACATGCGATAAGCTCAGGGATATTCTGCCAAACAGGGACAGATGACAGCTATGATCCTTTTCACAGCGCTCCATTTCAGACAGAGAATAATGAGAAGACTATAGGACAACCAAGTGATAGTCCACAAGAAAAAAACACAAAACGGACTTCCAAATGGGAATGATGGGAAGAGGGAGCACTGGACAGCGAAGAAGGAAAGAGAAAAGGGGGAAAGTCAGGAAGAAAACCCAATCAGTAGAAAATAAATGCAGAGCTGAAATTAAATCAGACCAACATCCAAAAGAAGCATAGGGGAAAAAAAACAAGAGCAAACATTGAGAAATCTAGAGATAGATAGGAGAAACACAGACCCCAATGAATGATGTTTATTGCTCTTTTCATTGCATGCCTGCATTCCACAACTGGCAGCACTATACATACTATGTGACTGGTACAAAAAGGAGAAATGCTGTCTATTTTCACTTTTCTTATATGCCACTTGGTTGAAATAAGCCTTACATTCAATTATTTCAAGTGGTAAGAATTGCATAATTAGCCTGCAGCAAAATATATTGTCATGTAATCAGGCTTACAACCTAATTACTACTAATGTTTGTTTGAAGACTGGGCAGAAGTTAAACATCTGTGGGATCAAGTTCTGTCTGGACTGATGCCAGTAATTAATTGACCCTGACTTGCTCACAGTCCAGCCTTGTAGGACATCCTGCATTGTACATGCCTATTACCTGCTGCATGTAACTGCCTCAGTAGCAACATACAACTTGCAAAGAGCTGTGACAACTGACCATAGAACTAAAAAGAGGCTGTTTTGAGCTTCAGAGTGAAGAAGATGAGTTGTGTGATTTATTTTTCTGTTTGCAGGCATAATACCCTAACTACTGAGAAATGAGATAGCAAGACACATGCAGGCAAGTATTTGGTGAGGCAACTAAAAAGTGTATGCACTTCTGGCTGTATGCATCCAAATAAATAAAGACTGCAAAGAGAATGATTTTATCTGCTAGAGTCATCCATTCACTGTTATTTATTCAGCACCTGATTTTCTTCTTTTAGTGTTTCCTAGATTGAAAAGCAGGTAAATTCTGAAAACAGACTTTGATGAGTGACATTGATTTTTTGTTTGAGATTGACTCTTGTCACATAATGAAATTATATTTTCAACTATGGATTCTTCCACTATGTGCTTGTATTTTGTTCATATGTCAGGGAAATAATGCTACATCCATATGGTCCTTTGGTCTTCTAAAACTAGTCTAGTGAGTGCATAGGAGAATGAAAAAACAGATTTGTGCATGACCTGTCAGCTGTAAATATTAAAATACAATGCTGATACTAATTTTGTACAGGACATTTATATGTTTTATGTTTTTAAGAAGACATTCACTATCCATTAGACTATGATGTATTTGAACAAAAGCAATGTGCATCAACCAGCATCAAAGCTTTAATGCTATACATTAACACAAGGCAGTAGACTTGTGATGCAGTTGATGCAACTCTTACAGCCACTAGCACTTCAAAGTGTTTGCTGCCATCCTTATGTAGGTGGCAAGTCATATACATCTTTTATTTGCATAAAACACTGACCTGCTATTGTAGCATATATCCGCGGTGGTGCAGCAGTAGCATTGTTGCCTCACAGCAAGAGGTTCTCCCATTCGATTCTTGGCTGGAGTGTGGGGAGTGCCTTCTGTGTGGTGTCTGCATGTCCTCCCCGTGGTTGGGTGGGCATTCGAAAGACATGTGTAAATGGGCGTGCCTTCATTGAAGGTTGAACATCGAGCTGGTACCTCGGCATTCGTGAAAATCTACTGCCAATCATTAGTGGACTGGAGTTCTGCTGTGGCGACCCCTAACTGGGAAAAGCCAAAAAGATAAACAAACTGACCTGCTACTGTAGAAATGTGTTGCACTTGCACATGTAAACAAGTCAACATTAAGTAAAGATAATCTTAATGGTGATGGATTTATTTAATACAAAACAGACATTTTGTAGGGTAAGGCAGAATTACTGTGTTTGCCATATAATGTGGTGTACTGAAAAACATCAAGTCTATATCACATAGTCGAAGTCTTGTAACTTCGAACACGTAATCTTTGAACCATTATGTTCGAAGTTACAAGACTTCGACTATGGATAAAATAAAAAAAAAACAGCGGAAAACAAACTAAAATTTTTTAAGCAGGGGGCAAGCCCCCCTAAACCCCCAAGTTGGGGGCTGTGCCCTCCATACCCCCTGCTACTTAAATATATGAACTCTGAGATCGCACCCCATTGAAAAAAATGGAAACCTCCACTTATGGAGATTTCCATTGAAATGCTCAAACATTTACAAATTTGAACTTATGGTCTCGACCATATGAGGCTCGAAGTTGTAAAAGTTCGGCTACTTGATATGAACCCAAAAACATCATGTTGCGTTTTTTTTATATCACCATTATCAAGTATGTCATATTTTAAGACTTACACAACTGTATTAACATTGATGCAGAAGACTCTTCACTGTAAAGAAAACTAATCACCTCTTAATCAGTGAAATATGCTTAAAAATGCAAGGCAATCAGGAAAATAAAATAAAGCAGCATATATGTCAGGTTCCTATTATCTCCTCGAAAAAGCCGTGAAATTTGAAAGCATCGAACATCCACATAAGCAATTTCTTTCCTTGGGAAGGAAATTGCTTGGCCATCCTCGTCAGTTTGCCATTTTCCCCACTGTAGTGCGATCTCGGAGTTGATATATTTAGTTGGGGGTGTGTGGGGGCAAAGCCCCCAACTTTGTATTGTTTGTGATTATTTGTTGGTGTTTGTAGGGCAAACGACTTGTTTCCAAGGGAAACAAATCACTTATGTGGAGGTTCGATATTTTGAAAGTTCACAGTTTTAGGGTAGATGAAGAGGTGTTCAATAGAGCGTCTCTTCAAGGAAATAGTATAGACCCTATAAGTCTAGTCAGGGCCAGTTTTAGCAATTGCTGGGCACAATTTGAAGCATTTTGGTGAGGCCCGTCAGCTGATTCCCCATCTGCCACCCCATCCCTACCTCCAATTGCTGGTTTCTTGTAATTAAGACTATTTCAGATTAGATATCAGCAGAAGCATAGCTGACTCAACCAGCACCCTGTGCCAGTACTATAAGCCAGCACCCTACCCTCTCAGCTCTTCAAGTGAAGAGCAAAAAATGCCATTCCTTCTACTGGCACACCAACCAGGTGGTTTGATGCATGACATTTCTCCCTCTCTCCTGGCCCACCTATTTATGTCTAGTTTCTCTGCCCTGCCCCAACCCTACTTTTCAGCGTTTAAAAAAAAAAACTTCTTCCTTTAAACTGTAGCAAACTGCTTGCTACAAATGTGGCAAACATTTGCTAAAGTTTATACCCTGCCTGCATGGAGTGCTATAGTCCTCATGTTTTAGTTAAGACAAACATTGTCTTCTTTTAAATTGTATAGCAAACTGCTTGCTACAAATGTAGCAAACAATTGCTATAGTTTATACCCTGCCTGCATGAAGCACTAGATAATCAGGTTTGAGATTAAAAATTTTTTTTTCTTTTAAACTGTAAAAAACTGCCTGCTACAAATGCAGCAAATAGTTGCTGCAGTTTATATCCTGCTTGCATGGCGCGCTATTGAGCTTATGTCTTAATTAAAAAAAAATCTTCTTCTTTTACATTTTAGCAACTGTAGCAAACTGATTGCTGCAGTTGCTATAGTTTAGACCACACAAGGAGTACTACAGCTCTCAGGTTTGACAGCAAATGCAAAAATATAAAAGCCAGTATTGCATTAAAGAGATGCAGGTCATCTGATCGTGCTCTCCCAACACTTTGTGCCCAGGCCAGGTTCTCCTCTCACCCCACCCTAACTATGCAACTGGGTATCAAAAATGTATGTTATTACTGTCTATTATGCATGGGACCTGTTTGATGGGTCACAGAGGGCCTGTGTCTGCATGGTACTTCATCAGGTGGGTGTACCCTAGCTTCCCAGTAAGCATGTTCCAAAACTCCTATAGTTCTGCCTGTATCTCCTTAACTTGGGTAGGAGGTAGCTGCACATTTTCCCTTGTCCGCCCACTCCCCCCCCCCCCCACACACACACACACATTTTTCCCTCTGCTTCTCTCTCCTTTCCCTTTTCCTCTTCATTTGGTTTAGATTTTACTCTCCTTCACATCCTATACCTAACAATTGTACACAGTGTAAATGCTTTGCTCTTTGTATATCATTTTCTCCATAAACACATTGTACCATATGATGTTATAACAGTGTAAAAGTTTCCTTCTCACCCCATTTTGCTGACTGAATTATTTTATCATGTCTACTTATGATTATGCTGCACATTATCCTGACTTGCTACTACATTACCACTGTTCCACTGATACTGCTTAAAGTGTGTTTCCTTGGTTGTTTTCCATTTTTTAATTTCTCCAAATCTTTTGGGTTTCTAATACCATGATGGGAATGGACCCCATTCCTAAATCAAAGTACGATTAAAGTTAATGAAATTAGTATTGTTTCACTCTGTGATGTCAGCCAAAAGTGCTCTTCGCAGCACCCTCAATGTGCCCCCGTAATGACTCCTTCTGTAATTCATACAGAGTTACGTGTATTGGTAGCTTATTTAAATATGATGGTAGACTCTTTTTTTATAAGATCTGTTGCTCCTACTACAATTGGAACTATCTGGGTATCCTTCTTCCACATTGCTCTTATTTCTGCTTGCAGATCCTGATATTTTATAACCTGGTGTCTCTCTGTACGCAGGACACTGTAATCACTGGGTGTGGCGATTTCAGTGATCAGTGTGTTCTTGTCTTCTTTTCTTGGACTACTATATCTGGTTTTCTAGCATCTGTCTTTTGAACTGTTGGTAATGGATGAGCCCATGTGATAAAGACTTGATCATTTTCTATGATGCTTTGTGACTCATGTTTCCAGTGCTTCTCAGCCACTTCAAAACCATAATGTTTGCGCAATCCCCAGTGCAACAGTCTCGCCACACTATTGTGCCTTTCAGTGTACAGGCCCTATGCCATTAGTATGTCACAACCAGCAACAAGGTATGCAACTGTTTCCAGTTTGGTTTTACAAAACCTACATTTATCTTTTTCTCCCACATGTTCAATGGACTTTGTAACCCAGCATGTATGTAGACCACTGTCTTGGGTTGCAAATTTTAACCTTTCATCTCTTGGTTTAAATTCACCTCTCCTTAACCATTCCTGCATTCGTTCCTAATCAACATAAGGTTATTCTAGAAGTTTTCTATACTTATCACTATATTTATGATTTTTCCACTTTTCTTGCCTTTTCATCTGGTCCTTCACCTTATTCTTTCTTTTGTTTTTTGGCACATTGCTGTCTGAGTTTTATCTACTTCTGGTTTGATTTCCATTCCTACTTGATGGTGATATGCTTCTGCTAGGTTAAGCATAGAAGTCATCTTAGATTTGTTCTCCTCATGTTTCAAAACATTCACTACATTTGGGTCTCTTGAAGTCAGCAGATATGTGTGAAGTCCCATGACTGCAGATCTGTACATGTAATCAATTTCAAGCAGACCGATCCCTCCTTTGAAATGGAGAATATATAATCTTGGTATACACTGATTTTTATAGATCATCTGGTGAGTATGAAGCATCCTTCTTGTTTTAATATCTAATCTATCCAGCACATTTTGGGGCCAATCAATCCTCCAAAACTGTAAGTTAGGATAGGCAGAGCAAATTGGTTTATAGCTTGGATTTTGTTCCTGGACGTCAACGCTGTTTTCAGGATTAATTTAAGTCTTCTAAAGTACTCCTTACTAAGTTTTATATGCATTTGTTCATGTTTTATTGCCGATCCTTTATCAGTTCCCAAGTATTTGTACACTCCCTCTTTCTCAAGTTCTTTTATATCACATTCTTGTCCCAAATTGATGTTTTCCTGGTGCTGCAGTTTTCCTGCTTTAAAGGTTGCTTTTGCACATTTATCAAGACCAAATGACATTCTAATATCATTTGAAAAGGTTTTAACAACCTGCAGCTGTGCTTTCAGTTCCTCTTCTGATGAGCTATACAGTTTTAAATCATCGACAAAGAGAAGATGAGAAGCCTTTAGACTTTTTTGTTTTCTAGGAGCCACATTATAGCCATGGCCTAAGCTGTTAAGTAGACAGCTTAATGGGTTAAAGGCAAGGCAAAATAGTAACAGTGACAGAGAGTCACCCTGGAATAATCTTCCTTTGAATTTTTATCCCTGTGATAGAAATTTTCCATTATTATGATTTAATTGCAAAGTAGTCTGCCATTGTTTCATGGTCACTTAACATAGTCTATTAGTGTAGGATGTATCTTACACATTTTTAAACACTCTTTTATCCATGAATGTGGGATACTATCAAATGCTTTTTTGTAGTCAATCCATGCCATACTTAGATTCTTCCCCTTTTTACAGTTCTCCACTATGACTTTATTTAACATCAGATGATCCTTTGTTCCATATGACTTTCTTTTATTGACCTTTTGTTCTACTGCCATAATTGAATTTTCTTCTAGATGACTATAAACTCTATCAGCATCAATTCCAGTGTGTATAGTTTATACATCGTGAGTAGGCAAGTTATTGGTCTATAATTTTTGGGGTAGCTTACAGGTTCATTCTTAAGTAGGAGTATTGCTTTACCTGTTGTTAGCCAGGTTGGTGTCTGTTCAGGATGTGCATATAAATAGTTCTTACTCATGGCTAAGTCTTTGTGCAAAGAAGTTAATACTTTTAACCAAAAGTTAGGTACTGCATCTGGGCCTGGTGATTTCCAATTAGAGGCTTTTCTTAACTTTATTTCAATCTCTCTGGCTGTTACTTCATCCCATTTCATCTCTTGTACCTTTAAACTTCTTATTCTTTCTTTTACTTCTTTTATCCATTTAGCATCTTTATTGTGTTCCACAGGATCTTCATAGATACTTCTCCAAAATGCATCTATTTCTTCTTTTTTTGGTGGTCTTTCAATTCCTTTTACCTTGTTTCCCAATTTTCTATAAAACTTCTTTGAGTCATCACTAAATTGCTTATTTTGTACTTTTCCTTTATATTTATCTGTATATCTTCTAAGGTTTTCTGCCTGTGTTGAAATTTTTAGTTTGGTATTTGCAATAGTGCATGATAGATCCTGGTCTGTTCTAATACTGTGCACTGCTTTTATCACATCTATCTTTCTTAGTATTTTTGTTGATCTATTCCCTCTTCTATATACTTCTAACAGTGACACTTCTTGTCTTAATTGCTTTGTATTTTTCTCTATCCGATACTTCCATGATGGTATTTGATTTCCCCCCTTCCTTTGCCTCACTACCCCGTGCTCTTGTGGTAGAACTTTATCAGTTATTAATTTAGCTGCACAGTAACATATCCTGTTTACTTCTGTTATATAGCATGGATCTCTATGGACAGTCCTAATTACTGTGGTCATTTGTTTCATCATACTTTTGACTTTTGGGGTTTTATTGACCTTCTGCAATCTATTTCTTTCATTGATTTTAATATATCTATCTTTGTCCATTAAATCAAGCAACTCTTCCCTTAGTTCATTTCTTCCAAACTATGGGCACATCCTTTGTTTTCCACTTCCTGCAGGCATTCTATAGAAAGTTCTATAGCATCTTCCTGTGTCACCTTATCTTCAATTTCATCCTGTGCCATAAGTTGCTTTGTCATATGGGAACTCACTGGCCTATCACTCCTCAATGTCAACTGCATCAGAGTTTCCGCAGTCTCCTGTCCCTTCCCCTTGCTGTCTAGCTTTAATTGAAAGTTTATACTGGTTTCCTGTGGAAGGCTCCAAAATATCTTGATATGGCACCTGATCAATTGCTTCCCTTTCCACTGGTTTCCCCTTAATTTGGATATCCATTACTCTATCCTGTTGTGATGCTTTCTGCATTACATTTTCTACACTGAATCCTTCACTTTGCAGGTGTTCCATAACCTCAGTTTCTGTTTCTTTGACTTCTCCATTACCAATCTTTTTTTTCTACTTTTCATCTTTGTCTTCTTATTGTTTGTATTGTAAGATTTTCCATATCTGGATTCCTTTTCCTGTATTTCTCTTGAAATATCTTTGGTGCTGCTCTTTTTGTATTGGTTAGTTTTGCTTTCTCCTTGGCATAGATATTACACCATATTAAATCTGTTTTTCTTTCCCATGTCCATATTCCTTCTTCAGATGCCTCTTGATCTTCCTGCTTCTCCTTACTTTGGGGACTCACTCCATCATGCTGTGATATAGTTTGTGCTAGACTTTCTATATTAAATCCTTCACTCCACAGACACTCCATAACTTCAACTTCAATTTCCTTAATTACTGCTTTACTAATCTTCTTTTCCACATTCCATCTTTGTGATATTAATTTTCTTATTGTGAAATTTTCCATATCTGGATGCCTTTGCCTATATTTCTCTTTGAATAACTTTGCAGCTGCTTTCTCTATATTAGTTAACTTGGCTTTCTCCTTTGCATAAATATTGCACCATATCAAATCTCTCTTTCTTTCCCATGTCTAGGTTTTGTTGTTTATATTTTCACACTTCCTCAGATGCTTCTTTTTCCAAACAGATCAAAGTTTCTTGATCTATACACTGTTTTTCAAAAATCTGTTGTATTAATGAACACAAATTTTTACTTGAGGCTTCTGACAATTTTTTCTGTGAAAGTATATTTCTTTCTACTAATTTATCTCTTAATCTCTTTGTATATCCTCTGTCTGGTAATTCTGGGCTTTTTGCATAATAGTAACAATAAATAATTTCTTTCTTATCTTCAATACTCCACTCTATTGTCTTTATGGCTCTTCTTTGGCCTATCAGTTGTTGTGATTTTTGTGGACTGCTACTTCCTTCTACAATGAGGTGGGGGCATCTTGGGCCCAGCCTAACCCCATTGTAGGAATGTTTCTGGATTTTGAGGATTCTACACTGTCATTTTTTCCCGTCCTGGCACCAGTGTGCCTATCAGGATTAGGCACTTTTTTTATCCTGGGGCTTGTGCACCCAGCTATCATTTTTTGTTTTTGACTTACTTCTGTCCATTTCCACTGTGATGAGACTGAAACAGTCTCCACATTGGTTAACAAACTTGAAATAACTAAATAAAACATATATTTGTAATTTAAGTACTATTCACACTCCTGCATCTTTGAGTGGTGCTGGAGACACCAAGCAGGCCTTCTGGCCTTGCTAATAAGAAGCAGGCTCATATTGAAACATGAAACCTGGTAAAGTCTTGTGGTTCATCACAGTCCGAACTCCTGCCTTCCATACCCATTGTCCTTAGATACCAGGAAGTACTGGACAAATGAGTCTGTGGGCCCAGCCCAGTCCAGTTTACAGGCATTGCTGTATTCTGGGCTGTGGTGTAGTTCCTGTGTTGTCCATTACCTTACTTGGATAGAAGGAAGTTTCTTTGCTCACCAGTGGGAGTGGGGAGCCTTGAGCAGCCTACCTGTCCTTGGGGGAAGTGACCTCAGCACAAGAAGCTGTAGTAATGGGTTGTTTGGGACCATTTCCAGCTCTTTTGTAGTTTACTGTTTAAAATCCGCCTCTGGGCATTTTTTTCTGGCTATACTGCTCAGACAAGTTCCACGTGGGTTTACAGAGTGGTCCTAGCAGCAGGGAACTCAGAAAAGCGACTACCTTCTGGATTTAAGTATCTTTGCTTTTTTTCACTTAAAATAGATTCTGTAGCTTACCTTGAACTAGCCTGAACTGTTTTTTAACTGATTGCTGCATTATTTTAAAATCTGCACTTAAAGTTACATTTAGTCGAATTTGATCGAAAGTTTGCTTGTTTGTTTGTTTAATTTAACTGTGGAGGCTGCCCACTAAAGTGTGCTAGCCTGTGTAACTTATTTATCACTGTTTCTGCATTTTCTGTGTGTTTCTACTAAAAAACAAAAAAATAATCCTTGTTTTCCCGCCTTCCTCGACTAGTTTAGACCAGTTTACAGGCATTGCTGTATTCTGGGCTGTGGTGTAGTTCCTGTGTTGTCCATTACCTTACCTGGATAGAAGGAAGTTTCTTTGCTCACCAGTGGGAGTGGGGTGCCTTGAGCAGCCTACCTGTCCTTGGGGGAAGTGACCTCAGCACAAGAAGCTGTAGTAATTGGTTGTTTGGGACCATTTCCAGCTCTTTTGTAGTTCACTGTTTAAAATCCGCCTCTGGGCGTTTTTTTCTGGCTATACTGCTCAGACAAGCTCCACATGGGTTTACAGAGTGGTCCTAGCAGCAGGGAACTCAGAAAAGCGACTACCTTCTGGATTTAAGTATCTTTGCTTTTTTTCACTTAAAATAGCTTCTGTAGCTTACCTTGAACTAGCCTGAACTGTTTTTTAACTGATTGCTGCATTATTTTAAAATCTGCACTTAAAGTTACATTTAGTCGAATTTGATCGAAAGTTTGCTTGTTTGTTTGTTTAATTTAACTGTGGAGGCTGCCCACTAAAGTGGGCTAGCCTGTGTAACTTATTTATCACTGTTTCTGCATTTTCTGTGTGTTTCTACTAAAAAAACAAAAAAAAACAAAAAAAAAATCCTTGTTTTCCCGCCTTCCTCGACTAGTTTAGACCAGTTTACAGGCATTGCTGTATTCTGGGCTGTGGTGTAGTTCCTGTGTTGTCCATTACCTTACTTGGATAGAAGGAAGTTTCTTTGCTCACCAGTGGGAGTGGGGAGCCTTGAGCAGCCTACCTGTCCTTGGGGGAAGTGACCTCAGCACAAGAAGCTGTAGTAATTGGTTGTTTGGGACCATTTCCAGCTCTTTTGTAGTTCACTGTTTAAAATCCGCATTTGCACGGCTTTGTGCGGTCGTGCGCATAGCGCAGCGCAGGTTAAACAAGGTTAAACTTTTTCTGGCTCTGCCAAGTCTGTTCTTCAAATTTTCCCTTAAGGAAGCTCTACTCTTAGTAAAACCAGACTACTCACTGTATTATAAGCCTAGCACTTGTTCTCAATACTTCTCTACTAAGTAAGCACTCTCGTACTAAGTAAAGCACTACATCTACTTACCACCCCTGTGAATACCCACTTCCCTTAAAGGTATACCACTCCCTTATACTGTTCTAGCATGTCGAGTGGTAGATTACTGGCGTCGTCTCCAGTTCAGCTGGTCAATCTGGGCATCTTGAGACAATGCTACAATTGTCTCATGTACACAGACAACCCTCTCCTCCTCCCAACAAACACAAATACATGTGAGAGATGCAACTATATAGCCAAACTGGAGGCTGAACTCTCTCAACTCAGGGCTGGCATGACCAGACAGGAGGAGATGGCAACCACACACACAACAATCCCAGTCCCACATAGACCCACCACAACTGCAAACCAAACACATAAAAACACAAAGACATACTCGGAGGCTCTAATAAAAACTTACCAAAACAACAGAGGCTCCCAAAGCAGACATCCAAAAATCCACCACCTCAAAACAAAACACATGCAACACATACTTCAATAAATCAGTGTGTCGACCAATCGCAGCCCTTAAGGCCAAACACCTTGCCTGATACACTAGTAACAGGTGACTCCATAGTCAGACACACTGATGTCCCACTGACCAGGCTGAACAAGGAGAAGGTGACTGTGAGCTGTCTATCGGGAGCTAGGATCCACCACATAACACACGCACTCAGGTCACTCCAAAGCAAGTACAAATATGACTCCGTCATTGTCCATGCTGGTGTGAATGACCTGAGATATACCTCCCTGGACTACATGAAAAGAGACATAGAGGAGCTCTCCGATTATGTAGCCCAGACGGTATGACCCTGACCCTGAGCAGCATCTTGCCCTCACCAAGAATGATACCACAATACAAAGACAAGATGATCAGCTTTAACAATTGGCTCAAGTACTGGTGTCATTCTAAGGGGATCCAATGTCTGTCTGCCTGGGATGATATGTTGGACAAGCCACGCTGCTTCGCAAGGGATGGCTTACACCTGTCACCACTGGGCTTCCGGATATTGGCTAAGGCTCTTGCCACCCCCATAGTGCCTTTTTTAGGCAAGGCTCAAAAGACAAACCCACCTCCTTAGAAAGCAAAAATGGAAAAAAACTAAGGGTAATGCTGCTCAACGCCAGAAGTCTAAACCTCAAGATGCAGGCACTTGATGCACTCCTCAGCATGGAGAACATCGACGTCTGTGCAGTAACTGAAACCTGGTTCAAGGCTCCTGAGAGCACCCCAGTGCTACCAGGCTATACCTCGTATCATGCTTTTCGGCCCCAAAACCCGGGCCAAACCACAAAGGCAGGGGGAGTGTCCATATTCATAAAGGACACCCACACCTCCAGGTTAGTAGCAACACATGAAGCATCAGAGACCATACAGGTGCAACTAACCATAGGCAAAACTGTTATACAACTGGTAGCATGTTACAGACCACCCTCCCAATCTCAAGAACCCCACTCAGCCTTCCTGAAGACATTGGAGGATATGAATGTATCACAAAATACCATCATACTGGGAGACTTCAACTCCCCAAACATAGATTGGGTACATTATTCTAGCCCTAATACCCTAGCCCAAAGGTTCCTGGAATTCATAAATTCAAATGCACTGGAACAACTAGTCACCTCTCCCACTAGGTGAGATAATATACTAGACCTGATCATCACAAACATGGGGACAAAATGCTCCACACCGGAAGTATACCCCTCACTAGTGAGATCTGACCACAAACTAATCACCCTGGATATACATATCCCACCTCCACCCCAGCACAAAAGACCACAGTGAAAAACTTCTCAAAAGCAGACTTCACTCTTCTTAAGACTGAGATGGTATCCTTTAAGCCCACTGTGCCAGTGGATACCACATCCCACAATGCGAATCCTTCACAAATGCTTTCTATGGACATCTCCAAGAATGCATGGATCATGCAATCCCAAACAAATCCAAGTCCCTCTCCACCAAAAGTAAGCGTCCTGTCTGGTGGACCTCAGCCATAAACAAATTGTATAACAAAAGAAGGAAGCTACTGCACGTCAGAGCAAAATCCCATGAAGGGAAGACATCTCTGATCATCATTAGCAGAAAACTACATTCTCTCATAAAAACATCCAAGGCAAACTTTGAGAGAAAAATCGCTAAGGACACTAAAGATAACTACAAAGCCTTCTTCAGCTATGTTAGAAACCTGGGCGGAAACCCTCAGATATGCTCAGAGTTGGTTCACAACAACAAAAAATACACTGAACCCACAGATATTGCTAACATTCTGGCTGACAGGTTCAGTGCAAATTTCTCGCCTCCTTCACCCCCAAAAGAAGAAATACTTATCCCAGCTGAATGTAATCTCCCTGTCATCTCAGATGTCCAAGTGAGAGCCGCCCTAAACAAAGCAAAAAACACAGCATCAATGGGACCTGACGGTATCCCGGGGTGCGTGTTACGTGAACTCCAAGAGGAGCTAAACCCACACATAAAAATGCTATTTAACCTTAGCCTTACTTTGGGATATGTACCTGAACACTGGCGTACAGCAACAGTGGTCCCACTCCTCAAGGGGGGTGCCTCTACAGACCCTGGAAACTACCGCCCCATAAGCTTGACTAGCCTGGTCTGCAAAGCTATGGAAAGAATCATTATGGAACTCATAAACGGAGACATAGGGAACCTACAGATGCTTGACCCCACCCAGTCCAGCTTTGTAAAGGGCAGATCCTGCCTTTTAAACCTGGTTGACTTTTTCGAAACAGTCACTAGAGCCATTGATGAGGGCAAAGCAGTCCATACAGCATACCTGGACTTGGCTAAGGCCTTCGACACAATACCCCACTCAGGCATCATAGATAAGCTAAACAGCTTAAAAGTAAACCCTTATGTCACTAGATGGGTTGCAAACTGGCTAAAGGACAGAACCCATAAAGTTAAAATCGCTGGAGCAATGTCTGACTCAAAGCCAGTCACAAGTGGTGTCCCACAGGGATCTGTCCTGGGACCCCTTTTGTTCGGCATTTATTTCTCAGATGTTAAAGCAAACATGGGAGGGCTGTGGCTGACAAAGTTCACAGATGACTGCAAACTAGGCGCCATAGTCGATACACCAGCAGATACACACATCCTACAAAAAGGCCTCACTGAAACGGACAACTGGTGCCGTAGTCACGGCCTTAAACTAAATGCCAAAAAATGTATAGTCATCCCTTTTGGAAAAAACAAAGTACCCACAAATTATCACATAGACAGCAACCCACTGAGTACGGAAAAAGTAATCAGAGACCTAGGGACCCAAGTAGACAGCGACCTCTCATTTGACACCCACGTTGCCAAAGTGGTTAGAAAAACATTCTACCTTGCACACCTCATCATGAAGGGTTTCACATCCAGATCCAAGGATGTCATTGTACCCCTATATTCCTCCCTCATCAGACCCATGATTGAGTACAATGCCCCATTTGGTATGTACCTCACCCGGCACTTGCAACAGCTGGAGAGACCACAAAAGTACCTCACCAAAAGGATCAAGGATCTCCAACATATGTCTTATTCTGCCAGACTAAAGAAACTTCAGCTCTATTCAGTAGCATACCGCCTGCTCAGAGGTGATCTCTGCCTGACGTACAAGGCCATGTCCAACCAGGATCTGATGGACATGCTCCACCTCAAAAAATCCAAATCCATCAGGACCACGAGAGCTAAAGACTTAAACCTCGGCACAAGTATGAATAGGACATGCTGGAGGGATAGATTCATAACCCAAAGGCTTCCCATGCTTTGGAACAGGATCCCAGTTTGTATTAGGCAGAGCCCCTCACTGACTCTCTTCAAGAGAAATCTTGATGAGTGGATGGGAGATCGTAAGATTACCCCAGGGGTCACATCTGTGTCACTGCTAGACAGGGGCACAGTAAACTAATTCTATTATATAGGGGACCTTCACTGTGTCACTACTAGACAGAGGCACAGTATTCTTGATTTATTCTGTACATTTTTGTACCATTTCATGGGGTGGAAAAGCCACATCACTATGGCTAGGCTTACAAATGCCCCAGGGCAGATAGCCTAGTACTATACTATGAAACTATGAAACTATGAAACTTAATAGTAGTGGGAAGACAGGGGGGCCCAAAAAGAACATGAAAATTGTCTAACCTTCAGTCTACATTCTGATCTCATATTATTCCCTTCTTCCTTCACAAGCTTCCAATCATCTCCTGCACTTACACTGAGCTGTTGGAGTTGGTTATCAATTTAATTCTCATCCCTTGCTACAGTCGATGTGTTTCCAAGCACCACACAAAACTGTTGAACTTCCTCAGATTGCTTAGCAACAGTAACAGTAATAATCTCCAGACTCTTCTTAGAAATGGCATTGCTCATGCACCATACCACTTAAAACTACTTCTGAAAGTTTATTTTTATGTATGTAATGATTTGCTAAACAGAGTAAACAGGCTAATATATTCTGGTATTTTCTAGCCATAACCAAGGTCACAACATAACAGTAAAGATTACATGAAGGAATAATTTACAGAAGTTACTAATCATCATGTTTTGGCAGTTGGGAGGAAACCAGAATGCCTGAAGAAAATCCCACATGGCAGTAGGGAGTACATAAAACAAAACACACTGTTTATTCAGCTTGCTATACTACACTTCACTAAAAAATTCCTTTCCAGTCCAGTCCAGTCATTCTCTATCTTTAAGTTTTTGTCAATCCCCAGTACCACCGTAGTACCTACATGAGTCAGGCTGTTTCAGTATTAGCTTTTCCATTTTCAGACAAATAAATCTTTTGTTGTCCATCTCACCCACCTCTGCCTCCCACCTCTTAGCATACACATCTCATGTTTCACTTCTCTGGGATTATTTTGCTCCTATCTCTGACTGCAGCAAACCTTTGTCTGCCATACTGCTGAATTGATCACATTTTGTCTATCACAAGTCATAGTTATCAGAAGATACTTCACATCATTGTATCTGCTATTTTTTTCATTTTATTATGCTTACTACTATTTCTTTTCATGTTCTCTGAAATGGACTACTCCAGTTATTTCCTCGAATTGTACTCATTAGCTACCATTTATGAATCACATGTCAGCAAGAGAAGCAAAAAAACACAGTAACTCTCTAGCAGTCTTCAAATTATACCTGTCCTTATTTTCTAAGACGGTTAATCAAACTAATCCAACCAGTTTTGAGTTGTAAACTCTGTTGGGCATTTAGAAACAGTGGCTGACCACTATGGGAGCATGAGCAGCTAACACTATGAGCCATACACAAGGTGCGAAACTGCAGTTACTAATAATACTAGACTAACCATTAGTCCAATGAGTTAGGAGAAATGTTGCCAACTCCACTAACAAGAATTATAACTACTAAAGGAGCAAGTCTACCAGTAGGAAAAGACCTTACACTTTGCTGTAATGTCTGTCAAGCAAATCCCTGAGTCATAAAAGATCTAATGACTTTGTCATATCTGTTGTGGGGCCTCTGAGGGAACGGGGCCCTATCGGACCAAATTGGCCCGATTGGCTTAAGGCCACCCCCTTATCTAATAATTATTAAAATAATTTCAACTGTCTCTGATTTTCTGGAACATCCCTGATTTTGTATAAACATTTAGCTATGGCCCTTAAAAATTTAACATTTTATTATAAAAATAAGAGTTACAGTTATTAAAGCTACAGACTTTTCATTCTGCAGAAAATTCATATTAGTACAAATCATCTCAATCTAACAGATTTATGACTGAACTGTGTCAGTATTTAAAAAGTATCCCTGATTGTGAGCCTTTGTTCTTGATTCGAAAGATAAGAAACTGAGTACTATGAATACAGTGAATAAAGGAAAAAGTGCAGTGCAACAGCATTTCTCCACTCTGTACTCTCCTCTACAGAACTCACATAATAATCAGAATTGATATGTGAAAGTGATATGATACTTTTCCAAATTGTATGACATTTTTAAACTGTTTCAGTTTCTGACACTGTATCGCATACACAATGTTAGTGCTTTTCTTGTTTAATTGACATGCTTCAGTTTTGAAATATATGTAGATACCTAGAGTTCCAGGGAATGTAAGGTGAATTTGACTTCGGATTTACAGCAGCTTGAGAGAGATTTTGCTGAAAAGTGCTTTCAGTGAACAGAAACTGTTGCTCTTTTTTTTCACTGTTGTGTATTCATAAAGGGGAGTGTCTAACCCCCACTGGGGGGGGGGTGAGAGCAGGGGAGCTTGCCTCCTTTCAAAAAAAGCTTTCTTTGTTGATCACTGAAATTTGTTTCCAGCAAATATTCTTCACTGGTAAATACTGTCTAAGAAATTATGAATCCAAATTCTACATTGCATTTGTGTGCATGTCAGCTCCTGCATATTTCAGTAGCTACCTTTTGAGTGCCAAAAATATGAAAGAATGCAAATATAATTTAAGTGTTGCATACAGCAATCAAGAAGAACTATGACACAATTAAATAAGAAAATGCCTAACAGAAATCTTGCTCTGAAGAAGTGAATGAAAACAGAAATTACAGCAACTCACATTACAAATAAGTGCATTAAATCCATTACTGTGTATTACTCAATTTTCATCACAAGTCTAAATCAGTTAAAAGGTATAAGGAAATGGATTCAGCCAAAGGAGATATGAATTCACTAGAAGTATATATTTAAATCATTTCAGTTCTGAATATGCTTCAAGCATGTTTAGTGTAGTAATCTCCCAATGTTGCATATACTGTTTCTGTCACTTGAAAACTGAAACTCTTTGTTGGTGAACCAAATTGTCACGTATGAAAGAATGCAGTACAGGGGATGAACAGTAATTAGATATTTACTGACTGCAAGCTTCTCAGTTCATGTTGCCAGGGATTCAGCCACAGTGGCTATGCCATGGTAGTAAGTCTGTCCATCCAAATAAACATCATGTATTAGGAATTTCCTAAATGGACTTCAGCAAATTGTGAAAGACAAATGCTGAAGTTCAATACGCATTCATTTTGTCAACCAAAAACAGAAAGATGGAAATATAAAACGGATACTCATACATTTTACTGTGGGCAGCAAGGTGAAAGCTGTGCAGATCAGTGCTCTAATCACCTACCTCACACCTTAGCAGGAACATGGAAATATATACTAGTTGCCAGATTCTTATTTACCTGTAGTGGTGAAATCACCATTGTTCAGACACAGTCCTCACTATGAGAAATACAGACAGACATACACACTTTTCTGTATATTCAGGCAGTCTGATAAAATGCTCTGCAAAAGTACTGTTAAAAGAGACAAAAGTGCTGACTTGAATTGATTAAAACATTGCAATCTGGTACATAGAAGTAATCATGGCACTGGACTTTTTTTCTTCAGTAAAGTGTATTAACAATATTTTTGTTGCTTTTTTCCCATTTAGTGACTGCAAAGTATTTTTTGTTTTGTTTTTTTTATGGTTTAACATTAAAATTAATTTGAAAAATACATTGAGTGGCACTATTTAGATAAACTAGAAACTATACTTAAACAAAGTAAAATGAAGAGCAAAATGTACCTCAATTGTTTTAAAGCAAACAATCTGTGGCCCGATAGACAACTAAATGCATGTGAAGAAAGGTGACATCAGCTGCAACACTTCTAGTATGTTCAGTTCAAAGACAGTGACCGTAAACATACATTAGTAAATATAAATAACATGGCAGGCGGATAAAGCAGCCTTGGCACTGCAGCACGTGAAGTACAAAGCTAAACATAGCGATTAAGCAGCGTAGACAGTTATAGCAGCTCAATACACAGAGTGATAAAGAATTAATATGGAGTAGGCTGCGACATAGAGTATCACTTAGTATGATGACATGAAAGATAAAAGACTTTGAAAGTAACAAGGACAATATCACCAACACCTAGAATTCAAGAACCACCTTGCTGGGCAGTGCAGGAAGGTACAGTATCAAAGTGTAGAGGCTGCCTACAACAGCCACAGTCACGATAATTACAATATTTTTGTTCCTCTACTTCCCTGCAGTTGGCCATCAACTGCTACCAGCTCCTATCCTCATTTACCAGGACTACCAGACATGTGTCCCCTAAGGCTCAACCTGAATTATGCCCAAAACAGGTGAGGAGCTCATGGCTACTGCTGTAGCATTCTACTGCTGCCAGGGAGTGTGTCCTAACCCTCACCACCCACAGCAACCCTGTAAGCTTGGCAATGATTGCCTTAATGAGATGCATACCCACTTTCAATTATGCGCGGCTTACCCAACCAAGCAGTATACCACCTGCAGTGCACAGCTCACCCAGCTTGTAATACTGTTATGGCACCAGGCATGGGCAGTATCACTCCCCCTCTCCCATAATGGGCAAGTCAATGTCAACTGCTCACTCCCACCTTCTTCTGCCACCCAGTCCCTCCAGTGCCCATTCTGCTAGTAAAATATGCATCGCCTGGGGCACAGTCATGGCTTTACTCTCTGCACCATTGATACAGAGTAATAGCAATTGTCATATTGAGAATATGTGTAATGCAGCACACTGGAAACTGACTGGAGCCAGTAACAGCTCTACCTTCCCAGAAGGTTAAGGACACTGTAGAACCAGATTCGCAGTCACATTTAATGGAATGCAGATTAAACAAAGCCATGTAATACATGCTATCCACAGGCGTACTTCACAAAGGAAATAAACGAAGACAGCAATGCAAACGCAAATAGCTGAAAAGAAACCTGGGAGTAAAGCTCTACAAAATAAAACAAGACACAAAAGCATAGCACAGAGATTTACTTTATTACAAGAACATATGAATTTCACATAAAACTGAGTGTCAGATAGTACAAGAAGTAAGAAAAGTCTGACGGAATGTGAACATATTAAATAAGAGGGAGAAGAGGAATGGAAACTAGTAAGAGGCTGCAAAGGTCTTTAGCTGCTTAACTATATGGCTACATCCTCCCCAAAAGCATAACCACATGGCATCTTGGTGTTTCCTGATACCCTATTCCTATAGCACTAGCCACTTACAGTTGGAAGTCCAGGTGAGCAATAAATCTGTTTTCTATTTGTACTGATGGTCTTGTCCATGCTTTTGCAGGCAGTCATTTGTCTGAAATAAGTTGTGGACATAAGTCTAATGACAGCACACCACTGGCAAGATATCCTTAGTGGTATGTTATGAATTATCTTTGCCAAGTTAAGCAAAGATTATTAATGACGGTCACTTGACTGTAGTAACACTTAGCCAGAAATAAAAAAAATCTGAATTTTGTGGTGCAGTAAAGTCCCTATCCATACCTCACACACTTTGAGCTCCAAAGTCACTGCATCTTTAGGATAGAGTTGCAGCAACCTCAGCTCGCCAAATTATTCCTTGTTGTGTCTACCTTTGACTAAATATACAGCCCTATTTTCTTAGGAAGCAGACATAAATAAATGTGCCACTGGCATGGTACACATGTGGTGTGCGCCTGCCCTAGTGCCAGTAATGCCTTTGTAATCATGAAGCATATATTCACACACACCACTGAATGTGAAGGTAAGTGCTGCACATATCCGCAACTCTGTACAGTAGGTAGTGCTACATCAAAAGCTAGCAGTCATTACAGAGGCAGTCCTGATATGCATTACAGCTACACTGACTTTTTTCAAAGTACTTTAACCATTACAGGAGGCATACCATTAAGAGATCTTACTTAATCATATCAAAGAAATTGTGCCACATCAACAAGGTAACATAATGACTATTAGTGGTACAGTGTGTATGCTGCAGACAACAATCTCATCTTTGCTGCTTATTACTTTTGTACATTACAGAAACACAGAGGCATCCACATCCATACTCTACTATGTATAGTAAGAAAATATAAAAGAAAATATAAATGTCCCATCAGTATGCAATTGCAAACAAATGACAAGAACATACCACATTATCCGTTGGTATGCTATACCAGTTCAGTAGAAAATTAGCTATATACTGCACTTAAGCACAGGCTTTGGCCTAACTCATAGGTGGCACAGATTACTTCAGCAGCAAATTCTGCATGCACATGTGAGACAGGACAGTGTGTATAAAATAAAGCCATTCACAGAAAGACAACAAGACAGGTGTACGACACATGTAAAAAAGTGTGCCCTGAGCAGTGAAGTGAAAAGCATAAACTATCTATGTCAAGTGGCCTGGAAAGATATAGCACAGTATGGCACAGTACGGCACTGCTTGTGTACCAGGAATAAATAGCAAAGGAAAATCTGAATGAAAATACTGCCTGGTTTATTTATATTACAGCCACCACTGGGAGAGGGGGTGAGTAGCATAGTAACATGTCATATCAGTAGGGTTTACTGCAATGCATTGTTCTATTTCTAAGTAGCTATATTGTGTGCCAGGGATGAAACATAACATACTTAGTACATGATCCATGAGGTAGCTAGCAAGGCCAGTAGCACTAGAGAACAGGCCATATTTTCCAGGAACTAAATCATCCTAACATGGTATACATTGCTCCAATGGGTAGGTAACCCTAAGATCGCAGAATACTACCCACATCTCTATGCAGTATTGCACACAGCCAGAGAGCTAGACCTGCAATTAGTCATGATTTGGAAGACTGAAAAACCATGATATGTATGAGGAGAACTCCAGCTGGTGGAATGCACATTAAGTAACAAACAGTACATCTCTCTTCATTTCATCGCATGTGACAACACAGTGTTAGACGTGGCATCCAACAGCAATGCAGGCTAACATATATGTTGTAATATTTCCTCTTTCTGACAGGTGTTATACAGTCAATCATGATAATGGTACTAAAAAGTCCACTTGTGTGACAGTGGAAGTTAGTGCTCCTCTATAAAACAATGAATAAGCCCTGCAGTGATAAAGTAATTAAACATAGTGCCTGTGTTACAGGATTGAAAATGCTTAGTGTAGAGAAGCATATTCCAAGACCATTAAGGTTGGATAGGCCAAATGACTGAAGGAGTGCAGACTACAGATGTGTCAGAAGCATATCAGACACAGTAGTGATGAGTATAACATGCATTGTGCAGTAATTTGCACACTGCAAAGTACAACATGAATGTGCACAGCTACTGTACGTGCAGGGTAATTGGCATCAAAGCTTTAGAAAATCATGGAAAGAAATAGCAGCATTTAAAGCAAGAGATGAAGCCAGAAGAGCAGAACATTTGTCTAAAATACAGCCTTTCAGAGGTGGAAGGCTCTGCATACATTGATACGCCAGAGGTAAATATGCACTCTTCAGTGGTTTTGAAATATAGTGAGAAAAGGGTTTGAAAGAAAGGAACCCTAATTTAATCAATCAGGGAAGGTTGCTGGTAGCTATAGTTTAATGGCATACTTACACGCAACAGCCTTCTGGACCGCCGTCGATGTCCTGCAGTAGTGGCTCGAGCTGCAGACCCAGTCCTGCCACTCATTGATCGCCATTGCCTGTCATGATCCTCCACTAATGTCTGCAGAGTGTGTGAGAAAGGACAGCATCAGTACAAGCATGTGCAGTAACACCCCCTTACTACCCAGTCATCTGGGGCTGAAAGTTCACAGATCAGTAGGTGAGTACACCTCAGTGCAGGTGATATAATGAATTTTGCCCTACAAAAGTATTACAAACATCAAAAGACACAGCTACGGAAGCTCACACATTGAAATGGAACATAACAGCACAGGAATTTTGATACATCTGGCAGACAGCAGCAAATAGTAAACATATAACACAATCTGGCCTACTGCACAGTCATGTTACACTACACAACTTACAATTTGTGAAGCTTTCTGCTGTTATACATGGGCAGATTGTCAAGTAAGTCAGTCTGCTAGTTGAATGAATAATTATTTATTGCTTTGATATTATATTTCAGTCAGCAATACTTTTAAATTCATAGTCCCCATCTTAATGAAGATGGATTGGTTCTATGTCAGCACCACTTCTATTAGGCACAGTACATAAAGTAAGATGAGGGAGAGTCAGCTGAAATAGCAAAATTAACCTGATTTCACTTGTCCCTTGAAACTCACTGAAAAACATTTGGACAATTTTTTTTCAACTAACTTTTGGTTTGCCAGTTGACCACCAGTGTCTGTAGTTAGTCGTATGCTTTACTTATGTTGCACTTGAAAAGGTGCCACATTTGCACGTACTGTTAAATGTGTCTTGGTATTACACATTTCTGAGTTCCAATGCCATGATTCCTTCACTTTTAAAGTTCATACCAAGTTCACTTAAAGATCTGTGGTATCATCATTGGCATCAACCCCAGTTATTTATCTCTAAATGGGCTTGGGATGTTGTGTCAACTATCACTAGCTCCCTCAATTTAGTGCCACCTTCTAACATTCTTCAACAGTCATGTTTAACTGTCAGATCCCTTCTCATGCACTCCATCCATCTTTTGGCTGGATATTCTCATTTCCTTCTCCCTTCTCCCTGTCTCTCCCAAATCTACTTCATCAAATCATCTTCTGCTTTTCTGCACACGTGCCCAAACCACAATAATCTGTTCTTTCACATTCTTTGCAATTTGAGCAATTTTTGGCTTCTGCTCTGATGTCATGATTTCTTCATCTGTTTCACAGATTGCAAGTGATCACCTATTTCAGGTACTTCATCTCCATCACTTCCAGCTTCCCCAGCTGCTCTGCATTCATTGCCCAGGTTTCTGTGCCATGCAGAAGTGCTAGTCATACCACTGTTTTCTACCCCTTACATTTCAGCCTCTTTGTCAATTCTTTTGTTACACACTACATCTCACATTCTGTGCCAGTTGCCAGGGGCACTACCTAGTCTAGCTTTGACACCTTAATTCCTTTTTTCTCAATTACTCCTCTCAGATGCTTGAAACTGTTAACCTAGTCCACTACTTTCCCTAATATCTCAATTTTCAGCTTCTTCTGATTTCCACCATTGGTTGCCACGACTTGTCTGTACTTAGTTTCATCCCATGTTCCTCAGTCTTGAATTCCAGTCCCCTATCATTTTCTACTACTGTCTTCTACTAACCCATATATTTATTTATTGATCCTCCTCTTCAGCACTTTCATGTAATGCAACAGTAGTTTGACACTTCTGCACTTTCCACAGTTGTGAATGCTCCCTTTGTTCTTGTATCCTGACACTAGAATGCCTATTCTCCAGTCATTTGGTATATGTTTTTCAGTCCATACCACTAGGGGTCTCCTCAGAACCCATTTCCCCTAACCCACCCAGCCACATATCTGTTTTAACTTCATCTGAGCCTGCTGCTTTCATTGATCTCATTTTCCTTGGTGCTGTTCTTACTACTTCTAGAGCCTTCTTCATCTTTCATTGTAGGCTGTATATGGGGCAATACAGCTTCGGTGTTTTCTTCACTCAGTATCTACTGGAAGTATTCCCATCTGATTTTGATATCCTGTGGCCTAGTGAGCATATTGCTGCTGGCATTCCTTATGAATGTTCTTGCTCCTATGGATTTGTATGTACATATGACAAACAAGTAGAATGTTTAAATTTAGACTGCAGGAAGAAAGAGACATATAATGCATAATAAAGAAAATAATGTGGTAGCTACTCATTTTATTCAAATACATAGAGGAGATAGCAGATCGTTACAGGCTACTGTATTAGAACAAATAACAGTAAATAAAAAAGGAGTTTGTGATATTAAAGAGGCACTGTTAAAGAAATATTATTTATTTTAAAGTTTAACACATTACAACCTTATGGTTTAAATAATGAAAATACTTGTAAAACTGTTTGGTTGTGGTATGTTTTAAATTATAGTAATTGATTAAGTTTTAAATTGTGTTGGTTCTTCCATTATTTCTATTTGTTTAAATGGTAGTTTTGAGTGTCTGAGATTTATCTCACTTGAAGGCATTTTGCTGAGGTGCTACAGATGCTTTGAGGTTTTAATAAAGATAAACTTGGCCATTTAGTTGTATTTTATTATCCCTTATGAATGGTATGTGATGACTACCTTCATTATCTTTCAGTCTGTGCTTTGCAGCCTCATAGAGTTTCTTCGTACCATCTGCTAAGTCACTTTCCAGATGTTGGTAGAGCACATTTGACACTTTTTTTCTTTGCTATACTATGACTGCTCTCATAGCCTCTTTTTTAGACAACCAGTGTTTAAACTTAGCTTGCTTAATCTTTTCTTTCTCCCACTTTTTCCTGCATGTTTTCTTTCTTTTTATAACTTCCTAAACTTCTGCATTGCACCAACAGTTTTCCTCATGTACCTTTTTTTCCATTCACAGCTCATCAGAATATCTGTTCTATAGTTTTCACATATGCTGTTTTGAGATGCTACCATTTTTCTTCATCTTTATCTATTTCCTCTCCTGAGGTGCTAGTACCCTGAGTATTTACTAGACTTCTTGTGCTTTTGCTCCAGTCAATTTTCATGTCTTCAGCTTAGAGTCTCTTGACCTGACCTGAGAGCCTACTATGACCTCTGCTTGCAGATGATTGTTGCCACAAGTTGTTTATGCCATGTGAAAACTGTTCCAATGGGGATGACTCTACAATCTCTGGTTCTAACCCAATGCCCTTTCTTTACTACAAGGAAGTCTACCTCAGTTGCAAGTTCACCACTCATGTATGCAATCCTGTGGCTATCTCTCTTGCAGTACCATGTAGTATTGTAATGCATTATTTTATTGATTTATCTGTTAGAAGTTGATTACCAGGAAAGTCCAACTGGGCAGAAAAAAATGCTTTACAGAGCAGTTCTGGGAAGAAAAGCTCTACACATGAATATAAAATTAATCCGTAACAAATGACATCAAATGCCCAATTACAACGGTTACACAAGTACAAAAACTGAAGACAACCAAGACATTGAATATTAAAGCAATAACCAATGATGTGGGTGTGATATATTGAAGATTTACCAACAATTGGTGTGGTTTAATCAAGAGGGCAAAGCGCAAGTGATTAAACAAAGCCAACCATTGGTAAATCTTCAATATACCACATCAAGGAGTCAGTTATTGCTGTTATACAATGACATTATTTAAGAAAAAAATACTTACTTTTCTTAAATAATGTCTTTGTATGATGGCACCATGGTGTTCTCCCACTTTTGCTGGATATTCTGCTGCTTTTTTTGATGTACCATGCATGTGTATTGGACTTAAGTTCCCATGTTTACGCAGTACATCAGTGCTTTGGAAAGGAAGGATTTGATGAGTTGAGACTCTATGCATTTTTCAAGTATTTTTGAGAAAGTGGACAGAATGGCTATCTGCTTACAGTTGCAGATGTCAACAGAGTTTTGTCTTTTATGTAAGGGTAGGATATGTGATTTCCTCAACAGAGAAGGGACATATTTGTCTTTTATTGAGCAATTTATTAGTATAGCTATTAGGTATGCTAGTGCATCAGTTGCAAGCTTCAGATATTCTAAGGGGAAGTTATCGGGTCTAGGGTGGTGGTTTTTAGTTGACTAAGTAGTTTTTTGATGGTGGAGGTGGAGACTGGATAAAGTGAAAAGGATATAGCAGGTCTGTTGTTATTAATGGAGTTTGGAATATTTGCTGGAGGGAAATTATTCAGCAGAGAGGTGACTATTTGCATGCAGTGGGAATTGAATTGTTAGGTAATATGGCTGGGTTCATCAATTATACCTGGAGATGGCTGAGTGCTTTGGACAGGATGCAGGAGGTGATTAATAAAAGACCAGAAAGACACAGGGTTTTAAGACAGATATTTTGTAGATTTGTGAAGAAAGATTTGTTGTCCTCTTTAATTTCGCTTTTAGTCATGTTCCTGAGTTGTTTATAATGTTATACATTTTTGTCTGTTTTAGTTTTTTTTTTTTCATGAATTACAGGCTTTGTCTCACTCTTTATTAGATATTTTGTTTATTAAGCCATAGTGCTGGGTTAGATTTGATTCTCTTTGTTCTTCTAGGGGAGTGCATATTAGGCCTTAAGAAAGATTGAGTCAAATAGGGTTACTGCTTCATCTAGAGGCAGAGTGTGTGTAGCTAACTCCAGTTGAAGAGCTTCACATTAGATATGAAAGAGGTTTTTTTTTGAAGGAAGAAAGGTTCCTGACTTAGTTGTATCAGTGCTGTTTTTGTAAAGGTGTTCGGTGTCTGACTATATAAATTGGTATGTGGCCACTGAGAGTTTCTGGAAGTGAGCCAAGAAAAAGTATTTTATTGTGTGATAGTCATAATCCAGCCTATGGTGGACTCTATGTTACTACTCTGTTTATAGCTGCTAGGTGTGGATATTAGTTGGGTAAAGCCATGTAGGTTTATTCCACTGTTGAAGGAGTTGTTTTTGATTGTTATCCAATCTATGTTTATGTCCCCTAGTATGATTGCTTCATATGGATATTTGTTGTTACCCAATGGAAAAATTCTTCAGCAGTGTCAGTATTGTTTCCAGGTGGGATGTATATACCTATAATGCAAATACTTTTGTTTTTTTTTTAAGTGAAATTTGGAGGTAAGAGTTTCTGTGTTTTTTGAGTGGAGGGGGATGGTTGGGTATATCAAGATGTCTACAATATTTTGATAAAAGATGTTAACTCACCACCCTTTTTGTTAGTTTTGTCTTGGCTGAGGATGTTGCAGCCAGAAGGAATGATTTCTTCCTCTTTTTATGTCATGTTTAAGCCAGGTTTTTGTAGTAATTACTATATATGAAGATTGTTTTTATTTCCGGATCTTTATTGCACAGACTACAAGTTTTATATTGCAAGAAGAAAGCCTTGAGCTTTTTTTTTTTTGTTGTTGTTGATTTTTGCTGTGGTATATTGTAGCTATTGCAAGCCAAGATGGAGGTGGCTAATGGTGGGATTGGACCAGGGTTTGGATGTATAACTCTACCTAGAAAATGAAAGTCATAAAAAAGATGTTCATGACTATGCACGTGTGTTTGTTTTTGGTAGTAGATGTGATGTACATTGCTTTTGATATTTGATTTTTGGAGTATTTTGTGACGGTGAATGATAGTAGGAGTAAAGAAGGTTGGTGAAAAATAGAAGTGGGGATTTGGGGTTTCACAAAAGGAGAAACTGCCAGCACAGCTAGCTGGAGTTTTGTAAATAATTACATGTCATTTGTGAATATCAAAATGATTTATATAAGATGCTTATGTTACTACTGCATTAGAACTGTATGCTGTGTGTACATCAAACTGGTTTGTAGAGATGCGTGTCTTGAAGGGATGTTTTGTAAAGTGTTTATGTTTGACATGCATCCATAGTGTGCTCTGCTGGAGGAAAACAGAAATGTATATGCACTATTGTAACTGTCTAAATGTATACATTTTAACAGTGGAAACTGGAATACAGGAGGTTAACGTCAGTCCAGCAAATTTTAGAAAAATAGCCAAAATTAAATTACTTTATAGGCTATGCAATAAAACATGGTATCTTTCAGTTTTCAATGCAGCTAGAGACAAAAAGTCTGTGCTGAGAATATTTCTGTATTGCCTTTAGGGTGAACTAATTACTAGTTTTGAAATGTGAAGAAATGCAATTGTTTTATGACTTCCAGCATCTGCCAAAGATCAGAGGTCTATGCATTTTTACAAGGTAGATGTTAAATGCTAGCAGCTGCCATCAGTGGTTGTTTTGGGCCTGGGGACGAGAAGTCAGATGACAAGAAATGATGCCATTTGGCAAGCTAGCCCAGCATGAGACAGAGCATTCTGTATTCTGTCTTGGACCTGACAACAACTAGAAGATCCATTCACCACATTTGCATTTCTCTAATGAAGTAAGTTTCTGGGGGACAGTATAATTCTTTTAGATATAATCAGAAATATAGTAAAGCTTTTTCTAGATTTTTTTTTATTTATTTATTTGAGACTGTCCTGCAATGTTTTTTTAAACATTTCCTGTGGTTTTGTACTCTGATGTCACTGTGAATATATATTCAGTATTGTCTTGTTCTTTTACTATTTATTATTAAATACATTTAAACATTTCATTGTGGCTGATCTGTGTAGAGATATTTAAGTTTTGACAATACTTGCATATTTATTTAGTGACACTATGTGGGCCACTCCTAATAGCCTTGCACTTGGTCAAACTACCATTTGTATTAATATTAATATTACACAGTAAGATTGGGCACCCTTTGTTAAGGGCCTTAAAGAAGCTGATAAAGAGTGACCAGTGGCAGTAGAAACTAGCTTATAGTCTAGGCAGAAGGATACATAGCTAGTAAACCTGTGCCAGCCTTTCCCAGGTGCGTGTATGTGTAAATCAAACCTCAAAGGGTGTGTGTGTGTTAGCTACTTGGTCAAGGACATGAAGCACTGGTTGGACAGAGAGAATGCTGGAGGACTTGGCTTTATCACTCAGCTTGAGATCTCAACTCTATAGCTGTGCCAGTGGAGAGTCTTATTGAGGATCTGCAGAAATAGTGAGAAACCATCCCTAGACTCACTGTAGTCTCTGTGTGCTCTTAAGGAAAATTGCCCTTGATGCAGAGAGCTGCATCTGGAAATACTGTGTGTGTACTTGTTAACCTCCCAGTGTATATCCCCCACTGTTGCCAGGGTGAGGATTGAGGTTCCTTGATTATGGATCCTACGTGTGGAGGTGGAGCATGCATACTAGTATAATGTAAATACTTGCTCTTATGGACAGCTTTTTTATGGACAGATGTCTGTAAATCTTCTCCATCAAACAGCAAATACACATCTAAAAATTGATTATTGTGAAGTGAAGTGGACATAGAGAAATATAAAAAGATATTTTTCTATGTCCACTTCACCGCAGAATATTCAATTTTTAGATGCGGATTTGTTGTTTGATGGGGAAGATTTACAGACATCTGTCCATAAAAAGGCTATCCATAAGAACAAGCATTTACATTAGGGTCTACGACCGAATGCACTAAATATCGAATGGCCGGAAAATTGAAAACGCAGGTGATAAAAACCCATTTTGTGGGGGGGGGCTACACCCCCTCATACCCCCAGCTAAATATATATACTAACTCCGAGATCGCACTAGAGTGAGGAAAGAGCAAATTTCCCGATTTTCACTGTACCGTGATCTCATAAAATAGGTTTCTATCACCACCGTTTTCGATTTTCCGGCCATTAGATATTTAGTGAATTCGATCTGTTGTCATAGACCCTTTGCATTATACTAGTATGCACGCTACACACATATTTAAAGAGATTATTAAGGGACAGTACTTCCATATATGTAAACTAAATACAACTATTGAAAAATGTCTTGAACAAATGGAAGAAGTAGCTAATCAATTTAAAAGTAGGGGCTATGATGAAGATTTATTAAATAATATAAAGAGTGAAGTTATGTCTATAAGAGGCACTCAAATTCGACCCTGCTTTAGTGCCAGTGGAACATTAAATATAATAGATAATACATCTAAAGATAATAATATACTTTGATATCCCACAACATTTAGTAGATGTAGTGATGGAGTGAAGAGAATAATTATGGATAACTGGAGGAGTATTTTAAGGACCATACTAAAACTACAGAATATTGTGCATAATAGACCATGGTTTGCTTTTTGAAATCGTTTGAATTTGAAGCAAATGTTGTGTTATATGGATATTAAATGCAACATTAGTCTTATATATTCTGCAAAGAAGGGCACCTTTCCTTGTCACAATTGTAGTTGTCCTTATATTAATATTGATTGTAGTACTAGACATCTCTCTACCAATAAAACTTCACAACTTGTAATTCTTGTAATATAGTCTATCTAGCAACATGCAAAGTATGTTCAAGTTTTTATATATAGGAAAATCTAAGCAACGCCTCAAAGACAGGATTATAGAACACAAATCAGATACTAAAAGGAATAATTTAACAAATGCACTTGCCAAACATGTTTATGAAAATGATCCTAAACATATGTTTACTTTTAGAGTAATAACTATTATTAATAAGAATATAAGAGGAGGGCATTTAAACAATAAGCTTAAACTAAAAGAATATGAATGGATTTTACAGATGCAAGCAGATATCCCCCTGGTATTAACCCAATGGTTACTCTCAAACTTGTCCTAAAAATAAAAACAAATACATTTAAGATGATATATATATGTTTGCTTTGATATATTTATCCATGAGTATGTGTATGTCCATGTGCTTAGAAAAACATTAAATACTGAATGCCTCTGTGACTCATAGTAAAAGGAAAACTGCATCTATGATACATTTCATTTTAAGAGATTATTTAAAAAGTATTGTTAAAAGTTTATCTGTTTTTATTGGCTGTGCCTTATAGGGTGATGTAGTTAAGCACACCGTAAAAGGAAAAAATGCATCTATGATACATTTCATTTTAAGAGATTATTTAAAAAGTATTGTTAATAGTTTATCTGTTTTTATTGGCTGTGCCTAATAGGGTGATATAGTTAAGCACACCTTAATTGATTGTTTTATCTTGCACTAATGAAGGGGTTTTCATGAATCTGAAAGCTTTGCTTTTTTCTTACTAAATTTCTGATAGTACATTGCTATGGTTGTTTTTTGTTGTATTGAACTGTTGTATCAACTGACACTTTGCCAACATTCTTATTTGTTTTACATATAACCTGACTTAATCAGAAATGATTGCAGCCTTAGTCACAGGTGCATCACAGACCAGCAACCAAAAGGACAACCAGACTGCCCTTGGGGATGTACAACTCTCAGAAAATGGGAAGTTCAACTTTGCCTCAGAGGACATAAAAATCCATCTGGAGTTAAAGAGACTTGAACTGGAGGCCAAACGTTTGGAAATAGAATCAGCAGAGAGACTGCCGCATTTAGAGGCTGAAGAAAATGAGAAACAGAAACAAATGGAATTAGAATCAGCAGAGAGACTGACAGGTCTGGAAGCTGAAGAAAATGAGAGGCAGAGGCAACATGAAAAGGAAATGCTGACTCTTCGCCAGGGTCATAGAGGTAATGGGGAATGGTAAAACCAAACCCCAGAAGCAATAAAGGTCAGTAAATTTCTTCCATAATTTACAGTGTGATAATTTTGATAGCTTTATTCATATGTTTGCAAGGGTTTGTAAACAGTATAATGCTGACCAAGGGCTCTGGGTACAATTCCTGACTCCCTTACTCCATTGTGAAGCTGTAACTGTTGTTTCTAAATTGTCTGATACTGATTGCTTAAATGATCATACCATTAAAAATTGTTTATTAGAGAGTTTTAACTTAACACCTGGAGCTTATAGAAAAGAGTTTATGAGCATAGGCGCAATGCAGATGAAAGTGTGTTCATAGGTGGGTGAGTGGGTGTCAGGTCATCACTTTTGTAGGACTGGCAGATCTTTTGGTGAGGGAACAAGCCCTTAGCACTTTGCCTGCAGACATGAGAATCTGGTTGGCAGATATGGAATGCAATACCGCAGATGAGGTAGGAAAAAAGGGAGACCTATACCTAGCAAGCAGGGCATCACTGCACAGGAAAGGGATACCCAGTGCTGCACATAGGTCTAAGGGAACCAATGGTGGGAAGCCTAAACTACCCCAACAGAGTTCACCAGTAAAAGGGGAAGCCACTAGTTCAGGTACATGGCCAAGATCAAGGGTAAATGTTTTAAATATAATCAGTGGGGCCATGTAGCATATAGATGTCCACAGATGCAAGGTGAGGAACAAAAGGTAGGGGAGCCAGTAAGTGGGAATGACAGAATGTCATCAGAAAGTTGTCTGGAGACAACAAGGGTGCCAAAGGTTATATCCTATCTTAGTAGATGGGAAACAGGGCACTACTAAGAGAGACACAGCCTCTGACCTAACCATTGTGAAGCCTGCAGTGGTTAAAGAGGAGCACTACTTGCTTGGGCAGTCTACTCCACTCAGAGCTTTAGGAGGGACCCCATTCCAAATGCCTTTTGCTAGGGTTCACCTTGACTGGGAGGGTGGAAAAGGAAGCAAGTAATAGGTGTGTTTGAGGATATCCCTGCAGATGTCCTGATAGGGAATGAATTTAATAATGCAGTACCTTGTGTGCATGCAGTGACATGCAGTCACGCTTGGAGATAGCATGTGGATCTGGTAGCCTGGGGGGACCCAGAAAGACTGCAGACTTGAATCCGGGACTGGTGAGGTGGTTGCTGCAAAGAAGGAGCTACCCTGTAGCAGTGAGAGTGAAGGTGAGCCACAGCTACTATTGGTACTGATGTTCCCTTGGACAGAGTGACTGCAAGGGCAGAGGTGGATAGTAGTGCCCAGGCTGACAGTGAAGCAACACTGTCAGAGGATATCAGACTTCCCGTAGAAGGGGAGCTAGGAAAGGTTACAAAGAGAGAGTTGAGATAGGCTCAGCACTCCCACTTTATATTACAAGGCTTGAGGGAGATAACAGGAAGGCGCCCGATTCTCAAGGAAAAAGGAAATCTGTATACTGGGACAAAGGGTTACTGTATAGAGAGTGGACCCTTGAGGGAGGGCTAGAGGGTGAGCCAATAGAACAGTTGGTAGTGGTAGTGCCCAGGGCCTACCATCTGGCACTCCTAGCCATAGCTCATAATATTCCCTTTGCAGGTCATATGGTCATAAGGTGTACAAAGAGACATATTATGCAGGACTTTTATTGGCTTGGGATTTTCGGGGATGTAACAGGGTAGTGCAGGACCTGTAAGCAGTGCCAAAAAGTAGGCAAGGCAGGAGACAAGGTGAAAGCTCCTTTGATGCCTTTGCCTGTGATAGAGGAACTATTTCAGAGGGGTGCTATGGATAGTGTGGGGCCTCAGGGTATTCCAAGTTCCACAGGGAAGAAGTATATCCTAGTGGTAGTAGGCTATGCTACCAGATACCCTGAGGTGGTGGCTCTGTCCTCCATCAAGGCAGAAAAGGTGGCAAATGCTTCGTTAGAGATTTTCAGCAGGGTAGGTTTCCCAAAAGAAATACTGATTGACAGAGGTGCAAATTTCATGTCAGACCTGTTGGCTTGTCTGTGAAGGCACTGTGGGGTGAAGCACCTAAAGACCACCCTCTACCATCCCCAGACTAATGATCTGGTAAAGAGGTTAAACTCTACACTATAGACCATGCTACAGGCATTTTCAGACCAGTTTAAGAGGGAGCGGGACAGATATTTGCCACATTTATTGTTTGCTTACAGAGAGGTGCCCCAGGAATCCACAGGTTTCTCACCTTCTGAGCTGTTGTATTGGCATAGGGTGAGGGGACCTCTAGATTTGATTTGTGAAGAGTGGGTGAAGAGGTGAAGAGAGGGCCAGTGTGAATTTCACAAGGAGTCTGTTGTGGCATATGTCCTAAACCTCAGGACAAGTCTCAGGGAACTCCTGAGCTTGGCCCAAGAGAACCTGTTAAAAGCCCAACAGCAGAAGAAGGTCTGGTAGGACAGAAATGCTCAAACTAGAGAGTATGCTGTGGGGCAGCAGGTTATGGTTCTCATTCCTGTCAGACACAAGAAGCTGCAGGCAGCTTGGGAGGGACCTTTCAAAGTGGTAAGGAAGGTCAGTGATGTTAACTACATGTTAGAACTGCTAGCCAGGAGGCAGGGGCACAAACTGTACCATGTTACCATGATGAAACCTTACCATGATAGAGAGGCCCTGGTGCTAAGTATTTGCAGTGGATGACAGGAAGAGTCTGAGGGGGATCTGGTGACTGAGCTCAGTGAGGCTTGGACTGACACCTCAGTGGAAGGGGTAGCAATGTCCCACCAGCTATCCCCTACCCAGATTCAAGAAATCTAAACAGTGTTACAAGAGTTTGGGGACATGTTCACTGAGAAACCAGGGTGTACTCACCTAGTGCAGCACCATGTGGATACAGGACCCTAATGGCCTATGAAGCAGGCCCCTTATAGGGTGCCTGAGACAGTCAAATAGACTCTGAGGGAAGAGATACAGGAAATGTTGGTAGTGGGGGTAATCCAGGAGTCCCACAGCCCCTGGGCCTCCTCAGTGGTGCTGGTAGCAAAAAAGGATGGCAGCACCAAGTTCTGTGTCAGATGCGTACCCCATGCCTAGGACAAATAAAGCCCTAGAGCAGCTGAGTGGGGCTAAGCATCTTACCCCTATTGATCTTACCAAGGGCTACTTGAGGAGAGAGAGGTCAGCCCTTGTGACTCCGTTTGGCTTGTATGAGTTCACAAAGGTGCCTTTTGGGACGAAAAATGGCTCAGCAATTGTCCAGAGGCTGTTACATCATATCCTAGCAGGAGCAGGACATTTTGCCCTTCCTTATCTGGATGATATTGCCATCTACAGCCATTCCTGGCAAGAGCACCTTCAGCATGTCAGGGAGGTGCTGGGCAGACTATAGAGGGCAGGATTTATCATTAAGCTCAGTAAGTGTCAGTTGGGTATGGCAGAGATTTCCTACCTGGGACGCAAAGTAGGGAGTGGTAAGATCAGGCAAAAACCTGCCAAAGTGGATGCCATTCAGGCATGGTCTGAGGAACAGCAGGGTACTACAGAAAGTTTGCCCCAAATTATAGTACCATAGTTGCTCCCCTTACAGACCTGAGAATGAAAAACAGGCCAGATAAGTTAGTGTGCATGTGAGCAGGCATTCTAACAGTTTAAAGAAGCTTTAGGTCAACCCCCTGTGTTAGCCAGTCCAGATTACAGCAAATAATTTGTTGTGCAGGTAGATGCTTCAAACCGTGGTGTGGGGGCTGTACTCAGCCAAGTTTCCTCAGGGAGAAGAGCAGCCGGTGGTATATCTTAGCCATAGGCTCCAACCCAGGGAGGACTGCTATGCAGCTGTAGAAAAGGAATATCTAGCCATAAGCACAAACTGGTCCACAAGGAACACTAGACTAAGAAAATAAAATAAAATAAAAACACTGGACCACCAATGTCAGACAAAACCCTTGCTGCTTTATTTGTAGTACCAAATAACTACGAGCTTTCACCAGGACAACCTGGCTTCATCAGACTCATCTGGTTAATAAACACCCATCTTCTTAAACATTCCATTGCAAAACACCTCAAACCAATCAGAAAACAGATCCTTAAATTGCATCAGATAATAGTTAAAAAAATCACTAATAAATTAGGACATAAAAAATATACATCTAAAAACAATTAATTGTTCAATCACCAGCTGTAAAATTTCATATTGATGGTACATTTCCTTATAAGGTAGAAAAACAAAATAAAATAAAAGCAGCCCTTAGGGAGAAAGCCTATCCTAAATCACATTAGCCCTATGTTTTAAAACAGGCATTAAGGAGGTACTTTCATTTAGTCCTGGCAACTTTGAAGCATTAAGCCTCAGTTGCCATCTAAGTTCTCTAATTTCTATCTCTGTCTTAACATCACCCCCTCTCTCCCTGTTTGGCACTCTAGCAACTACAAAAAACTATATTTTTTTAAATTCATACATTTATTGCTATGTAAGTAGAGTGCATTGTGTTCATCCTTGTTCTTAATGCTCCTAATGTGTTCAGAAATTCTGTCACGCAGTCTGCGGATGGTCTTGCCTATGTAAAATGCATCACAGGCTGTACACGTGGCAACATAAACTAACATAGTACTATTGCAATTATTTTCCCAGGACATGCTATGGAAAATTTATAGTCCTTAATAAATACATAAGGGCCATCATTTATGTAGCGGCAAAGTCTACAGCAACCACATTTTGACATCATGGATGTTTTAAACTTGTTTCCCTCTGCATTTGCCTCTAACAAGTTCTTGATATTCTTACCCCTACTGTAAGCAATGTTGGGCTTACTACCCACAATAGCTTTCATCTCTTGATTTAAACAAAAATCCCAACCAAAGTTCAGGGATGAAATAAAAAGGGTACCTAACAAGCTGTATTTCAACACTAGTGCATCCCCATAGCTTTTTTTGTCACCTTCCCTCAAGCTAGTAAAAATATTTTATTTTATTTTCAATGTCTAGCCATAGTGTGGGCACTGCAGAAACATCAGCCTTATCTTTATGGAAGAAAATTCACTGTAGTTAGACACCACAATCCCTTAACATGGCGACATCGAGCCAGTCAGCAAAATGCCAAGCTAGTAAGTGGAGCCTAGGGTTGCAGGCATATGATATTACAGTGTAGCACCACAGTGGAGTTAGCAATGCCAATGCAGATGGGCTCTCAAGACATGGAATAGGGTAATGTATTTTCAGATAGGCTCATTCCTCTTGATAAAGGTTTCTCAAGGGTCGCTTGAAAAACTAGCTTGAATCTTCAAAGGGGGAAGAAGTGTCACAAAAGGAGATACTGCCAGTGCAGCTAGTTGAGGTTTTGTAAATGATTATATGTCATTTGTAAATACTGAAATGATTTACATAAGATGCTTATGTTACAACTGTATTAGAACTGTATGTCATGTGTATATCAAACTGGTTTGTACAAACGTGTGTTAAATGGATATTTTGTAAAGTGTTTGTGTTTGAGATGCATCCATTGTGTGCTTTGCTGGAGGGAAACAGAAATGTACATGCACTAGTGTAACTGTCTAAATGTATATATTTTAACAGTGGAAACTGGAATACAGGAGGTTAACTTCAGTCCAGCAAATTCTAGGAAAACAGCTGAAATTAAATTATTATTTAGGCTATGTAGTAAAAGATGGTATATTTCAGTTTTCAGTGCTGCTAGAGACAGTGTGTGCTGGGAAGTTTTCTGCATTGTCTTTAGGGTGAACTCATTACTAGTTTTGAAATGTCAAGGAATGCAATTGTTTTATGACTCCCAGCATCTGCCAAAGATCTGAGGTCTATACATTTTTACAGGTAGATGCTAAATGCTACCAGCTGCCATCAATGGTTGTTTTGGGCCTGGGGACTTGAAGACAGATGACAAGAAATAATGTCATTCTGCAAGCTAGCCCAGCAGTAATGTTTGAGATATTAATTTGTGAAGTTTCATAGTGAGACAGCATTCTGTATTCTGTCTTGGATTTGATAACAATTAAAAGATCCATTCACCACATCTGCCTTGCTCTAATGAAGTAAGTTTCTAGGGAACAGTATAATTCTCTTAGATATAGTCAGTAATATAGTAAAGCTTAGTTTAGATGTTTTTCTTTATTTATTTGAGACTGTCCTACAGTGTTGTTTTAAATATTCCCTGTGGTTTTGAACTTTGATGTCACTGTGAACATATATTCAGTATTGTCTTTTTCTTTTATTATTTATTATTAAATATATTTAAACCTTTCATTGTGGCTGATCTGTGTAGAGATATTTAATATCTGAGAGTACTTGCATATTTATTTGGTGACACTGTGTGGGCCACTCCTAATAGCCTTGCTCTTGGTCAAACTACCATTTGTATAAATATTAGTATTAATATTACACAGTAAGATTGGACAACCTTTGTTAAGGGTCTGAATGTAACTGATAATGAGTGACTGGTGGCAGTAGAAACTACCTTATAGTCTGGGCAGAAGGGAGCATAGCTAGTAAATCTGTTCCAGCCTTTCCCAGGTGTGTGTGTGTAAATCAAACTTCAAAAAGTGTGTGCATATGTGTGTGTGTGTGTGTGTGTGTGTGTGTGTGTGTGTGTGTGTGTGTGTGTGTGTGTGTGTGTGTGAGTGAGTGTGTCAGCTACTTGGGCAGGGACACAAGGCACTGTTTGGACAGAGAGGGAGCTGTAGGACTTGGCTTGATCACTCAGCTTAGATCTCAACTCTGTAACTGTGCCAGTGGGAAATCTTATTGGGGATCTAAAGAAAGAGTAAGAAATCAGCCCCAGACTGACTGTGATTTTTGTGTGTTCTTAAGGGAAATTGCACTTAATGCAGAAAACTGCATCTGGAAATACTGTGTGTGTACTTGTTAACCTCCCAGTGTACATCCCCCACTGTTGCCAGTAGTGAGGATTGAGGCTCCTTGATTACTGGTCTGGTGGTGAGGCATCACAAGGGCTGTTAATAATAATTGTTTTGGTGTCAGAGTGAGGTATGTGAGAGGTTAGAGGTGGGTGTTATATGGTTGTAAAGTATACCATTAGTCACACTGATAGTTGCAGAAGAAGGAACATGTAAGAGGCGTCAGTTATTTTAGTAGATGAGGGGCAAAAAAATGCAATGAATGTACATTATAGTAAGTAGGTTACAAAATGATAAAGGTTATGGCTACCTAAGCAGAAGATGTTAGGGGAGTAGAATATAGATAGAATTGTGAGGTATATAGTTTTATAGGATAGAGAAGTTTTTAAATTTTTGGTTTAGTCTGTATCTAAGTCGTTCAGATGGGAGGTATTAATAAGGAGATTTGGTTTCTGATTGGTAGTGAGGAGAGAAGTAAGTGTGGCCTGATTATATATTTAGAGACAGGAGGGCAAGTGGGAATTGGGGGAAGGGTAGGGAAGTGATTTGAGGCCGAGTATCGCCAAATGCAGGGAGCAAACTTCAACAGAAATAATCAGTGAAGTGTGATATTCAGGTAAGTGAGAACAAAATCATCAGTTTCAGGAAAAAATAGGACTGAATTCAAGAAACAAATCACATACTAGTGGAATAGTGCAAGTGGTGTGCTGGCCTGCTGAGTGGGGGAAATTCTGGATGATGCAACAACTAAAGAAATAAGGTGCTCATTACACAGAAACTCTTTCTTTTGACTGCCAGGGTCACTTACTGAAAACGTAAGTGATTGTTTTGATATTGTTAGAGTGCAGTTAATTGTTTAGTTTCTAATATACAGGTAGAGATGGGAGAGGTGACCCACTCTTCTAGGTGACTCTTGTAGCTTTAAAATGTTAACTGTCATATCGGATTCATCTTCATCCTTGCAGGGACTATATTGTGTAGGCACTAAAACTGTGTTGGGGAACTAAAATTAGATAAAGAGAAAGTTTAGGGGATCATGTAAAGATGTTGTGTAAATATCACCTAACATTGCAATTTAGTAAGTAGATGCAAGACAAATTGGTTTGAGTAGACCAGTATATCATGAAGACTCTTTCCTATTCCATGGCTCCTAGTTTGAACTACCCAAAAAAAAAAAGGACACCAGGAGTCCGAAGCTAGGCCATGTGGAAGAGATGAGAAGTAATACAGTAGTAATGCTATAAAAACCTACACAGCCTTAAATGAGCTGTTTTTTGTTTTTTAAGAGAAAAGAAATTACGTCCAGAAATAGAAATACAGTTTTGTAATAAAAAGTAGCATTTACACCAAGCAAAGCAGGATCTACAAGAAGGAGCAGGAATAGCATGTGATCAAGCACAAAATAGGTTTACTCTATATACATATCTTTAGCTCACACAAAATATCAGTTGTGAAGTACTTTACCAATTCACTGAATAGTAACAATGTAGCTAACATAATTAGTTTTACATATATCTCATATGAACTACTTTTTGATGCTAATATATATATATATATATATATATATATATATATATATATATATATATATATATTAATTGAGCCAACAGTGTCTCATAAAGAATACACCATAAATATATGGGAACTATTCTTTTTTTTGACAAAGATGTACCTACAAGGGCATTCATTTTGCTTAACTTAGCTAGGACAGAGGCTATTGAAAGAGAGTGTTCATTTGTGTATGCACTAGAAGTACATGCAGGAGAGGGGGAAGCCACCATATTGTGGTACTGGCAGAATCAAGGGAGGACTCTGAGTGCTTAAAATGTAAATTTAGAGAAATGTTCAACCCCCAGACAAATGTTACATTAGAGAGGTACTTATTTTATACAAGAGACCAAAAGCCAGGTGAAACTTTTGTAGCTTATATCACTGACTTGAGAAATAAGGCCAAACCATGCAGAATTGATGGCTTGAAAGATGAGTTAATAAAGGACAGGCTAGTGTGGTGTTAATAGGGCTGCAGTGAGGAAGATTTTCCTTTGTGACAGTGATTTAATGTTAAGCAAAGCCGCAGAGATTTGTCAAATCCATGAGCTCACAGAAAGATCACAAATATGCTTGCAAGTGATAAGAGCATGGTTTCAGCAGCTTCTAGAGCAAGTGTAGACAGCATGCAACACATGGCAAGCAAAAACAGGCCTAAGCACATTGTAGCAGCAACCCCTGCAGATCTGGCAGGGAGAACCCATAGTTTTCTAGCAAGTTCCAAGACTAGCTCAGTAAAAATGTCATGCTCAGTACAGTACAAGAGTGAGTCAGCAAAACCCAAGTCAAGTCTTATTGTTAACTGTCATAATTGTGAAGCCAATCATGAGTCTAAAAGAAAGAAGTGCTTAACATTTGGTCAGCAATGCCACAACCATAAAAAATGGAACCATTTTCAAAAGTTTTATAAATCAATCAATCCTCATTCATTTATTCAGAAAGGTCACCGAAAAAGCAAGTTCATCATGCAGAGAGCTGCAACCCTACTTTCTATGCAGATGGGTCTATCAGTGATCAGTGAAAAGGTTAATGCAGTAGATTTGTTGGCAAAGAATGAAGTATTTTGTACTGTCCTAATCAATGGTAAACCCACAGAGCTCAAAGCAGGCACTGGTTCAAAGTGTAATGTAATGCCAGCAGAAACATTTGCTAAAGTGAGGGCTGGTGCGCAACTTAATTTGGTCAGTTGTGTGAAGTATGTTGCTTATGGAGGTGAAGAGATTCAAACCAAAGGCTCAGTAGTGCGTTCATGCTATTCAGTGGGGAACAGTTACAGCTTGCAATTTTATGTAGTCTGAAGAGCTGTTTAGTCATTTTGCATGTAAAAATCAGTTTCTATTTTCATAACCTATTGTTAACAAAGATCGCTTTCGTCCTTCTAGATTTCTTCAGGTCTGTGTACAAGAACCCTAAAAACCTATATAATTGTATAATTAGGATGTATATGTATATATTTATATATAATTTTTGATCGCAAAATGAACTAAGGTTGATATATTTCCAGCCATGTAGTATATTGCCTTGTATAAAATCACAGACTTAATAATCTACTTAATAATTTGGTTAAATAAGATGTACCATTAAAGTACATTAGGGCTATATATTATTATGACAGCTACTAGGTAGGGCAGGACCAGCTTGGATGTCACACTGATGGGGGAAGGGATGTGAATTTAACATGTGTACCAATAATACTTTGTTTTACAGCACAATAAACCACTACCATGCCTGATAAAAAGTATATATATATTTAGAAAGCTTGTGAGGAAATTATTACTCTATTTTTGTTTTACTTGGATCGCTTGTCTGTGTACTTAATAAAGGATTTTCGACTGGAAACAGACTGCCTGCCTTGCTTGGATTACTTTCGAATACTTAGTAATGCTGTAGAATTATATATTTTCTATTATTATTTTTTGACTTTACAAGTTTACGTTCGCTACTTCTACTACTATTGTCTGATCTGATTAATATACAGTGATTAACTAGAAATATATGGACTGAAAATCTTCCACATAGAAAAGTTTCTTACACTGTTTTAATTGTATTTTATCAGACAAAGATTCCACTGCAGATAGAAAGTTGAGAATCACATCTTCAGCCAAACACTTAACATATTTTGTAAATCTAATGCATTTAAATGATATATATCAGCTAAGGAAAACAAACTCATTTTAATTTACCCATTATTCATACACATATGGAATACAAACAAATATAGATAAAATTTTGTCTCAAACAATCTGTTATCACATGTCAGAGATGTTTCAATAATTTCATGTAGATTATCAGACTATAATGCTATAACCTTTAATATTATTTTAAAAACTGACAATTTAATATATCACAGGAGATTACCAGTGTACATTATTAAAATAAAAGGATTCAACAATTAGTATGTTAAAGAGGTCAAAAATGTCCTAGAAATAAACATGAATGTTAAAGTATCTGACATTGTCCTGTGGGATTCAATAAAGGTTTACTTAAATGGAAGAGTTACAAGCTGGTATATTAGTAAAACCAGAGAACAGCACAAATAATTGAACACACTACAGGCCACAATAGACACACTAAAGTTAAATCTAAACCCAAATAACATTATCAGTCAGTCTGAGCTTAAAAATTTAAATACAAAATATGTTGAAATTCTAAATCATAAAGTTTCAATAAACCTGGAAAAACTTAAACTTTAGGCATATTCAGTAAACCTTTTAAGCTTGGCTAAACATGCATAAACTAAATCATATCAATGAAATTATAGCACATATAAATAATAAAAAAGAAAAAAACAGAACAGGTATTAAAGGTATTTTTGAGGGTTTTAAAATATTTTTATGAAAATATAAAGAATAATACAAATAACTTAGATAATGATATAGTTAAAACTTTTCTAAGGGAAAATGTAAATAATAAAATAACAAATGAGCAAATAAAAAATAGATAGACCATTCACTTTAACAGAAATAAAAGATCAAAAGTTAAAAAATAATACGGTGCCAGACTTAGATGGTCCTATACCAGAACTATATAAAATACCACCTGAAGATATAGTTAAAACATTAGATAAGTTCAGCAGAGAAATAAAAACAACAACTGAAGTCCCTCAATCATAAAAATATTCTCTTAGGTCACCTATTTTAAAACAAGATTAAGATCTTACAAAGTGTTCGTCATACAGACCATTTCACTTTTAAATATGGACTATAAGATGTTCATGTCCATTTTAGCTAACAGAATTAAACTACTTATACCTAAACTAGCAATGATAAAACTGGGTTTATTTTAAATAGACAAGTACAGGATAATGTCATAACAACACACACATTAATAGACTATGCAAATAAAATAAAATGAACTTTCTATCATTAGTCTCAATTTAGAAAAGGCTTTTGACTCAGTTAATTGGCTGTACCTGTTTAAATACTTACAGTGTAAATGTCTAACCTGCGCTATTTGCATTAATTTATTAGTTATATAATAACTATTGTGCTTATGTTAACATAGGTTCTTTTCTTTCTAATTCCTTTAAATTACAAAAAGGCACAAAACAAGGCTGTCCATTATCACCTTTACCTTTTGCATTAGTTATAGGACCCTTTGCTAATAGTACTATACAATAAGAACAATAATGGCATCAAAATAAAAGAAGATTTTGAATTAAAGATTCAGATATTTTTTGCTGATGTTATTTTACTAACAATCGGAAATATAGACAATTCATTAGAACATATAATTAGTTCTATGAGTCAATTTGAAAAAATCTCAAACTTAAGATTGAATCATGATAAAACAAGTACATTATTAATTAATAAAAAAATCATACAAAAATATTCTAACTTCAATTGGAATAGCAATCAAATAAAATATATTGGTATAATCTTTATGTCTAATAGTAAAGAAATCATACAAACAAACTTTCAACAGGCTGCTGGTAAAATTTTAAGTTTAGTCACAAATTGGAACATATTATTCTTTACCATGGAAGAATGTTTAGTGCTTATTATGACAGTAATTCTACCTAAAATATTGTTTGCCTTACAATCTTTAGTACTATATCCACCAAAAAATTGATGATGAAGACAAATAATATTCTGCTTAATTTTTTTGTCATCCTAATAAACAAAGAGTTTCCTTTGACTGACACAGTAAAGGTTGGGATAATGGTAGAATAGGCTTCCTTTATATTTAATTGTATGCTACTACTATAATTGTAAAAGTTATAGCTTTGTGGATAAATTCATCTTATGATTCAAAATGGAAACAAATACATCAAGAAATATTATTAGCAAATATAAATATATCGCAACCTGTCATAAACAAATAGTCCCTAATAGTGTTATCTGGTTATTGAAAGATTTTTGCGTAAATGGAATGACACCATCTTCTCAAATTTCCTATTTAAATAACATAATTTACTTTTTCCAAAAGTTCACATATTCTAACCATTGTATTAAGGACTTAATATTTATGTTTTGAATTGCATATACAAATGACTGCTTAGAAAATCATAACTTCAACAAAATGTTAGTATTGAAACAACAAAGTAGCTTAATTTATTAGCATCAATTCTTTAATGTTACTGATATATATACTGTTGAAAATTTAAGGTCCGAATACAATCAAGATTCTAAGAACTGGTTAATTTTACAAATACTTAGAGACTTTGTGAACACAGAGTTAAATAAGATATTTAACCTAGATAAGAAATTGTTCCCCAAATTATTGGAATTCTTTCTAAATATTAATAATAATGCGATAAAAAACAAATCATATTTGTCACAAATTTATAAAATTCTTAAGTTATATTTCACATATTTGCACAGTTCCTATTGGAACTATTCATCAAAAATTAATAATGAAGACTTCTCTGAAGAATACAAGACAATAAGATTAAAATCTACATATGAAAAACACTTCTTCATTATATTGGAACATTTTCACTCAGAGATTCTGGCACAGAGATTTTGTCACTCCTAACAAAATTACAGTTATGTATAAATCAAATTGAATTAAATGCTGGAGATGTGATTCTGAAACAATAGCTGACTGGACTCGTATGGTATATGAATGTGAAGTCATCGCCCCTTTTTGGAAAGAAATTAGTAACTTCATTTAAGCTCTATGGTCAGAGAGATGTAATATTTCTTTATCTTTAATCTTATTTAATGCTCAAATTGCTGAGATAATTCCAAAAAAACAAGTGCCTCTTCTTTGGTCCATTCTTGCTATAGCCAGAAAAGGAATTACTAAAACTGGGGTAAAGTTACTCCCTCTAGTGTTGCATATATTAGTATGGCAAACATTGTTTGTTGTAGCAAATTGCATACTATAAAGATGAAAACTTCCAATATTACACATTCATGTAAATCTTGTATTAAATTTAAAGACTTGCTTGAAACATTAATTGTCGTTGATACAGTATGTATAACTTTGATGCATTTATCAGCTGTGGGCCTATGTAAACAGTTATTTGTTTGTTTTATAATTGATTTGTTTATCTATTTTTTTTAAAACCAAATAAAAAAAATCAGAAGCACCAGGGATGCAATTAAATGTTTCACATATAGAGTCTTAGCCCTTTCCTATCAGATCTATTACTCTTTCACAAATCCAATAATTTTATAAATCCCCTCTCAAGTGATCTATATCTCTTTTTTGCAAAATCAGTGAAACTTGTTGGAGGGTCAGGTTTGTATCACAGAGAATACTGCTTCTGTGGAACTGTCTTTCACTCCACATAAAGCAAAGTATTTTACTCTATTCAAATGTAATTTGTATGAATGGATAAATAATGACAAATTCACCCACCTCAGAGTTTAGCATCCTTTTCCTCATGGATAGGGGAAATGTGTACATTTCCCAACACATCCTTGTTTAGTCCCTCTCTGGGTTATTCTTATGCAAAATATAAGAACTAAAAGCTACTATGGGAAAGTAAGGCTAGGCTTCTTAGGGTCCTCAGATCAATAGGCAAGTAAGCACCTATCAACATAAGTTCAGTTTTAGTCAAGACAAGAACAAGTGTAACCTAGGTTAGAATTTATAAACAGAGGCACACAGAACCATATTATAGTTAGATGCAGCCTGCAATCAGTACTTGAAGTGACCTGTCATTTGCAAAAAAAAAGGTTTTTTTTTTAATTTAGACTAGATCATTGAATGAGTGTTAATTCTGAAAGGATAGGCTAGCTTACTGTGCTGTAACTTATGACACTTTCATCCAGCTTAGCTCCCTTGGTTTAAGACAGTCACTTTGCTCTCAGACTGCATTATCTAAACAAGTTACAGGACATTCAACTTTTAGAGGAAGTAAGGCTTTCTTAATTATGGGGTACCAAATTCAAGAACCGGTGGACTGATTTCTCATTGAAGTCATGGACTTTTCACATTGCAGGGGGAAACACAAGGGGAGCACAAAAGTTAGTCTGGAACACGCCACAGACTGGAGTGACTTCACACTAGCCTGTTACAAATCTGTATGATTAAGCAAGGTTTTCAAAGTGTATCCTGCATTTTAATGCCAGAATATAAATATACATTTGAGTGGCTCAGCTATGGGTTATTCCCACCCATTATAAATCTGAGATAAGCAATGCTGCTGATAATGTGTCCTACATCTTGGACTTGACCAGTTAATGGCCTGTAAGAGTAATTGCGAATATTTCTTGAAGTGGCAGGGTATCTCAGGCTTAAAGGACATATCTGCATTATATTAAGTAGCGTGAAGATGATGAACATTAGTGGATTAAACAGTGACCTGTTTTCTGGATTATAAAGCCTCTCTGTAAATCTGCTTCTCATCTTTCATAGGAAAAATGGATATGGCGTGTCAGTTTTAAGGACTGCATTTTTTTAAAGGCACAAATGAAAGTTCTAGGCTCTTTTTGGTCATTGGATAGATTGACATTATGATTAGAAAATAAGGTTTTCAGTACAGGACTATCTAGGTAGTGTACAGTGATTCCACAGGTGAGTGCTTAGCATGAAAAGTCAAGAACTTAGCACATAGGGCTTTGGATAACTGTTAGAAAAATATGTATTAATGTGTGTATTAGCAATATGCTTAGTGCATTTAGAGCTTGAAAAGGGTTAACACATTTATTCTATTTCATACTGCATAAATCTGTACAAACTGCAGTTGTTTTCTGACCTTGTACTGTTAGTTAAAATCTTGCTTGTGCCTTGGAAATTTACTGAGAAGCAGGTGATTTCTGCTTGCATTAGGAAAATAATGAATAGAACAATACTACTTGTATGAAACTTAGACAAGAAGTTCCACTGTGCCATGAGAAAATACACAGCTGTAGAAGTTACAGATGATTAGTACAAAGCCTGCTTGAAAATATGAACTGCAATCAGCATTTGCTTGTATCTGAATTAGAAAAGTACCTTGAAATGTAACACTGTGCAATAGATGCTTGTAAACGGATTAATGGTCACCAAGGCCAAGTTGTTTTTCTCAAAAGTTTCTCACAAATCTAGTCATGTCAGCAGAAAATCTGAGTAACATCTGCTGTAGAACAATACTGAAAGTTGTGCTTGATTACGTCAGCTTAGAAGGCCATGTCTTGTAAAATAGTATAAGAATGAACATACTTCCTGTTAGTAGTTAGACAAATCCTTGTATTTGCATGTTTTTGTCTCCTTGCGGCAAGTCAATTAAAAGTGCCTTAACTGAACCTTACGTGTATTGGTCTTTGAAGTTTTTTCCTTTGACAATAACTCATGACACCTTCATTCAGAAACATGACTTTATTTTACCCCTGTATCCTGTTGAAGTAAGACATTATGGCAACATAACACACACAATTACTGCAAACCTGTTGTTAATAAGTTTCATCCTATAGTAATAGTTCAGCTACCTCAGGTTTTTCAATTACAAACTTTCAGACTATGTCGTCTGTCATCAAACAAGACACTGGTACAGGTTCAGCTATGTAAAAAGGCATTTGTATGTAGTAAGCTTACAACATTGTCAAGCAAGTGAACATAATAAAGCACCTTATTAGGCATTATCAAAGGGATTTGAAAGAGCCATCTTTACTCTGTTAGGAAGTCATTACTTGTGTTGATTGGGCTATATTTTCTATATCTATCTTTAATGTGTCAATGTCCTGAATAGAAATGCCATCACTATTCTAATGGCAATAAGTATTTCATCAGATGTAGAGCTACCTACAGATGCAGTTATCTTTACTAAGCATTCAGATAATTTAAAACAGTCATCTGACTGACTGGAGCAGTGAGCTGTAGTTTTCAGCACAGATTTTTGCCTTTGTATACAAGTACTACAAAAACAACCTTCCATACTGTCGGTCTCACATTCATTTTATGATCCATTGCTAAATATGCTTGCATGACAACATTCTGTCAGTTGATGTAAGGACTTAAGAAAAATCCCAATCAGCAGAAAAAGTTTCTCTTTCCATTCTAAAATTAAACTTCATCACTATATCGACCATTATTTTTGAACTGGAATGGGAAGGGAGGGAAAACAGGTGCAGTCACCGTTAATAAGTGCCAGCAATTATTTTCCAAGTATGTACAGTGAAAAAGCTGCCCATCATTCCTGCCAAGTCTGAGCTCTGTTGAAAACTCTAGGGATTGCATTAGTGCAATAACTAGGCCAGTTAATAATAACTAACACTCTGTTCCAGTAGTATTCTGATCGCAAAAATAAAGCATTAATTTGCTCCAAGGGTAGGGGAGGGTAGAGGCATACTATATGTACTAAACACTTTCGCTAGTAGCTTTGAAAATACTACAGCTTAGAGAAGAGAACTAAAGGGCTAAATGACAAAAACAAGGATGCACGAGTTATTTTAAGGCAGAATAATTTTTAAGACTCAATTTTTGTGGTAAAAAGTTTGCATATAAAAATTATGTATGACCTGTCACCATGGTACCACAAAACCAAATACATAGTAGATTTCTAAGAACAGGACAATTTACATTCTTGAAGACAGGAGTATTTATCTGAATATAACTTCAGCATACTTGTAGCAGGGAGCCCAGTTTAGATTCATAGATTCATGCTAGGCTAACTGCCCTTGCAAGCCATTTTAAGCCTAGCCAATTATCCCTTTTGAGACTCAAACCCTGTACCTTGTCGTTGTAAGGCAAACACCTTAACCATTAGGCCACGCTCCCAAACCCTTTAAAATGCAATTCACAATTCAAGAGTACACGGTCGGTATTTGAAGGAATTTTTAGATTAATATGAAGTGAAGTATGGTTAACAATGAGAAGAGCACATAATGGGGCAATTTCATGCTGTACTCCTTACTTTCTGCTGTAATCCACAGCACTATTTTTATGACTCTACCTATGGTCCTTTAAAAGCATTTAAGGTAACAATGCTATTAGCAGGGACACTGATTTTCTATTATTTTTTTTTCTCGGTAACATGTCAATAAATCACAGAATTAGACCGTGAGAATTGAAAAAGAATGACATTTTCACAGAATTTGCCATTTTTGGTCAGAGAATTTGTTTAACATTTAACATAATATGTATTTCTGCTTGTATTTGTTAGTAATAATATTGTCAGTTTGCATTATTTAATGTTCTTGTTCTAGAATTTATTTTAATTTTTAATATATATTGATGCAGAAAAAAATATAAAGGAATCATCATAATGAGTGGAAATTACATTTAAAAATCATGGGTAGAATTCCCACAGTTTTACCTCATGAAAATGGAATTTCATTTTTGTTTTCAAAACTGAAAATCAGAGTCCCTGGCCATTAGCCATGCAGTTTTTTACGCATCAGGTTTAACATGCTTATTTGTCTAAGCACTGTATGTCACAAATACAAATGATGTTTACAAGTCTGAACAACAGTGAGACAACTGGAAGCTAAATCTGGCTTACTATCAATGCCCATTACTGTAAGACTAACTTAAGCTGAGAGGCAGAAGTGTATGTATTCAATTGAAACCAGGAAATGCTTATAGTATAATTTCTAATATCACACAATAAAACCTGGCATAAAAGATTTGAAAGGCAAGTTGCCAGTAAAATAAACAGTTATATATGTGTTAAAATATGAGACTGGTATACACAGATGAGTAATGCCCATAAGTATTAGAGAGGCCACTGGCAGCCAAATTTGGATGAAAGTCATACATGGTCTATTCAAAGTTAACAAGGTGTGGCACCACACAAGACCTCAACTAGTCTTTAATGAGCAGCAGTGATCAAAACAAAGCCCATAAATTACACTCAAGTCCATGTATTTCAGACTTGACACTCTGGTGTTACATTATACAGTCTGAAAGTATGCTGTCTTTATCTGTTCATCAGTTTATCAGCCTCACGTCAAATTCTTATATCTGCCCCCCCAATACATCATCACTTATTTTCATTTCTGCAGGCAAAGATGACAACTGTGTCTGTGTGGGACACTCTGCAGAGCACTTTATACTTAATGATGTGAGATATGAATGTAAACACAAGAGCGTGAATCAAAAAAATTCAACTTGATGTCTTACAGTAAGCAGCACTTTGCTTTAAAATATTTTCTCTGTTATGGAGTTAATTTCAACAATACAATGTTAGGTGTAGAAAAGGAAATGCAGGACAGGACAAGACAGTAGCTGCAGACACACATGCAATTGCCATAGTCCTGGCAGACAGGAAACTAAATGGAAAACTACTCACATCCGTTTCAGTTTAATATTTTGTCACTTGCACTTTAAATAAATATAAGTTTCAAGTGAACAGCAGTTCATTGCTTTCAGCGTGAGGACTTTTTTGTTTTGTTAAGCAAATGACTGAAACTGATTTTATTGTTAAAATTCAAGTAAAATTAAATTAAATGCAAATCTATATGATCACTGCAAATGTAAAAGAGCAAAATAGTATATAAATTGAGAAATCTGAACATTATCTTATGATAACTGGGGAGAGATGATCAAGTAAAGTTGCTTGCTTGGAGTGGCCCTTGTTCATTACCCTACCAGGGCCCCATTTGACCATGGTCTGGCTCTGGCATCATAATATCAGTATAACATTAGAGGAACTCAAAAATTGCAAAGGGTAGAAAACACTGATAACACAAACAGAAACATGAGTGCTTCAGCAAGCAAGCATATGTACAAACACTTACATTTCCATAACAGCATTCAAAGGACCCTATAAAATCTGAGACTACTTTATGAACAACAATCAAACAGTAAAAAATGCTTACTGACAAACTTGTTCATCCTATGTTTTTTTTTGTCTTTTTTCTTTTGTACCTCTTTTCTCTGCTGCCTGTCAGTCATTAGCCACCTCCTAGCCAATGACACATTAATTTCCTTATCATTTAGGACAAGAGTCAGCTAAGAGGCCTACTGCTTAAATGAGAAAAGCAACCAGGTACTCTCACCACGAAGCTGTATAGGCAGGCAGTAAGTCCAAAGTGAACCGGAGCTCACTGAAGTGTAGCAACAATGCACTAAAAGAAACAACAGCTTTCGCTAGTTCAATGAGCAGTGAATCACAATTTGCAGTAGACCAAAAAAGTCATTGAAACAGGAACCATAAATCCACTTGATAGAATGACGAAAAATCCAAAATATAGGAACAAAACGTTTATTGTGAGCGCTTTCGCGTGGTCACCACCACGCTTCTTCAGACAATACAAATGAAACTCTAGCCATCTATTTATATATTAATGCATCTAAAAAAGGCGCCAAAATAAAACAATCAACTCAAACAATCTATCAATTAAGAAGTAGTATGCAATTCAGACTTTAAAAGGTTTTTACAAATGTTACATTCATTTTAAAAGAACCTAAATACATTAATGATGCTGAAATGTTCATGCAGAAACCATTGATCAATGTGTGTTTTAAATTGCTTAGAATCTTTATATTAATATTGTTAGCAAGTGTATTCATGAGCATCGAAAGTAGGATTAAACTAAAATAAAGCTAAATAAAGTGAATAGCCTGACATAAAACGGGTAACCCACCTAAAACATTCAATACATTTGAATTATTTAAATATTAGAAATATTACGAAGTATACATAGTTACATAGCATAATCTGCGACGGGAATTTAAACATAGAACATACTGTATATATAATGTAGTGTAGTGTATTATGGTGCAGATTATTTTGTTGTAAAATGTACAACAATATGTGAATAAATAAATAAATAAATAAATAATATACTTCTATTAGTATGTTACTCTTGATTTATTCATAAATATAATTATTTAAACACGATCAGTAGTCGAAAATTGGATTGATCGAGTTTAAAGATGTAAATGAATAAATAAATAAATAAATGAGTAGATAAATAAATACATGAATAAATAGGTAGATAATTGTTAAAAACTCTAAAACCTAATGTTAAAACCTAGATGAAGTCAATGATAGGTATTGAACAATAAATCAGTGAATATAGTATTCTAAAGACATGTGAATATAAATAAGTAAATAGATAAATAAACTATATCCTATTCAAAAATGAAAAATATAATATAAAGTACATGTATATATATATATTATATATAATATATAATATAAAATGTATAGATAAATATACAAATGTATATGGAGTACTGACATGGATAAAGTGAATAAATAAATAAACAAATAGATAAATAAATAAATAAATAGATGGATTAATTAATGAAGAAATGGTCTAAAAGATGTTTGAGAGAAAGTATTATATGTGGTGCTGAAATATGGCAAGTGAATGAGATGTGGTACCTTACATGATGGAATAAATAAAGTATTAAATATACACATGTTTAAAACCAGATGTATACATTATGTAAAAAACTTTTATATATAAAGAATATATTTAAAGGGTTTATTAAATTTGTGACATGGTGCATAGTAAAGAAAACAAGAAAGACAGAATATTTATAACCATAATAGTAAATCTAAAGTACACTTCATTAGTGAGGCTATATGTAAAACAATTTATCTGGATTCCAGGACTGGTTTAATAGAAACCTGGTTATTGATGCCAGGAGAGATATGAGCAGCCAATCTTAATATCCATTTTAACTCCTTATTCCTTAGGAGTAATGAATTATCCCCGCCTCTTTTACTAGGCATAACAATTTCTAGAACCTTAAACTCAAAGCCATGGTGGGGCTGTTCCATAAGGTGCTTAGCTAGGGCATTAAGTTCATTTTTCTTGCGAATGTCATAAAGATGGCCATAAATTCTGTCTTTCAGGCATCTTTTAGTAAGACCAATATAGAACGATGCGCAATTTTTGCATGTAGCCAGATAAATAAGGTTTTTGGTGCAGCAGTTGGCATAGAACCTGGGATGAAAATTATAATTTAAGGTAGGGTGTTTATAATCTATGTCTTTTGAAATGTAGCTGCACCTCCTACAATTATGGCAGGGAAATGTACCTTTCTTATTAGTAAATGGTAAGCACAATTCGCCACTACCAGTTTTGTCATTACATAGTAGCTGTTTTAAGTTCGGGCTATTATTGAACATAAAATGTGGTTTATTCCCTACTAATTGTTTAACAAAAGGATCTACCATAAGTAGTTTCCAATTATTGTAAAAAACTTTCTTGATGTCATTAATAATGCTGGAAAAGTTTAGTATTATAGGTACATGGTCCTTAAATCTTGTGAAGTGTCTATTTTTAGTAGTAGTTATATTCTGATTACTGGTTAGTCTAGTACCAATTGCACTATTTCTGGTTTTTGTAACTAGATCTGGATCATAACCTCTCTCCTTGAATAATAATTCTAGGTTGTTCGCTTCTAGTTGTAATAGGTGTGTATCCTTACAAAGTCTTTTTAATCTAATGAATTGGCTTTTAAGGATGCCAGGAAAAACATACCTAGGGTGCATACTGTCAAAAGATAAGAGTGTATTCCTCCATGTTGGTTTTCGGTAAATGGTCGAGGTTATGGTACCATCATCATTAATATTTAATGTGACATCTAAGAAATTAATGGATTTGTTAGAGCATTCCATGGTGAATCGTAAAAACGTGGAAGTGCTCTCAAGATAATTCCACATTTGTATGAAGTCTGACTCAGTACCTTTCCATATAATAAAAATATCATCCACAAAACGTTTGTAAGTGATTATCTGGGTGAACAGGGGGTGGGTGAACAGATGAGTACGTTCCCAGGCCAAAACAACCAAGTTGGAATAGGTGTTTGCACATGGCGTACCCATCGCCACCCCCCATTTCTGTAAATAATATTCATTTAAGAACATAAAGACATTATATAATAATAATTAATTAATAATTCAAATGTATTGAATGTTTTAGGTGGGTTACCCGTTTTATGTCAGGCTATTCACTTTATTTAGCTTTATTTTAGTTTAATCCTACTTTCGATGCTCATGAATACACTTGCTAACAATATTAATATAAAGATTCTAAGCAATTTAAAACACACATTGACCAATGGTTTCTACATGAACACTTCAGCATCATTAATGTATTTAGGTCTTTTTAAAATGAATGTAACATTTGTAAAAACCTTTTAAAGTCTGAATTGCATACTATTTCTTAATTGATAGATTGTTTGAGTTGATTGTTTTATTTTGGCGCCTTTTTTAGATGCATTAATATATAAATAGATGGCTAGAGTTTCATTTGTATTGTCTGAAGAAGCGTGGTGGTGACCACGCGAAAGCGCTCACAATAAACGTTTTGTTCCTATATTTTGGATTTTTCGTCATTCTATCAAGTGGATTTATGGTTCCTGTTTCAATGACTTTTTTGGTCTACTGCAAATTGTGATTCACTGCTCATTGAACTAGCGAAAGCTGTTGTTTCTTTTAGTGCATTGTTGCTACACTTCAGTGAGCTCCGGTTCACTTTGGACTTACTGCCTGCCTATACAGCTTCGTGGTGAGAGTACCTGGTTGCTTTTCTCATTTTTGCTCTTGGTTACGGGTATTCTCTCTTTAGCTGCCGGTGAAGAGTTTTTTTGAATATTACCTCTACACACTTTATTTTCGCCGCCAGCACACGATGGATAATACTGTTGACATTGAACTTGACTATACTCCAGGGACGAGGGAAGCAGTAGTGCATCTTGAAGATTTGCTACATGTACAGGCTAACCCTTTATTGACCTTGGATCTTTCGCAAGCTGAACACATCACTCCTGTGAATACAGAAGGTTTTAATATAGCCGACTTCAACCTCGTATCTAAAGCTCTAGAGGATGACATGTATAAACTACAAAGATACGCCTGGCAAAGGCAACATCTAGAGGCTTGTCTCCATTATTCCATCGTACCAAGAGGGATGCGGGTCATGTGCATGCCGTCCTACGGTGAGGCACATCCAGAACTCCTCAAAAAATGGCAGGATCTAAACATAGATCTTGGACACAGGTACATTAGACTCCTTCTTGATTATTTTTCTCCTTTAGAATTAGAGCTAAGAGATAAAGTAGATGCCAACTTTAAAGAACTTAGTAACCGCTTTAAAGCGGATTATTGTACTCGCAGATTACGAAATATATGTTTACAAGTTAATGCCTTCAGCGAAAGACTGAAGGCAACAAAGATGCGTAAACTGCAAAGAGATTTTCAGGACTTTAAATTAAGGCAGGTATTTGTTTGGCCTAGAAACAATAATGTTATACACAATGATAATGATGGTTCTTATGGCAACGTAAAAAACACTCAACATTTTATTTCTGCAGAAGAAACTTCCGCTGTAAATAATATCAGTGATACTTTGTTGCCGACAAATGCTATTCTGCATACCGCTAGTTTGGAGGGAGCTAATACTAGTGTTGTGGTTCCTAATTTGACTGACACGCCCCCTCCGAATCAACTAGCTTTGACAAAAACTGTTATTAATCCAGGAGCCAGACCAAAGGATTCCAGTGTTGTAGTTCCTTTGGGTTCCTCGTCAAAAAACTTTTTACCATACCCAGTGAAACAAAGGTTTCAGAACAGAGGACGGTCTACGAGTCGAGGCCCAAGGAAAAGGAAGCTATCTGTGGAAAGCTTCCAATCCACAGGACGAATGACAAAAAAGTGACTGGTTTATTGTATAATTATTCCGACTACATTTTTACTGATGCTGACATTTCTCTTTTGAATCGTGGCTTGAATTTCATTCCAGCCTGTTCTGATACACTGACTAATGTTTTAATTACTTTAAGAATGTTTTGCAGACGGGTAGCTTTAAAAGTTTTCTTTAAAGATAAACCTGCTTTAAACAAATATGACACATCTACTGTTTTTAAAAGAAAAAGCACTTTTATACCTCAGCTACCCCAATGTGTTGAATGTTTTTTGCATATTTGTGAGCAAGATTTTTATGAATTATTTTCTACTAAAGTGAAACCTACATATTTTAATTTAAACCTAGATGAATTTAATTCTTTAAAACGTTTAAAACAAATTGATAATATCTCCATCAAACCTGCTGATAAGGGAGGAGGTATTGTGGTACTGAATAGGGCTGACTACAATACTAACATGTGTCTAATGCTTACTGATGAATTGACTTATACTAAACTTGATTTATGCAAAGTGAAGACTATTATTAAGAATGTACAAGATATATTCTATGACCTGCTCATTTGCAGGCAAATTAATGAAGATATGTATGGCTTTCTTTTGATGGATTATCCCACCATACCTATTATCAAAGGACTTCCGAAAATCCACAAGAACACCTTTCCCATCCCATTACGACCCATAGTATCAGGCGACCGCTGGATCACAGCACATGCTTCTTGTTTTGTAGAGTCTTTACTTAGACCAGTGGTTGACTCCTTTGACACTATCCTAAAAGACACATATCATCTACTGGCGTGTTTGTCAGAAATACAATTGGACATCCAACATAATAACTACATTTTAATCACTTTGGATGTAAAGAACCTCTTTACCTCAATTCCCAATGATTTGGGCATTGAGGCTATAAGAGACATTCTGCAGTTTCATAATTCTTTTTCCAATGACAAACAGCTACTTGTATGCCAACTATTGGATGTCATACTAAACAATAATGTCTTTATGTTCTTAAATGAATATTATTTACAGAAATGGGGGGTGGCGATGGGTACGCCATGTGCAAACACCTATTCCAACTTGGTTGTTTTGGCCTGGGAACGTACTCATCTGTTCACCCACCCCCTGTTCACCCAGATAATCACTTACAAACGTTTTGTGGATGATATTTTTATTATATGGAAAGGTACTGAGTCAGACTTCATACAAATGTGGAATTATCTTGAGAGCACTTCCACGTTTTTACGATTCACCATGGAATGCTCTAACAAATCCATTAATTTCTTAGATGTCACATTAAATATTAATGATGATGGTACCATAACCTCGACCATTTACCGAAAACCAACATGGAGGAATACACTCTTATCTTTTGACAGTATGCACCCTAGGTATGTTTTTCCTGGCATCCTTAAAAGCCAATTCATTAGATTAAAAAGACTTTGTAAGGATACACACCTATTACAACTAGAAGCGAACAACCTAGAATTATTATTCAAGGAGAGAGGTTATGATCCAGATCTAGTTACAAAAACCAGAAATAGTGCAATTGGTACTAGACTAACCAGTAATCAGAATATAACTACTACTAAAAATAGACACTTCACAAGATTTAAGGACCATGTACCTATAATACTAAACTTTTCCAGCATTATTAATGACATCAAGAAAGTTTTTTACAATAATTGGAAACTACTTATGGTAGATCCTTTTGTTAAACAATTAGTAGGGAATAAACCACATTTTATGTTCAATAATAGCCCGAACTTAAAACAGCTACTATGTAATGACAAAACTGGTAGTGGCGAATTGTGCTTACCATTTACTAATAAGAAAGGTACATTTCCCTGCCATAATTGTAGGAGGTGCAGCTACATTTCAAAAGACATAGATTATAAACACCCTACCTTAAATTATAATTTTCATCCCAGGTTCTATGCCAACTGCTGCACCAAAAACCTTATTTATCTGGCTACATGCAAAAATTGCGCATCGTTCTATATTGGTCTTACTAAAAGATGCCTGAAAGACAGAATTTATGGCCATCTTTATGACATTCGCAAGAAAAATGAACTTAATGCCCTAGCTAAGCACCTTATGGAACAGCCCCACCATGGCTTTGAATTTAAGGTACTAGAAATCGTTACGCCTAGTAAAAGAGGCGGAGATAACTCATTACTCCTAAGAAATAAGGAGTTAAAATGGATATTAAGATTGGCTGCTCATATCTCTCCTGGCATCAATAACCAGGTTTCTATTAAACCAGTCCTGGAATCCAGATAAATTGTTTTACATATAGCCTCACTAATGAAGTGTACTTTAGATTTACTATTATGGTTATAAATATTCTGTCTTTCTTGTTTTCTTTACTATGCACCATGTCACAAATTTAATAAACCCTTTAAATATATTCTTTATATATAAAAGTTTTTTACATAATGTATACATCTGGTTTTAAACATGTGTATATTTAATACTTTATTTATTCCATCATGTAAGGTACCACATCTCATTCACTTGCCATATTTCAGCACCACATATAATACTTTCTCTCAAACATCTTTTAGACCATTTCTTCATTAATTAATCCATCTATTTATTTATTTATTTATCTATTTGTTTATTTATTTATTCACTTTATCCATGTCAGTACTCCATATACATTTATATATTTATCTATACATTTTATATTATATATTATATATTATATATATATATACATGTACTTTATATTATATTTTTCATTTTTGAATAGGATATAGTTTATTTATCTATTTACTTATTTATATTCACATGTCTTTAGAATACTATATTCACTGATTTATTGTTCAATACCTATCATTGACTTCATCTAGGTTTTAACATTAGGTTTTAGAGTTTTTAACAATTATCTACCTATTTATTCATTTATTTATTTATCTACTCATTTATTTATTTATTTATTCATTTACATCTTTAAACTCGATCAATCCAATTTTCGACTACTGATCGTGTTTAAATAATTATATTTATGAATAAATCAAGAGTAACATACTAATAGAAGTATATTATTTATTCATTTATTTATTTATTCACATATTGTTGTACATTTTACAACAAAATAATCTGCACCATAATACACTACACTACATTATATATACAGTATGTTCTATGTTTAAATTCCCGTCGCAGATTATGCTATGTAACTATGTATACTTTGTAATATTTCTAATATTTAAATAATTCAAATGTATTGAATGTTTTAGGTGGGTTACCCGTTTTATGTCAGGCTATTCACTTTATTTAGCTTTATTTTAGTTTAATCCTACTTTCGATGCTCATGAATACACTTGCTAACAATATTAATATAAAGATTCTAAGCAATTTAAAACACACATTGACCAATGGTTTCTACATGAACACTTCAGCATCATTAATGTATTTAGGTCTTTTTAAAATGAATGTAACATTTGTAAAAACCTTTTAAAGTCTGAATTGCATACTATTTCTTAATTGATAGATTGTTTGAGTTGATTGTTTTATTTTGGCGCCTTTTTTAGATGCATTAATATATAAATAGATGGCTAGAGTTTCATTTGTATTGTCTGAAGAAGCGTGGTGGTGACCACGCGAAAGCGCTCACAATAAACGTTTTGTTCCTATATTTTGGATTTTTCGTCATTCTATCAAGTGGATTTATGGTTCCTGTTTCAATGACTTTTTTGGTCTACTGCAAATTGTGATTCACTGCTCATTGAACTAGCGAAAGCTGTTGTTTCTTTTAGTGCATTGTTGCTACACTTCAGTGAGCTCCGGTTCACTTTGGACTTACTGCCTGCCTATACAGCTTCGTGGTGAGAGTACCTGGTTGCTTTTCTCATTTTTGCTCTTGGTTACGGGTATTCTCTCTTTAGCTGCCGGTGAAGAGTTTTTTTGAATATAGGCCTACTGCTTAGGTAACATCAGGGATAGTTTGAGAGTTTTTCTTTTTTTTACTGTGTCCCTAGTTAATGCCCAGTAACAGCCTGCTGGTGGGCCATGCAGTGGGTCTGTGTGCTGCAGAACCCCTCACATCCACAATGAGCTGATTTGCACAGTACTGCCCTGTTGACACACAGGTAGCAGTATGTGGGTGTTTTCCTAAGCTCCACCAGGGAACCAACCTAAAGGAAAGTGATCAGGGTATGAATGTGGTCCCTCGCTCCTAAAATGGGTATGCCCATTATCCCTGCTTGCAGTGCCCAGCACCAAAGCTACTATTCAAACTTGGAATACCTGGGCCATAGTCAGAGCTTCATCCCTATACACTACCGGTAAAAGTGTCCATTTTGTAATTTCTTTTGTCCCACAAGTCTTCCATATTGTGACTATGAAGCATTCTAGTAGTTGTTCCAATATATGTGCTTAATTACAAAGATATTTCAAAATATGCAGTACACATATAGTACCACAAGTATTTAACTCAGCTATTTTACTCATCTTCCCATTATAAGATTTATTAAATGCTCTGTCTCCAATCCCTTACATGCAAATAATGCAGCTCCAACATTTGGTAAAGCCACATACAGTCCAAGTATCCCTAGTTCATGTTAGTTTATTAAACCTGCAATGAGCTGGTATAACCTTTAACATTCTCCATTAAAAAGGAAACTGGATGTCATCCTTTCATCCATGTATACCTACAAGTCATATCTGACTCCAAGCTGCCATGTAAACAGCTGCCACTATCTACAGAGTTTACAAAGCAAGTACAGAACAGAATTAGATTGCCTGGTCTTGCTTCAATATTACATACACTAAGGACAATTACAGTCACTGGTCCACCCACCTACCAGGCCAATGGCCTGTTTTCAGAAAATAGCCAAGATGGTATTCATGCTGACTAAGGGGAAATTTGGCCAGGGCACTGGAGAACGTATCCTACCCTTTTCCTGTTTGGGATTAAGTGGGTGGCAACAATAAGCAGTGAGGTGGAGGAGGAGCTTGAGAAGAACTACAAGCTACAGCAGAACAAAGAAAATCTGTAGAAAAAATTATGGAGATGGCAGTTAGGATGAGGAGGAGTCAGCAAACTTGCCTCTTGTTGAGTCAGTTTCTAAGGAGAGGATAGAGGGGTCTGAGGTGGTAGTACTTGCAGAAGTGTTTTGCAAGACTCTATTTTATGGCAACTGATGCGTGAAGATAAACCAGAGGACAGTGTTGCCTTTCTATAATCATAGGCAGTTGAAATGGTCCAGGAAGGTAGGAGGGTAAACCAGAAGTTCAAACACCAGCACGCTAACAGTCACAGAAAGAACATTTATTTTATTTATTTTATTTGGTATTTGCTTACCAGGAGAGATCAACTTGGCATTGTCAGAGAAATATGCATTTATGGCTATGTCTAATGCTTATTAGAAGCTAAAAGAATTAACACGTTTTCATTCTATTTTATATACAGCTTAATTCTGTATGAAATAATAACATGCTTTTTGAAACTGCAGTATGCTTTCTGAAACTTGCAAGATGCCCCCTGACCTAGTAATTGCTAGCACAGCAAAATTCATGTTTATGCCTTTTGGAAATGTACTGAGAAGCAGGTGATTATCTGCTAGGTCAGGAAGTAATAAATGAAACAATACCATATTCTATAATGCTATGATTTTAAACAATTAGCTCTGTTCGTGTTATGAGAACATGCACAGCTGCAGAAAAGAAGAGATACATAAGACAAAGGACTGCTTGAAGAATCTGTACTTGCTTTGTGCTCGAATTAGTTGTAGTACCTTGAATAGAAACATAACATAGTGGGAAACGGTATCTAACCAGTGGTCACCAAGGCCACGTTGTTTCTCTTAGGAAGTTTTTCATAAAATTGATAGTGCAAGCAGAAAATTATGGATAAACAGCTGCTATGTAATGATGATGTTAAAACTTGTGATCTGTTACATCAGCTTGGTAGGCAATGTCTTGTTAGAAAGTGTATAAAGATGAACTTACTTCCTGATTTTAGTTAGACAAACTCTGTATTAGCACGTTTTTGTCTCCTTGCTGCCAGATTAAAGTGCCTTAACCTGAACCTACCATGTATTGATCATTTTTAAAGTTTATTTTTCCTTTGACACATTGGTCCTTCGAGCCGGAAACATCTCTCGCTCTAGCTCAGGTCAGATGGGCCCGGTGGCATGAAACCGTACGGGGATGAAGCCAGATCAGTTCTTCTGCTTTGAAAAGACCTCCGACTGAATTGTCGTTCAAAAGAGGCCTGCCACTGTTTCTGATCTGTGACTGGAGGACGAGTCAACAGTTCTGGTGAGAGATCAATCACGGAGGCTCAGGTAAGGAGGAATTTATCTTTTCTTTATTTCAGATCAGGGACTTGTTACATTATTTGTTTTTGTCAGGGAGATTTTTTGTAAATCAGGGACAAAAAAGATTGCTGTCTTGTCATAGATCAGGGAAACATGATAGGTAGGCAGTTATTCTAGATAAACTGTGAAGAAGTGAAAATCGTGGTACCACGTGATAAAAATGGTTATGTAACAATTTCTAACTAAGTTAAGACAACATGGGAAATAAGTGCACAAAAAGTTCCCGAGATCCGCCTTTAACCGAAGATGAAATATATGCAATTACAGCGTGCCGACAATGTTAGGTACTATACAAAATGGGTTAATAAATACAAATTTGATGGTAATTTAGATAAACCTTCACTTATCAAACTTGTCAAACAACTTAAAACAGATGCAAAAGGTCAGATAAAAAAGCAACATCAATTAGGAGTTCCTCAGGCACACAGGTGGCTTGAGGAAGCAAACCGCAGGGAACAAAAGAATAAAAATTCAAAAGCAATGTTTTTAGATAAAGAAGACAAAAACTTGGCAATAGCAACAGCCCCTCTGCCATCTCCGCTTCCCTTACTAGAATATGAAGCGAGTGGACAAGCTGATCCACCTCCACTATATCCAGCTGTCCCTGCAAAACCAAAACCATTTATTAGAGATCCTATCGAGACTAAGTCTCAAACACGCAACTTAAGAGGGGATATTGAATTGTATGAAGTAAATAAAAATTCACAAGCTATGAGTGAAGAGGAGACATGTCCACTCATAGAAGTACCAAATCCACAGGCAGGACAAGCAGGACAGGACCCGACTCTTCTAGTATATAGACCGTGGACACCATAAGACATCCGGAAAGCCACAGAGGGAATTCCCCATCCGAAAGTTAATTTTAGAAAATTCTTAGAAGACTTACAGGGCATGAGGTTAAGTTACCATTTAAATGGAGAGGAAGTAGAGAAAGTAGTCAGACAAACCGTAGGTCCAGATTGGCACATGATCAGTGGCAACTGGAATCCCCATGACCCAGAACATAGGCCACTCCCACATAGTAATGCAGAACTGGATAACAGAGTGAAAGATCTGACAGACCGAATCTCTGAGAAATGGAAGCCTAGGGCTGACTGAACTTGCATTAATCAATGCATACAACAAGAAGGTGAAACTGTTGATAGATATTATGCCAGATTATTAGAGTGTTTTAATAACCATTGTGGAATGCAGGTACCTGAAGACCAAACACATGATTCCCCATATGAGCAGTAGCTAAAGAATGCATTTTTGAAAGGCAGTATTGCACCCATTAGCAGCTTTATTACAAAGCACACGGTAGATCATCGTACAAGTAGATTACAGTCATTACTTGAATATGCAAGACATGCCGAAAGGCATTTTAATAGCAAAAAGAAAAAGAAAACTCAAGTATTTGCAGAAGACGGATCGGAAGTCTTTGTAGTACAGACCGAGAAGAAGGGTAAGAAAAATGCCCAGGGAAACAAACAATCTGATAAACGATCAGAGGAGTTTGAAGAGAGAAAGAAAAGGGGTGAATGTTTCAAATGCGGAAAACAAGGACATTTAGCAAGGGATTGCAGGCAAAATAAAAAGGTAACCACAGAAGACAAGGAGGGTGAGGACTGACTATATGATAGTCAAGAATCACTAGAAAGGAATAATCAAGAAAAGACAATTGCAAATGTGATAGAAGGAGTAGAGAATGTGATAGAAGGAATAGAGGATGTGCATGAAATCACAGATAATGAAGAAAATGAAATTTTAGACTTGGCATTATTGAGCCTAGAGCTCTACTTAGCAGACACAAAACCGGAAGTTACACTTCTGGTAGAGGGGAGGGAAGTTAAATTCCTGTGCGACTCAGGGGCTTCACGGACCCTGATACATCCTTCCAAACTACCAGAAAATTCAGAATCACTTGATTACATATTAGTGAAAGCAGCTAATGGACAGCTGTATCGGGAGCCACTCTCCCACAACATAGCAATAACAGACCCTGTTTCAGGGATGACCCAGAAAAGCAAAATTGTTGTTTCTGCAAAATGCCAAGTAAATCTTTTGGGCAGAGACTTAATGCAGATATTTGGCATAGCAGTAGTTCCAACTATGCAGGGTATGGAAGCACAGCGACAAATGGATACATTTGTAGTGCGACTGGAGGGTGAAACATTTTATTGGTACAGCCAGGACTTGGTTACGACTGGTCCAGGGGCAGTAACTGAAGAACTGATGAACATAGCCATCAGTAAATCCCCCTCCCTTGACACTGATAAACAGCATTTGTTGCATTGCACTCTATATTACTGTAGCAAACCAGAACCTGATAAAGAATATGAGCAAGAACTGTTTAGAAACCATGCTAACAGATTAGTATTACAAAATCTGTACTGGGACACAGAAGGAAACAGTGTAGTAAGCTGTTCATTGCCCCAGGAATTCCTAGCACTTTACAAATCTAATCGATTACCACATGTGAGTTTGACTAAAGATAAAAATGTGAAGTGGGCAGACCTAGGAGAAAAAGTCACAAGATGGGAAAAACAGACAGAATTGAAACTGTCAGAACAGGGAGTACAAAAGCAGAAGTTGAATTGGATAACACGGACACACCCAGCTGTGCACTTGCAGGCAAGTGAGGACAGCTGAGTAGCACTCTTACTGGAGGAAGAAGAAAAAGCCTTACCAGAGACTCTCTGGTCAACAGGAAAATCAGATTTAGGACTTATTCGTACAGCAGGACCAGTTACTATCACGCCAAAGTCAGCATTTAGACCTCAAAAGAGACAGTATCCCTTAAGAAAGGATGCAGAAGTAGGAATCAAACCTATAATAGCAGCCTTACTTAAGGAAGGAGTATTGATAGAATCTCCCGATTCACCATGTAATACACCCTTATTTCCTGTTAGGAAAGCAAATGGAGAATGGCGTATGGTCCAAGATTTACAAGCTGTAAATGATGCAGTTATACCTAGAGCACCTACGGTGCCAGATCCACACACCTTATTAAATTATTTGAAACCTCAACAAAAGTATTTTTCTGTGGTAGATATTAGCAATGCGTTTTTCTCAATACCGATACACCCTGACAGCCAACATTGGTTTGCATTTACATTTCAGGGGAAAAGGTATACATATACGCGACTACCACAGGGATATTGCGAGAGTCCAACAATATTCGCACAGGAAATGGCAAGTAACCTGGCGGGATTTATCCCACCGAAAGGCAGCCAGATTTTACTTTATGTAGATGACATTCTGCTGGCAGCCCCCACCCAGCAAGAATGCAGAGAAGATACCATAGCATTACTACACTTTTTAGCTACTCAAGGACACAAGGTAAACAAAAACAAACTGCAACTTTGGAAAAAACAGGTCAAATACCTGGGATATGTAATATCCAAAGAGGGCAGAATATTATATGAAGACAAAAAAACAGCAATATTACAAGCACCTAAACCAACTAGCAAGAAGGAAATGATGTCCTTCCTAGGTACTACTAATTTTTGTCGGAGCTGGATTCCAAACTATGCCTTGGAATCTGCTCCACTGACTAACTTGATATTCAAGAAGCCTATTGCAGCACAAGATTTAATACAGTGGACACCAGAAGCAGAATCAGCTTTCTGCAAATTGAAACAACTGATAGCATCCTCATTAGTTTTAGGATTACCGAACTATCATAAACGATTTTTCCAAACTGTAGATTGTAAGCAGGGTTATATGACATCAGTGTTAACACAGCAGCATGGGGACAAACAACGTCCCATAGCTTACTATTCATCACAGCTAGACCCAATGGTGCGATCCCTGCCCCACTGTGTACAAGCAGTAGTCGCAGCTGCAATGGCAGTGCAGGCTTCAGCCTCAGTAGTGTTATTCCACCCTCTCACGTTGAGAGTGCCTCATGCAGTCGCGATTATTTTACTGCAAGAAAAAGTAGCATATCTTTCTCCTGCTAGACATCTTTCCTGTATGACTATACTGTTGAGCCAACCTCATATGACAATTGAACGATGCACAACTTTGAATCCCTCAACCTTGTTCCCAACCCCTGCAGATGGCAAACCACACTGCTGCCTGCAGGAGATTGAGCAAAAGACACTACCTAGAAAAGATCTCACGGATGTTCCCTTGGATAATGCCGAGGTGACATACTATGTGGACCGCTCATGTAGGAGGACAGAATCTAGTGGGGTATGCAGTAGTTTCTGATACTGAGATTTTAGAAGCAAAGTCTTTACCGCACAACTTATCTGCACAAGCAGCAGAATTGATTGCTTTAACAAGAGCATGTACCTTGGCAAAGGATAAACGAGTGAACATTTTTACTGACAGCCAGTACGCTTTTTCTACTGTACATGTTTTTGCGCAGCAGTGGAAAAATAGAGGAATGATAACATCTACTGGTAAACCAATTAATCATGCGCAATTTATTTTAGACTTGTTAGACTCTATTCAGTTACCTCAGAAAATAGCTATTTGTAAATGCGTAGCTCATACCAAACAACAGGATAGGATTTCAAAAGGTAATGCGAGAGCTGCTACAGCTGCAAAGCAAGCAGCTTCAGCTTCAGAAGTATTTCTTTTGAGTAAGGAATTACAACCATCTGAGATTTTAGACTTAGAAATGTTAAAAACAATGCAGACACTTTCTACAAATGTAGAAAAACAAAAATGGATAAAACGAGGAGCAATTCTTGAAAAAGGGCTGTACATCTCCAAAGAAAGAAAACCAATTTTACCATCTAACTTGTTTAGATATGCAGCTTTGTTGAGCCATGGGCAGTGCCATGTCTCAACAGGGGGGATGGTACAGTTAGTGAATCGAGTGTTTACAACGTATGGATTTACAAACTACACAAAAAAGTTTTGTGCAGCATGCCATGTTTGTAACAAGCATCATGCACAGGGGGCACTGAAGCCTAAGCAAGGGAGTTTCCCTACACCACTGTACCCGTTCCATACTATCTGTATGGATTTTATAGAGCTAAACAAATGTGAAAATAAGAAGTACTGCCTTGTCATTTCAGATATGTTTTCCAAATGGGTGGAAGCTTTTCCAACTAAAAATCCAGATGCAGCTACTGTTGCAAAAGTCCTCGTTAAAGAAATTATTCCTAGATTTGGCATACCGGAAAAGATTTATAGTGACAATGGCACACACTTTGTAAATCAAACTATACAACAATTGAGCCGTTATTTCATGATTTCTCTGAAAAGCCATTGTGCATACCACCCCCAATCTGCAGGATTAGTAGAGAGGCATAATGGAGTTTTGAAAAATAAGCTTAGGAAATTGATTAGTGAGACACAAAAGAACTGGGTGCACTGTCTGCCTCTGGCACTGTTGAGTATGAGAACTGTTCCAAATGTAAAAGGGTTAACTCCTTTTGAAATTTTGTTTGGGAGGGCATATTATACACCTCAGTGGAAACCTCTCATGCCTGCAGACCAGGAGGCTGACAGTTCACTTGCAGAGTATATGAGGCAATTTTTGAATAACAAACTTTTGCAGTTAAATTCTGTTTCAGATAAAGAACAAGCCAGACCATCGAAAGCAGCAATAGTCCCAGGCACATGGGTCTGGGTGAAAGTTGTGAAGAAAAAGAATTGGAGTTCTCCAAAGTGGGAAGGACCGTACCAAGTGCTACTGTCAACACCCACTGCAGTCAAGATCACAGAGCGAGTGTCCTGGATTCATCTGACACACTGTAAATTGGTTAAGAACTTTGAACTGGACAAAAACCTTGTTACTGTTATACAACAAGAACAAAATGACCAGGTATAGAGTAAACAGGGATGCAGAACAACCTCAGAAAATTTGCATGATTATCCTGATAGCTATACTGATAACAATGATCTTTTTGCTGTGGCCTTTCCTTTTTCCACCCACACGAGTTGAACTAAACAAACGTGATGCATTACTCATAGACTGGCATCCAAACTTTAACACTTACCAAGCGATTAAATATGTGTATGCTGAGACTTTTAATGTTTCGAACTGCTGGATTTGCACAGCTATACCAACAGCATACGGGGGATTATTGATGACTGTTGTCCCCCTAGGGGTCAATAAGACCTGGGAAAACTTGATTTTTGATACTATACCCGTGAAATCACAAGACAAAATAGCATTGTACCTACCTGTTACACAAAAAGGGATTGTATGTTTTTATAAAAATGACACTATTCAGGTGGGTTGGAGCAATTGCAATGTGACTGTTTCTTATAAATGTTATATTAAGGCGAATAAGGCAGAAACTATCTGTGATACGAACTATGACTCATATTTTGAAAAAATGAAGAGAACTGTTAGTGAAATACAGCATAATCCTGTTCTTTTGAAGCAACTTTCTATTATTGACAAAAAAATGTTTCATGCAGGGCGAGCATATATCAATACTAAAGTAGAGAATTGTTATTTTGTTTGTGGGAAAAAGGCATATAAATGGCTACCTGAGAATTGGTCTGGCAGTTGTTTTTTGAGTTACCTGGTTCTGGCCATACGACACACTGCAGCTTTGCCTCAGGGGAAAATTCGAAATGTCAGAGAGGTTAGCATTAAACCTAGAAGTCCAATCAAGAGACCCGAGAATCCAGTGGGACGAATTGAAGCAGGGTGGAGAAACCATAACTCCATGAAAAACAAAGATAAACTGACACATATGGACTTGAGTACACTATTATATCATGGGCAGGCATAGCCCCTGCATATGGCGCAGTGAAATCGATTTGGGAGCTGAGAAAATTGTCCAAACTTCTCGAAGTTATGAGCAATGCAACTTTTTCTGCTCTCAAATTAGTGACTGATGAACTAAATGCTATAAGAACTGTGGTACTTCAAAACCGCATGGCTCTTGACTTCACCCTAGCGGCGAGAGGTGGTACATGCGCTTTAATCAAAGAAGAATGCTGTTCATATATTCCTGACAACCAGCACGAGATAAACGACCATCTTGAGGTGATCCAGCAGGTGTCAACCATGACCAAACCAGGCCCAAACCCTCTGATGGACTTTTTTCAGAATTTGTTTGGGGGGTGGGGTTCCATCCTAATGAACATCCTGATTGCCATTTGTGTGGGATTACTCCTATTAGGAGCATGCATTTGTTGCGGTATTCCCTGCATGAAAAAGTTAATCAAAGATTTTATAGACATGTCAGTTTCTGAGACTTTGTATCAAAGTACTGAAATTGAAGAATTGTTGAAAACTGAAATGCTTTCATAAGTCTAAACTACATGACTCTCTTAACTGCAAATCCGGAATGGAAGAGGTTAGGAGAAGAAGTAAACTGTTTATGCTTTTGAAAATAGAATAAAAAGTATTAACAGGGGGGAAATGTCAGAGAAATATGCATTTATGTATATGTCTAATGCTTATTAGAAGCTAAAAGAATTAGCACGTTTTCATTCTATTTTATATACAGCTTAATTATGTATGAAATAATAAGATGCTTTTTGAAACTGCAGTATGCTTTCTGAAATTTGCAAGATGCCCCCTGACCTAGTAATTGCTAGCACAGCAAAATTCATGTTTATGCCTTTTGGAAATGTACTGAGAAGCAGGTGATTATCTGCTAGGTCAAGAAGTAATAAATGAAACAATACCATATTCTATAATGTTATGATTTTAAACAATTAGCTCTGTTCGTGTTATCAGAACATGCACAGCTGCGGAAAAGAAGAGATACATAAGACAAAGGACTGCTTGAAGAATCTGTACTTGCTTTGTGCTTGAATTAGCTGTAGTACCTTGAATAGAAACATAACATAGTGGGAAACGGTATCTAACTGGTGGTCTCCAAGGTCACGTTGTTTCTCTTAGGAAGTTTTTCATAAAATTGATAATGCACGCAGAAAATTATGGATAAACAGCTGCTATGTAATGATGATGTTAAAACTTGTGATCTGTTACATCAACTTGGTATGCAATGTCTTGTTAGAAAGTGTATAAAGATGAACTTACTTCCTGATTTTAATTAGACAAACTCTGTATTAGCACGTTTTTGTCTCCTTGCTGCAAGATTAAAGTGCCTTAACCTGAACCTACCATGTATTGATCCATTTTAAAGTTGATTTTTCCTTTGACAGGCATAGAACCCATTCTTCAGCAGAAGCCCAAGAAGAAAAGATACAGTAACAAAACATTTAATACATGTACACTAATAAACTATTTGTAATACAAGTGTGGTGACAGAAGAGACAGCAGTGCAGTATTTACATAATACAAATGAGGTGGCAGAAGAAACAGCAGGACAATATTTACATTTCTTCTATGTATTTACATTTACTGGTTAACATTACTGAATTTCTACAACTTTTACAATTTGAGAGCTTGCTTGTTTGCAGAAAAGAGCTAAGAACAGGCTTTGCACATGCATAAGCTGTGGCAGCTGCTATAGAGAAAAGAACGATGCAGTGTTAAGCAGAAAAGACCACAGAAAGCATTTCTTCAAACAAAATTTGCCATTGACAGCTATGTTATCTGGGAAAAAGAACTGAGCTATTAGGACTTGGTATATCACAAATTCAGTCTTTAATTCATTTTGGAAAAGATTAGTTTTGTAATGTGACTTTTAAGACATTTGAATTAATGAAGAATATCTGTGAATGCAATTCACTCAAAGAGGCAGGAGTATATGTAGAATGAATATGTGTTTCAGGCCATTACTCCAGTGTTAAAAAATAGACAGTTTATTTTGTGTTTGATGGCTTACAACATGAGAGCATTAAGAACTATATTCTGTCTATACGTGAGTCTACGCATTCTATGAACAAATTATATGATGACAGGAAACTTTGAATTGTGAGAGGGGAAATATGAGTAACACAACAAAAAAAGGAAAAACATCGTAAAGCATTTTCCATGTGTAATTATTTTTAAATAATTTTTTATGCAGCAGAAGATAATTTGATTGATGAATGTGCAAAAAGACTATGTAATGTTTGCGCATAGGTAGGCCATATTGCAGTTATTGTAACTTTAATGAACACTAGCGGCATGGTTGTGTTAAAGAGAATAAGAATGTTGAAAATGAAATATGAAACAAGCTATGGAAACAGAATTAACTTTTGTAAAAGTGTTACCTGGTTATAATGAAGAGTGGATGGGGAGGAAGATGTTTGTGTAAATAACAAAGAGAATGATAAAGAATGGCTGGCTGTGGGGAAAATATGTTAAAAATCTAAAGATACTGAAAACAAGCAAAATGAAAGATGTCACTACAGGTAATCAAACCACGGAAAGAAAAAGAAAAAAAATGCTTGAAAGACAAACCGATACCGGCTTGGTAATGGATATTTTTTCTGCTCTTTTCCATAATGTAAAAAGTATAATATTGTAATTTATGCATTTATATACGGTACTAAACGAACATTTGATTGTTAACATAAATACAGAGATGTGGATAGATTTTAATTGCTACATTAGGGAAAGAAAAAGCAAGGGAAAGAAGTCAAATGTAAACAATGTTTTTTTCACAAGTTCAACTTAATGTAAGACATTATGAATAGAAAGCTTAGGATAGAAACTGACTTGTTTGTATTTTCAAAGGATTAATGGAAACTAATACTAGCACTTTACTGTGCGGATTTTCTGATCTTTTAGCAGTATGGGCTGGTTTTGGACACACACAGTTTATTATTGAGAAGACAAGAGATGTAAGATATTAAATGGGTGCTGCTCAAAATTGCAAGTATTAAAAGATGATAGGCAGGTATCATTTACAGAACACTGATAAAAGAGAAACTTTTACAGGGATTGTTTTGAGTGTGGGTTGATTACAAATAAAAATAAGGCTATGTATGTCTCTTAATGTAGAATGTTTGTGCTATTAATGTAAAAAAAGAAGTATATGAGGAGTAATGTCAGAAATTAGAGGAGGTTAAATGGGTAATAATTGTTAAGGTAATAATACAACAAAAACTAACATTTATGTGGAATGAGGCAAATATAAGATATGGGCTATTAGGGCAAAATATGTTGCTAAATATGGAAAGGAAGACATTAAACCTAGAAAGGCAAATAAAGTGTAATAAAAATGTGGAAATGGAGGTACAGAAGAAGAAATGTGTGGTAGCTGATATACAAGAAAAAAATAATTGAAGTTAAGGATTATTTTTTGAAGCTATGTAGACAGAGAAACAAATTATATGTGATGTAGAATTGGGGAGAAAATCATTAAAAAAAACAATGGCTATGCAAGGGAGAGAAATTACTATTCAGGAAGTTCAAAAAAGCATAAAGACAGGATTGAATCTGTACTGTGGAAGGAGATATTGATTACACATTTTACAGAAAATGAGCAAAGAAGAACTGGATTTTTTTTTTCATAAAGTAATGTGCTAGTCAGTTAGTCAATGCATAAGATAAAGAGAAATGTGCAGTAGCATTTTAAATTGTTTTGGAGAAGGATGATAAGAAACTATTAAGTTACTGGAGACCCACATTTACTTGTAATGTGAATTAGAAAATAGTCATGATGATTTTTTAAATAAGACTCAATAATGTCATAAAAGTGGTAATTGGTGATGAAATATATGAGATGCAAGAAAAGGAAAATATAGATATGCTGATTATATACATAGCCAAATGGATGGGACATTAATGTATATCATAATCAGTTATGGAATATTTTACAACACAATGATATTCTCAACAAAATTATTATTTGTTAAAGTTATTTATGGGAGTGCAACTACAAAAATATTTGTAAATGGTTGGTTAAGAAGAATGATTGAAGTTAAAAGTGGGATACATCAGGGATGCCCAATGACTACATTATTTTTAGTAAATTAATAAATGCTATTAAAAAAATTAAATATAAACAATTCTAAGGTAAATTTGATTTACAGGGGCAAAGTGAAATTGTCTAAAATGATATGTTGTTCAAATTAAATTGTTCTAATAGTTAAAAACGAGGTTTGGGTAAGTGTTGTCAGGAATGATTTGGGTTTTCTGCTAAGGATACTTGGATTAGATATAAAATCCAAAAGAAAAAAATTAAAGGATTTTGAAAAGCAAAAACAATTTATGATATATACTTTACAAAGAATAATACCGTATACTTTACAAGGAATAATACAGAAGTGTTAGGCATTAAATACTGTATGAAGATCAACAGATTATACTAAAACAATAGAATGATTTAAAACAACATTTGAAGAATTTAATTGTTATATAGAAATCATACAACTTAATCTTTGCAAAAGCAATTTACTTAATACATTTGGTAATATTAGAAAAGATAGGCTATTTATGTGCAACATTTATATTTCCATGAAGGCTTGAAAAATATATATTAGAAGTTGTTTTTCTTGCAGTTTGGATTTCTAGACTTAATTCTGTAAAATGAGCTGTAGTGTGCAATACTTATGATTCAAGCAATTGGGTTCATTACATTTATTTTGGGGATTGAATACTGTGCAGAATAAAGAAAATGATGTTGTGAGTAAAGTATTAGGTGTAAAATATCACCACATGTTCAAATCAATGCAATCCAAGCATGACCGGCCTTAGACATAGGTGAACTAGATGACCGCCTAGGGCGCCGTAAAGGCCAGCCTCTTAAAGGGAGCAGTTTTTATTTATTTGTGTAATTATTAATTAAGAAAGTGTGTGCTCTTCTCTGCGCCCTTTTGAAGTGTAAAGCATCGTAAAGGCCAGCCTCTTAAAGGGCGTATATTTTATTTATTTGTGTATATACTTTAATTAAGAAAGTGTGCGCTCTTCTCTGCGCCCTGTTGAAGTGTAACCAGAAGCTGGAACTATGGGGGGGTGAGCACCCTCCCACTTACAGCTGCAGGTTGGCCAGGACAGTTTAAAAAAAAAAAAAAAACTTTACTTTGCAGTACGACTTCACATTACGAGAGTCTGCTGTAAGGAGGAACACGAACATGTGTCACGACACATTTGGGCATTTGGTTTAAAAAGGTTCTGTTCCCCTCCTTCTCTCCGCTTGGTTTGAGCAAAGTAAGTAACTGTAAGAGTGGCATTTGGTGTTATTGAAAGGAGTTATGATGAAGTTGTTGCAGGGTCAGTCTGTGAGGCCAGTAAGTAGTTGGTCATCTAGTGCTGCTGACTTACTTTATCACAATCGTAAGGCTATTAACATTTTTATGTGGACTATGTCATTGGTATTTGAAATAGTTATGTACTTCTTTGGTTTATATTATGTTGTTTAAAGACTGCTAAGCTTGGGGGAATGGAAATATGTCAAATGATTCTGTCTTTCCCACGTTTTGTGATCTTAATATATAGAACTAAGGTGGATGAAAGTGTAGTGGCTTCCAATGCTAAAAAAATCCTTATTCTGTGCAGTGAGGGTGATTTTTTTATCCATGCGTAATTTGCATTTCTGTCAGTAAAATGCGTTATGTGATACAGTTGGAGATAAATAGTTAGCTGCAATTAAATTAGTCAGGGCAAACAAGTGTGAGCTTTAGATGTGTCAGCTATGTGATCTGCTACCAGTGGCTTGGACTTATACCTAACAGGACTGACTTATGTCTGCCTTGATTTGCTGTGCCCCTTGATTTAATAAATCATCCAATCATCTTAGAGTAGTGGAGGGTTTCCATCTTTATTAAAAGAGGTCTCTGTGACCCCTACATTGAAATAATCTTCTCTTAGACTAGATAATATTTATAATTACCACCTCATCGCTAGCCTTTCATATCCTGGAAAGGTTATTGCGAAGGTAGATTGTTCACAGCTTGATTCAGTTTTACAACAGTATTGTGTTCATATTATTCCAGTCTGGATTTCTCAGTAGACGTAGTACACAGACTGCCCTTACTTGGGTCATGAACAATATCTTAATGGTGAGAGATCATCATTGTTTTTCTACCCTGGTCTTTTGATCTCACTTCTACATTTGATACAGTGAGCCACAACATTCTACATAATCTTTTGAAAACTGGTGGGAATTCAGGAACTGATTTGGTCTGGGTTGCCTTCTGCCCTTTTGGACATACTCAAAATGTTGTTTTTGGCACTCATGCTTCAGCCATTTACTGAATCACCTCTGGTGTCCCACATGGTTCTGTTCTGAGTCCATTGCTGTCTCTGTGTGAATCCTTCTACTATGAGAGCTCATTTGGGGAGGAGCGTATACCACGACTGCTATCCTGGTGATACACAGTTTTAACTCTCCTTCCCTCAGGACAATACATCTGGAGAGCAGCTTACACCATGACTGCAATGCCTGTTATACACAGTTTAACTCTCCTTCCCTCAGGACAATACGTCTACTGCCCACTCACTTGACAAGGACTTAAAATACATCCAAAATTGAATGAGTCATAACCAACATAAGCTTGACATATCTAAGACAATAGTGAACATTCTTGTTCATAGGAGAAGTCCTATGTTAGCTGCCCTTGTGAGCCACTTTAAGCCTAGTCAACTTCCATTTCAAAGGTTAAAATCAAACCCTGTACCTTGCGTTTGTGGAATAAAAACCTTAACCATTATACCAACCCCCAATCCCTTAACGGCGTCTCATATAGTATACAAATACTGTATATTAAACATACAATATCACCACTGCAATTGAAATGAATATTGCATGAAGTCATAATTATAAAGGTAATTACATTTTTGTTTTATTGTTAATCTAAGGCTATTCATGTAAAGTGCTTGATCTCTGCGCATCTGTGTTTTATGTACAGTTATAGTAGATAAGCGTTATTATGACAAGATGTATAAATAGCTGTTGTAGAAAATAAAGCAGACAACTAAAAACAAGTATAGAAGCTCTACAATCAAAGTATACTTTGCAGACTTACAAATAGATGCAAGAAAATAACAAACAGGTTACTTAACAACAAGCTAACATATTCAATAACACAGCTTGAAAGATTGTCACCTTGATGGATTCAAATTGTCCATTTCTAACTCCCACCATTGTATTGGCGATGACAAATTGGACTTTGGTAAGGAGGTCTGAAGTCTTGGTGCAGTTATTGACAACAGGGTAGCATTAAAGGATCAGGCATCCTGATTTTTAGATTATCCTTTGCATTTTGTGAAATATCGTCCACCTCAAGCACTTCTCCCTTTGCAGGCCTTTTCTGTAGTTGTGCATGCCCTTGTCTCTCATTTGAAGTGTTGCATCTCTATATACCTAGGGTTTCCACACACAGAACTTAAATGGTTGCATCTCATGCAGAAATGTGCAGACCATTTATTTTGTGGTACTTCCATTGCTTACTGGAAAAATGTTCAAAACTATAAATGTAAAACACACTAACAAGTGGTGCTGTGTTATACAAGGAATATAATTTAATACAATCAGGAAGGTGAATCAAAGAACACATACATGTATGCATGGCCATAAAAATGTGTCCAAGGGACCTATGGTTTGAAAATAGCCCTCTCCACTGGTCATGTGCATTTTATTTGAATGTGGGTTCATATGCTGCTTCAATGAATGTGAGTTTCAGTTGCAGAGAAGTTTACTGCTCATTCTAAGTCTTTTTGTTGTGAGACTGTATTGTTTAGCAAATGGCTATCAGTGTTTGTGCATTTTATTTCAATATCTGTAATCATTGCAGAAGTAAATAAGAAAACAGTATACACTATAGGTTTGAAAAGTGTTCATGGTAATTGGGGAGAAATAGCCAAGTAATGGAACACTGGTATGGCTGGGGAGGAGACTACTACAAGAGGGGATACTCGGGGGGGGGCGCAATCTATTTCACTGCCTAGGACCCCATTTTACTATAATCTGGCTATGCTAATAATTTAAAGTATGAAAATAGTTTGGCCCCTTTAAATCCCGAAAAAATACTCACTGGTGGCAGTGTCTCCTCCTTTAAGGAGGACCATGAGCGCTTCACATGCACGCATGCTGACGTGAGTAGTGGGTTGTGAAAAATTACTGTTTTCAGAGGTCTGTCTAGGTCCATAAACATTTGGGAACCACTGCTCTACACCAACTACCAGACTGCTGACAGAAATGAGTTTGAGTTTCAGTGTATTTTCAGGGTATTAAGAGATTCAGTGCATTTTCAAGGGATTATGAGTTTTAGTTCATTTTCATGAAATTGTGAGCTTCAAATGAAGAAAGTTTACTGCTTCTCATGCTAAGTCAGTTTTCAGTGTAAAACTAACTGTTTTGTTTATCAAATGATACACTGTGTTGTAGAATTTGAAAGCAGTGTTAGTAGCATAATTGTCTTTGATGCAGAAGGCTATGTATTCTGCTCCCAAACCATGTAGATGGAGTGCTGGTATTGCAGTGCCCATTTGATTGCTGATTATTTGGTGCATTATAAGTGCGGATAAGGGTTCTACACACCTAAGTATGTTGTCCTTTGTATGAGATGCCTAGCAACTATGAACTTGTCAGTTTTAGTCATTTCCTATTGCAATATTATCAGTTTACCAATTTTTTAATGTAATATAGGCTATTAATTCTTCAAGGGCAACAGGCACTGAATTTGTAGATGTAACATTGAGAAGTAAAGTTGTTTGCCAGTGGCAATCTCTTCATTAGTTACAGATTTCTTTAATGTGGAATTGTTCAGATGATTTCTCTTCTGCAGAGATTGTTTGTATTGAGTGATATTGGTGGATTGTAATGACAGAAGTCTGAGTGGCCTTTTATGGTTGAAATTTTCTGAAATGGGTAGTTTTGTCATTATTGGTTTATACATTTTGTTTCTTTGCTTATTAAAAGAATGCTTAAAATAGAAATTTAAAACACAGTCTAACAAGTGGTGCTGTATTACATAAGGAATATAATTTAATGCAATCAGGAAGTTGAATCAAAGAACAAATACATGTATGCATGGTTGTAAAAATGTGTGCAAGGAGTCTGTTTTGAAAACAGCCCAAATGTAAACTTAATCCTCCACTGACTAGATGCATTTTCTATAAATATGGGTTTTCATGCAGTTTCAGTGGCAGAGAATTTTACCGTTCATGCTAAGCCTGTTTCCGTTGTGAGATTGTATTGTTTAACAAATGGCTATCTGTGTTTGTGCTATTCTATCTTAAGCTTCTGTACACAGGGAGGAGAGAGGTTGCTATTCTACTTTCACACTGAGCTGTAAGGCTTGCTCGCCTACCCCAGAGTAAAGGAAACTGTTTAGATTAACCTAAGCACCCCTTTGAAGCAAGGTACATGGGCTTCTATTTTCTGAAGACATGACTTTTATAGTAAAGTATGTGTGAAGGAGAAACAGATTAAAGCAGGTTTATTAAAGGAAATTTCCACCTTCACTTGCAGTTTAAACTATATTACAAGGTATCCTTTCTTCTATGCATTTAAATAATTAAAGGAAATGACTGGACTGGCTTTCTTGGGGAGTGAATGAATGAAGTGGCTTTTTTGGGGAGTGACCTACCTGTGGGCATGGCTTGTAGGGGTGTTTCATGAGTATGGTATGGGTGGGGCTTAAGGGGCGCTGGAGCACTACTTCACCTAGGGCCTTGAATCCAGAAAGTGTAAGCAAGATGACAAAACTGGAGAAGCTCCTTAATATAATGAGGAATGGAAAAGTCAAGTAACTGAAGTAAAATAAAATAGAAAAAAGCTGGTATAAAGACATCATGTATACATATTTTAAAATTGACCCTTGGCAGATAATAGAAAATTAAAATAAAAAAGCTATTACAAGTAAGAAAAAAGACTTGGATATATTAAGGAATGTGAAGATTTTGTGGGGATTGATAGTTCAATGTTCAGTAAACGCAGACATGAAGTAAAAGCTGTTATTTGAAATGTGTAATGTGTGTAACAAGGAGGAAACAGTTGAACATGTTTTTTTGGACCATGAAAAAATAAATAGTTCTGGGCAAGAATGGGGTGAATGGAATATTAAAAAATAAATATGCAAATCATTTCTATTGTTTTATCAAGAAGTTGAAAAAGATACATGGAATATAATAAAATAAGAACTGTTTGCATATATTTGGCATATTTGCTTGGCTAGATGTAATTTGAAGCTTTGTTATAATAAAAATGAGATGAGTATGAAATAAGAAAAAAGGCATAAACGTGATCATGGATGAAAGATTGGGGAGGATAATGAACATAAGCTATTATGAAGCTTGTCTTTGATATGTGTTTTCGCAACAGCATTACAAAGTGGGGGACTTTGCCCCACCACCCTCACACACCCCCTAACTAAATATGCCAACTTCAAGATCGCACTACAGTGGGGAAAAGGGCAATTACATGACGATGGCCAAGTGATTTTTTTTCCCTAGGAAAAAAGTGATGTTCTGGCCATTTGTGGAAGTTGTAGATCACTGTTTATGTGTCACTGAAATGGCATTCGCTGTTTTGCCGATTCAGCAACATAATATAGACCCTTTTTAAAAGTTTGTATAACTGTTTAAATAAAGAACCCCTACCCTTTTTGATAAGTGCCATGGGATCTTTTATATCCACCCAAGCTACAACTCAGGCAGATGGAGCTTTGGTTTAACATCTTATCCAAAAGATGGGTGCTCAGACACCTTCACAAATAGGTGATAGGCATTTGAATACTATCCAGTTCTGGCCCTCTTTTAATATGGTTATTAGATCTGTGAAAAGCATTATTAAAAACAAGTGGAAGACTTTGCTTTCTAACTTTCCCATAGCATATGCAGTGGGAAGTTTTACTTACTGGAGGGCACCTAATATAAAGTAATTATTAAACAGAGTCTGATTTAAGAAAACAAAATTCCAAATGGTGTTGGAATTTCAGGTAGAATAATTGTAACTGTTACAGCTGTTTTACAGATTATTATACAGGTAAAACATATTTTAACAGGCAATACATAGATTGTGACACAAAGGATATTATTTATGCTGTAATATATTTGTTCTGCCTAGGCATTTGTACAGGTAAAATTGAAAGACAACTCAGAAATCATATAATGTGAGCAGCTGACTGATAAAAAAATTGTAATAATAAGAATACATTGTTTAAACATTAGACTGACACTACATGTTATGTATCTTCTAAATTATCAGTTTTATGTCAGCCCTCACCCCTTAGTGCAAACTTCAATAACATTTTATTAAAAGGCAAAGATTGCTGACAAGTGCAACTTGATCCATGTAATATTGGTTTTAATAATGCTACAGCTTTAAAACCTTGTCTCACTCATATAACCCATGTTAGAGTGGTTAAGTAATGATGGATTTTAAATGGCCGAGAGGAAGTGTGGTGTTATTTAAGGTACGTTGCTCCTATAATGTGAATCTCATTATGTGACTTCAAGAACAAGTTTAAGTTGAAAGCTGTTTTTTATTGTACATTGATCTAATAGCCATCTTCAATGTGACCCTTGCAGTTATTTGCATTTTTAATTTACCCTGCCAACTCTGCGATGAGCCATAATCACATATTGCAGTTCCAAAGGCATTAAATCATCTTTCAGAGTCTGTATCCTATGCTGCTCTCTCGTGAATCCTTATCATTGCCTGCATCAACTGCTTTACTCACCTTAACAACTACACATCTATTTTTGGTACCCTATGCTTATCTAACACACTATATATTTTTGTGCATACTTCTGTTAGTGTACTCATGCAGTATGCCCATTCTTATTGCATTTTCAAAAGTGGTCTCCTCTAAGTTAACAGTCACAGGCATTAACACTTCTTTCCATATTGAAAAACAATCTTTGCTTCTTGAGATGACTGATAGAAACCTTATAAACAGTGCAATTCTTTGAGCATCAACTGCTCACAGAAAAACAGTTAAAAGGTGTAGCATCAAAGCCTGTTCTCCAGAGAAAATCATTGTCAGTGCACACTTAGAAATTCCACCAGCAATTATTTACTTCTTTTGGGAGATTCTGCTCTTCTTTGAGTTGTTGCGACCATGGAGTTTGTTCATATTAGTTTGAGGTGTCAGGAGCTGGCCCGACATCAGAGGTACAGGGAGGCTTGCCCCTCCCAACAAAGATGCTTAAAGTTATTTATTTATTTTATTTTATTTTTTCTGTCCTTCTATGTTTTAAGCATTCTAGTTTGGTAATTTGCATCACTGGCATTGTGTAAATCAACAATTCATAGTAGAACCAGGAGAGAGATATTCCTTGTAGCTGTTTCCACTGCTAATTCATTAATTTGGTTGTGCTAAGTCTTTCTTTAATAATAGATTTTCTAAATGGTTTTAAAGTGCATGCATCATACAGATACAGTACATAATCCTTCAAGATGTCTGCCTTCAAAATGACAGTCTTCTGCAAGACTTTGCAGATCTGACACATAGTGAATCATACACTCACCTCTAAATGAATTTATATTAATGAATCTGAATTACCGTGCAATAACTACTATCCTAGGGTTCAATTTAGTTTGTAAACTGTAACTAAAATGTCATGCAATGTATTAATGTACATTTACTTATGTTAATAAATGGAAAAATAACCTGCAAGTGTTAGTGCCTATCTTGTTAATCAGTGTGACTACTTCTTTTCTTTTAGTGTCATGCCTTTTCATATCATGGCGAAGTTCTACTCTTTCAATTCAAGCTGACAACTTTCTACAGCAGTAATGAAAATTATTACTTTACACAACATATACAAAAGATGCTTTGTATACTATGCTTTTGTGGTATAATTACCCTTCATGCTTGTTTATGCCAACAGCCAAAAATGTCTGCTTTCCTGTAGTATTTGTTTATTCCCAGAATGGTAATTGAGTTCAGTCACACAATCAGCAGCCCTTATTTTGCAACCTGTATGCATTATGCACCATTTGTAAGTGGCCACTTTACTTTATCTGCTGTTCTCTGTACTCAAAGAGATAAAATGTGGTCAGGCTATCACTGCACAGTCTGTTACCTTCAGTTTTATTTGGTTTAATATTTTGACTGACTATAGTGTTTGCTTTATCCTGGGATGGTAATCGTGCTGAGTATCTTAGTCAACAATCATTGTTTCACAGACTATAAGAGTTAAGCACTTTCTGTGAGTAGCCACTTCAGTCCATCTTCTGTCCTGTGTATATATTTGGTAGGCGGAAGTGAAGTGAGGCTATCATTGCTGCAGTGTTATCCTTTCACTTGTGTACTTGGTTTCACATTTTGAATGGCTCCAGTTTTTCCTTATTCCTGGGATGGTAGTTATACTCAGTCTCCTTATCAGCAGCCGTATTTCAGAAACTATAAAACTTGGGCACATTGCATGAGTAGCCTTGAGCATCTGAGTAGCTGTATGTGTTGTTGCATCACAATGACATGCCTTTGCATCAGTGTGACCAGCATAACTACTGTGACACCAGTGACCAAAGAACTAAGGCTTGATACTCTGCCTTTTTTTCACTTGAGAATGTTTCTTTTTTATTAATTTTATCCTTCACTGAGCTTTTTAGTTTTACTCTATTTTTCAATGCAGTCTGTGGAATTTATTAATGTAGTCACCTCTGGTATACGACATGATTGAGGTATTTGATCTTCACTCTGGTTTTCTCTGTGTGTTTTTAGTTTATGTTATGTAAAAATATTGACACAATGTCCAGACACTGCTATGCATGTTCACTCAGACTACATTACACATGCTGAAACTCTGGTAATAAAAGCTTGTTTATAGATTATGCATAATGATATCTTACCCCAATAAAGTGCTCCTGTCTGAATTAATTTAACATCCTTTTTAGACAGGTGTAGTCAGTTTGTCCTTGTGTTACTTTTGATCTGTTTTACGATCACTTGATGCGCCTTAAGTGACCACATTTAGAGTGGCGCAGGTGTGTGCACACTATCTCTTATTAGCTCTTCTTCAATGGCATTATGCTGTGCCTGTTTATTGTGCAAGTACTGACTCAGGTAAAGGTACTCTGTGTCTGAATCGGTGTGAGGTACAGGCAGAGTAGTGTACTTTCCTTGATATATTAGTACTAGTTATACAATGTGCCTTCTGCACTTTCTATTACAGTGACAAAGCAGGTGCAGAAATAGCCTCAAACCCTAAGAACTGCTACAGTCTTTAAATACAGTAATGCAGTTAAGTAATGTAAGATTTGTCATATGTATCTCAAATATGACTTGCAAGGCTCACATAATCTTGTAAATATTCCAAACAAATACGGCACAGGAAATCAAACAAAGATGGCTCTATAATTCATGGAATTTTCTGTCCTTCCAAATTCATATTTGCTGGATGACCTTAATGTTTTGTAAACATGTTAGAATCACTAAAAATAAATAAATAAATAAATAAATAGGTAAAAATCAATAAGAAGATATTGACATAGAGATACCAGTGCCTTAAACAGCTTAAATCAACCTAATGACTGTAACACTGTAACAATACAAGTCCAGGTATAGGTCATGCTGTAAAATACCATGTTAGCAAAAACAAAAGAAAGCCAGCAAGGTGAGTCGGCACAATCTATAGATATCGAGGAAGATGCTATGTCTACTGGTAAGGCCCCATTTTTAACTACCAGTAGATTTTTTAATAGTGTAAATAAAAAGTGAGAAAGATTCAGAATCATCACAGAGTAAATCTTGCTCCAGATGGGTCTATATTAGAACATCGAGGTTTCAAAGCTTCGAATGTTCTAATATCAAACCCTATGCAGTGAAAGCTTAAAATATCAAAGCAACAGAAACCCGAATTTCTTCCTAGGGAAAGAATTTGGTTGTCTGTTTCTGTTGCTTTGATATTTTCAGCGCTATGGTGGAAAGTTATGGGTCGGGTTCAGGTAAGTGTGCGATTGTGTGGATGTGAGGGTTAGGGTGGGTTAGGTGAGTTAGGGTTAGGGCGTGGGTTAGGTATGTGTGCGATTGTGTGGATGTGAGGGTTAGGGCTGGTTAGATGAGTTAGGGTTAGAGAGCGGGTGAGGTGAGTGTGCGATAGTGACGGACCTTAGGGTTAGGGTTTGGGTTAAGGTAAGTGGATAGTTAGTGGTGTGTGTATAGTTTAGTGTAGGGTTAGGTGTAAGATTTTAGGTGTATGTGTATGGATTGCTGTTTGTTTGGTGTGCTTGTGTTGTGTGTCCCTACGAAAAAAATCGCTGTTCTGACAGTTTGAGATTGTAAGCTTTCGCTTACATAGGGTCGATTAATCACCGTTCGCTTTTGTAAGCGGTCAGTGATCTAATATAGACCCCTCTAGACACAGCTGTCTTAGAAGGACAGCCAATTAAAACTGTATTGCTTTGCAGAAACATCCAGTAGGTAGTGCCAGAGAAATAAAGCTCCCTATTGAATTGTTGTAAAGCTGCGGTGGTGCAGCGGTAGCATTGTCGCCTCACAGCAAAATGTTCTCCCGTTCGATTCTCAGCTGGAGCGCCTTCTGTGTGGAGTCTGTATGTCCTCCCCGCGGCCGAGTGGCATTCGAAAGACATGCGTTAATGGGCATGCCTTTGTTGAAGGTTGGGTGTCGAGCTGGCACCTTGGCACCACAAAAATCTACTGCCAATCATTAATGGACCGGAGTTCCACTGTGGCGACCCCTAACCGAGAAAAGCTGAAAGAAGAAGAATTGAATTGTTGTAACTTGCAATGCAGAATCCAGAATGCTAAACAAACAAAACAAAAAAATATATAGGAAAATAGTGAATATCAAGCATCACTTTTCTCTTTTATATTTTTTTTTCCCAGGGGGTGTAAGTTTGATTATCCCGTCTCCACATTCTGGGACCTGGCATTGTGAGTCTCTGCAATTCAAATGGTTATTATAAAATATTCTTCAGAAAATACTAGTCTAGGCAGTACAATACAGGCATTACCATACACTATCCCAATTCAGTAAGTAGGCGACAGAGCTGAAAACAAAGATATTTTACTAATAGTGGGGGCTGTCTAATATATACATCTCAGAAAAACTTGTGATTTTCTGGCAAATCACTGAGGACTGAAGTCACTAAATAATGTCAGACATTTCAGTTTCAGACTTCTGATACTTATTGGTGTTTAAAAGTGTTACTGTACTTATTTATTCATTTTTGTTTACAAAGTAGAGCACTCTGATCAAGATTGACCCATTTCAGACTTAGCCCAGTTTACTGAGAAATTAGGAACACCAAACAGAATACAAATATAATAAGTAGAGTTAAACAATAACATTGAATATCCCTCAGTCCGTCCACTTTACTGCAAAGCACTTCACTGTAATAAGCCAATTGCAATGGTTGGTTTATTACACTTAGATCTATGCCCCCCACACTCTTCCATTCAAGTGAAAAAAAATGGACATTCCTTCTACACACTAACCAGGGGGCCAGATGCACAACATGCCCCCCCCCCCCACTCCAGCTATTCAGGTCCCATTTCTGTCCACTGCCCCCAACCTTCCTTCAACTTATTTTATTAAAAAGCTCTTCTTTTTAAACTGTAACAAAGCAAACTGCCTGCTAGAAATGTAGCATACAGTTGCTACAGTGTATACCTTGCCTGCACTGAGCACTACAGTGCTCAGGTTTTCGTAAAAAAAAAAAAACTGTAGCAAACTGCTTTCTGTAATGTAGCTAGCAGCTGCTACAGTTTAGACCATATGGAGCACTACAGTGCTCAGGTTTGACTGCAAATACAATACCAGCTTTTAAATGCAGGTATTTCATTAAATAGAGATCAAGATTAACTGTGCCCCCAACATTTTGCACCTGGGGCAGTTGCCTTCTTGCCCCGCCCTAGTTACACTACTACTATTAGACCACTATTAGACATGCTGTCCTGAAAACCATTAAGTAGCCTAGCTCAAATTCTCAATTACTCCAAAGTTCTTTCTAGTTAAGTGACTTCCTCAATGTCACACAGTAGGTAAATGACAACTTTTAACTAAATGTTGAAACCCTTTACAGTCTGATCTTGTAGAGAAGACTGTATCACAGTAACATGCAGCAATGACTATATAATAGAAGGTGAAGATTAGATGGTTCTGATCATCACTCCAAATAATGCAGACTATAGGACCTGATGAATGCCAACACCTTTGCAGGTGCTGGAGGTTGTAAAGTACTGCTATATATATTACTAAAATGCAACATTTTAGGCTGTATTACACAATCCAGGCCTATTAATAAACTAATTAATTAGTGCGATGAAAAAAGAAAAAAACAGTTAAAGACAATATAAATATTGCAGCAGCCTTTGGTCAACAACCCATAAGTCTTTTGAAAAATCAGAAGGATTACAGCATACAAGGTGGTGATTTTATTTTGGGGGGGGCTTGCATTCTTGCAGGACACGTATATCATCTCTCCCTATGTCTTCTCTGTCATGAAGAATCACTGTTCCCTCTGACAACACTCAGTACAGGTTAATAATGCTGTATCATTGCAGCATACACCCCCAGACTAAACAGAAGCAGATTATGGACATATGGGGCTCTATGCAGAGTAAGGAATCAGGCCCGTGCCTGATGTGCCGATATCCAGTTACTTGGCTGTCTCTCCCTAGTTACCATAAACACTGCTCAAGCCTGTCAATCTGCTATTTTCTTCTTTCCTTTTACAATGATTTCAGTGTGTAAGCTATTTTCATTTTTACCTTTATAGTTATCAAATATATTTGGATTTAATTTAAAGCATTTACTTCAAATTTTGCAATTTGACAGCCATTTTCTAAACAAAATAAAACACATTGAGAACAGACATGAGAACAGTAAACTTTTCTTCCCTTGAAACTCACATTTATTGAAAATGCATCTGAAAATCCATTAAACTATAAGAGATGTGCTGGGAATCATACCCATATAGCATAAAGTGAAGTACTAATTAGCACCTATGTGAAGGGTGCAGGAATTCAAAAGACAAATTTATAATGCATTTGCTAATAGCCTTGATCAGCCCGCAAGATACAAGTGTCCCCTTTGAGGAGCAGTCCAGGATTACTGTCTGATCAAACCAAATACTACAGAAGCAGCTCTTTAATACTTCATAGCCTTATCCAGCTGCACTAAGTGCTAGACATACTCTGTAGCCCAAAAAGTGCATTTCACACCTTTGTGCCTGTAAAAAGCAAATAAAACAAAATGTTTTCATTGTTAAAATATTAATATTAAACTCAGATTTCATGTTGTCCAATTTACTCATATCCAAAAAACATGGCTCACATGATAATGCTCCTGTTTACAACAATCAATGTCCTTCTTTACACCATAACTCACTATAACTACTCTTGTTCATACCTAGTTACAACTTATTTAACTTGCAGTTAAGGGGACCAGTGTGGAGTGTGGCCCAAATTTCCAGTTACACTAAAGCACTGCCTGATTAACTGAATTACTCATGGACAGGACATAAATATGAAGGAAAGTCAGAGGTGTTCTGCAAAACTGGAGACAGAAAATTGCAGAGTATTATACATCACTTAAAAAGTTAAGTGAACAACAGGTTTTACATCAACACATAATTTTGTGAGCCACAAAATATATGAAACGCTAATGACTAACATTGACTGACTGTAAGCATCAGTGATTCTGGCAGTTGATATGGACCCTAACTGGGGCATTTTACACACACACACACACACACACACACACACACACGCACACGCACACGCACACGCACACGCACACATGCACACACGCACACACGCACACACATGCACACACACACACACACAATCACCTGCAGAAGTACATTCACATTCACACAGACCTTGTTAAAGAAATGTATCTGGCTTCTCCATCTCCTAGTCAGGCCCATAGTTAACAACTCCAATGTTGTGAGAGTGTCCTAAAAATGTCCGGTTTAGGTTCATTGCAAAATAAATAAATAAATAAATCTCCACATGTAAAGAAAGTGGATTTATTTTAAACAAAACTCCAGTGCTGCAAAAATACCCTAAAATTTTTGGTTTGGATTCATTGAGAAAAAAACTGCTGCAACATCTAAAGAAAACAGAAATTCCACAACAGTGCTGTCTGGGGTTTGTTGTAAAAAATAAACTCCTGCAGTGCTGTGAGAGTTCAGACTCATGTCAAATGCTAGACGTTGTATGAAATCTTGTGAGCTTTTCTTTTTTTTTTTATTTAGAAAACCAAACAAATATAGCCAAAGATATAAACTGAACAACTGAATAAAAAATAAAAACGCCACAAAGCGCATAAACTGAAATTGTTTATTAATGATTTGAAACACTTTCATTCTGAAACTAATAACACAGAATAAAAGTGCTTAATCTATTAATAAATAAAATATGTGCTTTGTTCATTGCATTTTTATTTTTATTTGTTTATTGTTATTTTGCAAGACAATAATAAGGATGATGGTTTTGGACTTGTTATATGGTCAGACTGGGCCGCTCAGCCAGTAGTGGGCCCTAGGCTGGATTGGACCTTGTTCACATCAGCAGGTGGCTAGCCTTGTCACAGTTGTTCTTCCATACCACATACAGACACACACACACACACACACACACACACACACACACACACACACACACACACACACACACACACTCACACATACAGGTAATCTAGAGAGTCCAAGCTGCCTACTGCATAACTTTGGAATCTGGGAGGAAACTGGAGCACCCAGATAAAACTCAGACAAACACAGGGAGGACATGCAGACTTTGCACAGAAGGTACCTCAGCTGGCAATCAAACTGGAGAACCCCTTGCTCTTAGGTGACAGCATTGCAACACACAAAAGCAGAATAGAGAAATACTACAATGTATATAGTGAAGTAGTGAAGTAGATATAAAACAAATTATACAGCATGCTATTCTAAATATAGCCTACATTATGTATGAAATATACATATTTATAAGACATGCATAAAGCATGAATTAGTGGACTGCAATAAATATAACACAATAAATGTTAAGGTTTGGTGGTTATAACTCACAAATGGTATGCTTCAACAAAAGTAGACGGAATATAAAATGTTGGGTGGCTGAAGTGAAGAATAAAGCAGGAATGTTAGAGAGAGTTTGAGAAGGGAAGGTATGGGTTGAGTGAAGGTTAAAGGTTAGTATGTGAGGAAGGGTACAGTATAGTGTGGGTGTGAGACCGAGGAAAATAAGTCAGTATGAGTGACTGGAGAAAATGTGAAGCAGAAGAGATCAGGGAGAGGGGTGTGAGCTATGGAGGGGCAGTGAAGTAGTAGAGAATGGAAAGTGTTATTCTGGTGATGCACTTTCACTGAATCCCATTTCATTATGAAAGTATTTCACTGAAATCACTTTCAGCAATAGTGGAGAATTCTCACTTTCTCCACTGTTGTGCAAATTCAAAATAGATATATTTAAGTTTTGGGATATAACAGGTGTCTTCCCACATCTTGGGTTTGTTTTCAGATTCTCTGAAAGTGATTTTAGAGAAATACTTGCACAGAAATGGGATTCAATAAAAATTTAGTTTTGTCGATTTATCGACCTGAATCCATAGAAAATATAGGTAGAAGTCTGAGTTATATAGGACAGCTGGAGAATTTTAGTGGATAGCTTGTAAGAGACTAGAAGATACTAGAAGGAGGATAAATACACAGTGGTAGAAATAGCTATTTCTGAAGAAAATGTGAGTTTAAAGGACAAAATGGTTGGTTATACGAAGTAAAGGGTGCAAATAGAGATGAAAAAAAGAGTACTTTCGATGACAAAAGTTGATCCAAATCAGTTTAAAAGAAGTCATTACTGAACTTGAGAAGAATCAGTATTATCTAGGGCTCTTGGTAGGACTATTACCAGTGACATGAGTTGAGGGAAAATTGTTGCAACTGAGGATTTTTGAGATTGTGAGTTTGACAAAGCAGATGATTGGTGAGATTCACAGTGAGGCATTTGGCATGATGGGACAAAAGGCTGTGTGGAACAATAATGAATTACAATGGAGGCTATGTTTTCAAAGGAAAAATATTAGACTGAGCCGAGTATTAGAAAGAGAGAGTAAGCAACAGATTTACTGGAGTTTGTTAAAAGAAAGATGGTACTGTGTATTGGCGTCTCAAAAACTCAATAGGTATTAAGAAAGTAGTACATTTGCCTCTGTCTGCAAGAAATATGGGAAATTTTGAGTTATTTTGATACATTTCATAACGTTATAAAAAAGAGCAAGTCCTGTAAAAGTTGTGGCAACAAAAAAGAATACTTTCAGTGGTGGGTCAAAATGTTTACATTGAATATATTTACTCAAAGGTGACATATCAACAATGCCATTTCTAGAGGCCAACAGGGAATGCAAATTATACACATTAATATACAGACTACATTTTCCTGTTATACTAAAGGTTTATTGCACTTGTAGTTTAAAGACCTTCTCATTCTGGGATCCTATGACATAGCAATAACGGACTATATTGGCGTTTCTGAGTCTGGGGACAGTGTGAGTTCAGTGGATGTAGAATATGTGATGGAAGAAAAATGAGATTTGAATGAAAAGAGAAAAATAATTGAAGTACTCATGAACCAAGAACTTGATATTTCATCTCTTTAAATGGGAGCAGATGTTCAGCGTTGTGTTTTCCCCTTTCCCCTATTGTTGTACAACATCAGAGTAAGGGTGGGTAAGTTTGGTTGGTGGGCTTGCTCAAACATTTTGATCATAAAAATCTGATCATATTTAGGTAGATGAAGTGTCAAGCAATCAGGATGTGAACAGACAAGCAGACCTGAGTATTTATACTGCATTCGGTGCACAATGGCATGAAAGCATGAACATTAGTACTTGAAGAAATGTGAAATGGATATTGTCTACTTTTATAGCGAATCTTAACCAATGTTTTCATATTCTGTCTAATTTGTTATAATTATTTAAGCTGCCGATGCTTTTGTTTTATGTTTGAAGATTTAAAATTATTGTTCTTAAAATGTTTTCTAATAATTTGGAACTTTTCTCCCTGGGCCTCCGCTAAAAACGGGCTTCTATCCAGTCAGACTTTCCCCGTAATCAAATGTCTATAAATAAATAAATAAATACTTCCATATGCATGAGGTACATATAAAAAGAAGGATGATCATAATGTCAGAAAACAATTGTGGAGCACAGTGGTTTGAAAGCATAAGCATACATGATGAAATGTGAATTGGCTATTGTCTTTTTTTTTTACTTAAATGTGCTTGAATTATATACCAGAAGAAAGACAATGTTAAAAATTGTATGCACTTTTAAATGATTGCTATAATAATGGCAATTGTGACATCAGGAATATGTACTTCTTACACAGAGATGCTAAAAATTCTTAGTTTCTTTTAGCCTGGGAACTAAAGGCAGGTGACAAAGAGTGGTGTCATCTAGCTGACCCAGCAGTAATGTTTTGATATCAATTTGAGAACTCTCTCAGAGAATGTGTATTTTGTATTTGTCTTTGGACCTGGAAACAACCTTTCATCAGCACTTGCCTTGCTAATAGTAAGTAATCAGGCTACAGTATTCTCTCGCAGATATAGATAGGAATATAGTACAGATTGGTTTAGATGTTTTCTGTATTTATTTGAGACTGTTCTGCAATGTTGTTGTATCTTTCGGCTTTTCCCAGTTAGGGATCGCCACAGCGGAACTCCGGTCCGCTAATGATTGGCAGTAGATTTTTACGTACCGACTTGCCAGGCCTGATGCACAACCTTCAATAAAGTTCTGCAATGTTGCTTTAAAATGTTCCTGTGATTCTGAACTCTGTAGACACTGCGTTGAGTTATTGAGCATTGTCTTGTTCTTTTATTATTTATTATTAAATATATGTAAACCTCTTAATTGTGTCTGGTTTGTTTAGAGATATTTAAGCTCTTAGCGTACTTGCATATGTATTTGGTGACACTGTAGAGGCCACTCAAACAGCCCTGCAAGTCTTGGTCACACTGACCATATGGATAATAGTAACAACCAGGAAAAGCCGAAAGACACAAATAAACAAACACAGTAAGATTGGGCACCCTTTGGTAAGGGCCTTAGAGTAGCTGATAAAGAGCTGGCAGGTAGCAGTGATAACTACCTTATAGTCTGGGCAGAAGGGGGCATAGCTAGTAAACCTGTGCCAGCCTTCCCCAGGAGTGTGTGTGTTTGTATAGCAATCAAATCCCGAAGTGTGTGTGTGTCAGCTACTTGGGCAGGGAGACGAAGTACTGGTTGGACAAAGAGGGTGCTGGAGGTCTTAGCTTGGCCACTCAGATCTTAACCCATTAGCTGTGCCAGTGGGGAGTCTTATTGGGGATCTGGAGAAAGAGGGAGAAACCAGCCTCAGACTGACTGTGATCTCTATGTGCTCTTAAGGGAAATTGTACTTTACTGTGTGCACCTGTCATCCTTCCAATGTGTACATCCCTCACTGGTGCTAGTGGTGAGGATTGAGGCTCCTTGATTACTGGGCTAGTGCAGGGTTGTCACAGTAATTATCACATGTATGCATACTTAAGAGAGAGTCTTGAGGTAAGATTCCCTTTCATTAGAAAATGGAAGGTTGGTACATTATAAAAATATTACAAAAATGTATTTCCGTGTATGCTAAACTGTAAATGCAAATATATTGTAATATATGTAAATAGTTTTAACATAATCAAGTATGGCTACTACTATTCTATTGTATACATAATTATCTATATCTATATTCCTACCTATAGCTTTACCTGACTATATGTATGTATGTATGTATGTATATATATATATATATATATATATATATATATATATATATATATATATATATATATATATATATAAAGAGAGCGAGAGAGAGAGAGAGAGAAAATGACTTCAAACTCAAATAATTTACGTTATAGTGGCTCTCTCTTTACATGGGTGTATGTAGGTGTCTGCACCCCATTCATTTCTTTCTCTCTTTTTTACCTAAATGTTTTTTATATATTTGGTAATATTGAAATCATAGACTACTTACTAATAAAGTACCTTATATTAATGAATTAAAGAAGCTGAATTATATTTATCTAGTTTTAGTATTAGGTATGATAACAGATGTGTCATTAAAAAACATCTGTGAGTAGTTATCTGGGGGCAGCAGGGTCCCTAAATGTATGTTTTGAAAGGATAGAGTAATGATTACGATGCCATTACCAAAGACATCCGCTCATACTGTTGATATATTTTGATTTTCTTTATTTTTAATTTTTTTGTACAGCACATTTTCCGAAGTTATGGTTTATGTTAGGGTTTTCTTTCTTTTTTTCTGTATATAGTAACTATAGATTAACGGTCTCTTTGGATTAATAAAAATGAAAACTGATGGTTATTCTGCATAAAGAGAACTCACTAGTAGAAACATAATGCAGATTTACTTGTTATGTGTGCCTAACCTGTGGCACAGAGGGATAAAGCCCTAACAGAGTCCCAGATGACCCTAGTTCGTTTGGCAGCTCAAAATCTGGATAAGTTCCTGTGCATCCTGTAAGAGTATACTTGTCTCTACAGACTTTCTTGTACTCTTGAAATGAGTATACTCATCACTGTTATCAAAGTCTAATTTCTGAAGTCCTGGTGCAGAGTTATACCTAAAACTGAGGAATTAAGGGGGCATCTACAAGCTGACATAGACACAAGTTTCTAAGCATAGTGAAATGGTCAACATGGGATGTACTGAAATGGAGGTAAAAGGTGTTTGCAAAAAGCTATGAACAATGTGAAATATTCATCATGGTTACATAAATAATGCAAAATGCAATGTTATACTTTTATAATAGGGGTGTTATATTCAAGCATTAGATGCTAGTAAAAACTAGCATTAAAACATGGTGAGTTATGTGACAATATTCAGGGATATAAATGCTGGTTTGGTAAAGCAGATATGACAATAAGCTACATTATATGGCCGATTTGATGTATGACCTACAGTTGACAAAATGGTGCCATTTTTACACAAAACATTAAGGCACACAGTGCTGCAACTCCTACTTTTCATCTAACACACATAGCTTTGTAGATTAATATTCTTTTGAAATATTGTGAAACTGTTATGTGTAATATGCATACATTTTGCAATATCACAAAATAGCAGTATGCTACCTTCTCTTGCTGTATATCATTGGAAAGCTCTCAAACAGGTGAACAATTTTTCCATTGACTTAATGGATCTATCTTGCACACTTACAGAATACAACAATTTGTTTGATCATAACAATAGTAATTTGGGTACATAAAATATAATTGTTCTTTTTTATGTCTGCAATAGTAAATCAGCAAATGCAGACAGACCTTTGATGCTAATACCACTAGCCCACTGTCTACTGAAGAAGTTTTCATATTTTACATCTTTGTAACAAATAGCATTTATCACAGGTTGAAAATCTTATGAAGTATGTTTTCAGTAGTGGATTTTTGAGAAAAACCCAGAGACAGCAAGTGGTTTCCTGATTTAGAAGACCTCAGGAAGCAAGGGGCTATTTAAACCCATTCTGTTCAGGACTGAATGAGTTAAGCAGCATTAATCAGAACAGATTTTTTTCCCTAAGATCTATATTACTGGGCTTGTAATTTAGGAGCATCAGCATTGTGCCTGGAAGAATACTTTATATAGGGGAAAAAAAACAAGAGTTAGAAATTTAAGAAGACCTGACTTTTAATAAAAGGGCCTGGAGTATATGCCAAGATGTTTTGTAGCAGTTATATTGTGGCCATGAGCTCACTGACCTGTCTGCTGGATATCTGTAATGTGGGAGGTATTTAAATCTAAACTACTACCACTTTAGGGCCTCTGTATCTGAAAGGTACAGATTTCAAACAAAACAACTAGGAATGCTGAATGTGCATATAGCAGACAAATCAAAAGTATTTGAAGTAGGATGAATAAACTATATAAACATTGGAAATATCTGATAATCTTAGTAACAAGCATGAATACACACTACTGTACAAATGGTAAATGGCAGATTGATTATGGGATCCTCAGAGGAAAATAAAGGATTATCATCATTGTTAAGGTTATGAAAAGGGGTCAAAGTTAATTTTTTTTCAGAACTACCACAGACCTCCTAACATGGTATGACACAGACTCACAGTAGCCTATCTAGATGTTCCATAACATTTACTATCATGGCAGCAACTGCTGATGGGGGAGAACCATGTGACACCCCACACATAAGTTAGTCTTATGAGTACAGATTTTTAAAGTTGTAGTCTCACTTTCTTTGTTACATCCATCCCTTTAAATAATAAAATACATACAGAATATATACACTATACTTGGGTTGTCGACTGACATACAACTCAGATATTGAGTCACATACTGATTCAGCTAATGAACTGTATGACACTGGATAACACTGTGCAACACTGTTTAACATTTAAGTAATGAATATGCACACATTTACGTATTGCAGCTGCAATTATCAAGCTCTGCTTCCATTGTATAGTCTTTCCACCTACTGGGCTACTTAATATGTCTTCTAAATCTATAAAGAAGTTGCTCCCTTTAATATAGACATGTTAAGTAAAGCAATGTCAACAACAAGAAAAAAAGTAACTGAAAGAATGTCATGTTCTGAAAATTTCTCTAAATCTGGTTTGTTTCTTGAATAGGTAATTGTGTCATTTCCTGGAAGAGGTTATCCATGTCAGGTAAGCTCACTGACAGTTCATATCTGAGGGCTGAAATCAGTCCCACTTTCATGAGATTCTTCTGTTGAATGGTAGTGACTATCTCTGGTCTCAACCGCTTGTGATATATGGTCTCATGTTATCAGTTTGTTTAGCTATAACAGTTTCTTTCTGGGCTGTTTGTCATGTGGGTTTTGGATTCTTGCAAGTTCTCCTGGCAGAAGTACAAACAATACTCAGTTCTGATATGTCAGAATACAGTTAAGCTCTTTATCAAGCAAACTGTTCTGACCATGACAAGACTGATGACATAGTTTATTTTGTATTCACTGACTTCCCCATCAAGAACTAAGAAGGTGATTACCCAACAGGTTGTAGCTGTGAATTTCTTCATTCAAGCAAAGTTAAATAACAATCTTGTTTCAAGATGGCAATGTCTTCTGTTTTTTAAGGTCCTAAACAGTCTGTATAGCAGTCTTTACACTTGAAAATTGTGAGCCATTTTCAAAATTAAGCATTTCTGAAGAACTGCTTTAAAAAACACAATGACTGAATTAATGATACATAACAAAGGAGGGGGGGTTCAGTAAAGCATTATACTATGTACACTTCTGTGCACACATTGTGGTACCTTTTTGCTGTTCAGCAAATGCTCTAAAGCAGTGTGCATGTTGCTCTCGCACAAAAACTTAACAACACTATATAGGTCTTTCCCTGTGGTCATGTTGAATGTTAATTAGGCAGACTGGGGAGAGACTTATGCTAATTAGCCATGTGCCTCCCTCCTTGGAATCTCCCTCAGAAAGGCATCTAGACACCAAACAATTCAAGAAATTGCCTGGCAATGTAGATCAACATGACCATCCCCATCACTTTGTGGTATTGAATATGGCCAAAAGGCTGTGTTCAACTGGCATCCACCACTTTGGTATGGGGATATGGTGGTGGAGACAAGGCACTAGACACCAGGGATACATTCAATCTAAGTTCCTTAATGGCAACAGTATTAGTACATATATCGGGGGTGGGGGAAACACTGGACACCAGGAATTACTCTAAATGTAAGTGCCTTAATGACATCAGCATCAGCACTGGGATTGGGAGTGGGGGGAGTCACTAGGCACCAGAGAAATAGGATTGTTAAGTTCCATAATGACACCAACATCACTACTGGAAAAGGGAGGGGAAAACACACAAACCACCAGGGCAGTGTCATAATGGACTTTCAGTATTACAGTGATCGAGTGTTGGAGAGATACACAAGCTATCAGTGCATACTAGATACATGTTGTAATGGCACTTCAGCTACCATTGATAGGTGTGAGGGGGAGCACTAGACACCAGAGATTCTACAAATGTGCACTATTACAATGATTGGGGTGGGTGGGAAGAACCACAGGAGGAAAGATAAGTCAGGGGTACAGGGAGGGTGATTGTGCTGTGTGTGTGTTTGTGTGTGTGTGTGTGTGTGTGTGTGTGTGTGTGTGTGTGTGTGTGTGTGTGTGTGTGTGTGAATATGTACCTGTGGGTATGTGGGGAAGGGAATGCCTACATGAGTATCTGTTTACTATCAGTGTGCAAGTCAGCAATGATCTGCACATTGCAGTATTAACTACAATTCAGAGACATGCAAATTAGCCAATAATGAGGTCTTAACTCCTTAAGGCTAACAAGTCTCTGAATCACAAGTTAGCTCATCATGGGAGCAGGGACCTTTTAGCATGAGCCGTATGGCTCATGTTCTGCCCTTTAATGAATCCCTGGGATAATTTTGTGACTTCAGGGTACTTTAAGTAATAGTCAACTGAAATGCAATAACAATAGTCTTTGCATAGAAATGATTTGTAGCTATTTTATCCCATGGACTGTCTTGTATTTCATGTTGCGCCCTTGCATAATGTGAATCAATGCAAAATTATTCCTCTCATGAACTGGTAATTAAATCAGCAAAAAAAATAGAAAATTAAATATCAGAGTCCATATTTTTGTTTGGATTAGGCTTTTGAAAAGTCACAATACAGTGAATGTTGTTTCATTGGTTAAATGTACCATATTGCAAGAATATACAGATTATCTGTTCCATGGATCTTGAACTTGTCTTCACAAATCTTCATATACATTGCTCTATGAATATGCAAACTGAATGCCTCAGAAACCTGTGAGATGTTAACTCTGTGACATGGCAAATATTTTACTGCTAGAGTTTGTGTTAAAACAGTAGACTCCCTCTTATCCAGCCTCTCTTTAACCAGCCATGACATTTCCCTAGCAAAAGATAACAGAGAAGAACAGTGCTTCCACCTCCTCTGGGCTAAATAATGACAGACATTTGAGTTTTAGACTTTATATTCTTTAGAAAAATGCATACTAACACAAATACTGTTATTCTAGCTAATTTATAACATACAAATGCTATTTTGTATGCATTTTCTGATTAACCAGACTGTTTATCCAGCTTAAGGTCTGGTCGCAGCAAGACCGGATAAGAGGGAGTCTACTGTAGCTATGTTTAATGCTTACTGACTGTATATTGCCATCTAGTGCACAGCAGTTGTAAATGTACATTGTATATTCATTTAGTCGTGACCAATTAATTGTTGGCAAGTCATTCTTTCCCAAAATATTTGATTGCTGTATTGACACAATTTTAAATAAAAAATAAGTTTTATTTTTATAAATGCAGCATAGCTCCTTTTGATGCAATACTGTTAATTTGTAGCTAGCCACAAGTTCAGCTTTAGACTCAATCAAATATGACGTTACATTCTGCACCACTATCAAGGTTAAAAGAAGCACTTCTGCAATTTAGTGTTAAAATTTTCTACAATGATAACATTGCAGTATTTCTGTACCTTCCAATAAACACAGTATGTACAGCAGCCACATCAACTCTATTTTCATATAATTCTTTAACACAGAAAGATTTTTTGATTCATTGACTGAAGTCAGCAGTTTTATTTGTATTAGTCACTTGAAACACTTTTCTCAGACTTTTCCTACCTTTTATTCTTCCACAGTTTATAAAAGTGATTAAACAGTTAACAGTTTACACATTCTCTGTTTACAGCTGGACATGACTTCTTATGCAGATAAGCACAACTTGAACATCATGGCAACTGTTCCCCTGAATGCATCATCATTACCAAGCACATTACTAAACACTTTTACTGATACCTTGCGACTTAAATCATTTTTCTTATTATACTATGCCCACTTATGTTTGACATACTTTTCTTTCATTTTTATTCTGCACACATCTGGAATCTGCACAAGCACCTTCATTTGAATACGAGTTAGCTCTACTGCTCTACACACATTTACAGCTTTCTAAAGTGTTAATTCTTTCTCTGTCAAATGCTTGTTTCTCATTTTATCATTCTTTGTGCTACAGACAATTTCATCTCTTAGTAATGAATCTTGCAGATATCCAAACAACATTTTATTTCTCAGTTCAGTAACATAAGCACTAACAGACTCTTGTGGCTCTTGATTTCTAGTAAAAAATAAAATAAATATATATGACAAGGTGTTTTAGGGCACTGTCTTGCTTTGATCTACCATTAATAACAGACAAATCTGGGTTTTTTTTGTTTGTTTGTTTTGTTTTTTATAAGACTGAATCCATTAAATATATTTATGGTATTATCTCCAGCAAGGTTATGAAGAGTCCACCCTTACTTCTTCTGCTTTGCCAGATGAGACAGTTAGCAGATCAAATTTCTGCAACCACTTTTTCCAGTTTTCTGTGAAACTGCCCTGTGTAGATAGTATAAATAGAAGAAAAGGTTCCATGACAAATATAGATATACTCAAAAGAAAAATGGTGGCCAAAGCTTGTTTGTTGAACTGACCAAGATTCACCTCAGATTTCAAAAGTTAAGCAGTCATTAAATTTGAGAGATTTAATTTCATTGTCATGTTGTTGTTTTGCAGCATATTTCATTTATTTGATGCTTTTGTTGTAGTTGTTGCTCATTTTATAGTTTTGAATATTTCTTGCTCATCCAAATTTATCAGTCTATTTTTTCTGTTTTGTTGTTTTTACATTCATTTCATCACGGAATTCACCTGCTTCAATTGTCAGAATTTTCCTGATAGAATAGTAATAGCTTCTTTTAGTTGTAACTTATATTTTTGTTGATTTTTACCATTGGTGGTACTGTGAATGAGATTTACAGCCATTTAAATGAAGTATTTCATCTCCATTCCAGCAGCCAGTTAAAGCTGAAGCCACAAGGGCTACCACAACTTTACTAACAGATAATATAATGCAGGCAGAGGACCAGGCCTGGGTGCCGCTATACTATTTAGTATCAAGACAGCAAATGCTGAAGTTGGAAGGGCACCCAACATGCAGATTTGTTTTATGAGTACTTATGAGTACTTATTGTTATAACAGTATTTTCACTGTATACATTACAAAAGGGACAACAATAGAGATGGATAAATAATGATGCAAAATATGAGTATGGCAAGGAAGACAATTAGTTAAATTTGATGATGTTTTCTATTTACAATGCAATGTGGAGTTGCCTGCAGCTGGATTCAGCAAAGGGTATGATGGCAAGGACAGCTAAATAACAGAGGACATATTAACTCGTACAGTCAACACTCTGAAAAAAAGAAGATAAGTGGATCAGATGCTATAAAACATGCAGAAATGAGAGCTCAGGGATGCTGAAAGTTCAATGTTATGCTACCTGCTTAGTAGCTCTCTAAAGGAAAGCAGAGTAATAAATGAGTTGGAAGAGTCAATAGTCACCCCAGCGTATGAAGAAAAGGTGCCACGGCAGTTTACAGATAGCAGTTAGTTTGCTATGTTATAATTCAAAGATTTGGAAAAGATCCATGATATGACTGTAAATTAAATAACAACTGGCAGTCTTGATGTAAAATACTGTTTTCAGAAAAGGCTATCCACAAGTATCAGCTAAACTACATTTTTGCGATTTCATATCCACAACAGAATATAATGGTTTCCAAATGGATGTAATTCTTGGTGCATCTGAGCAAAGCCTTTGACTGCCCAGATCACAGAGTGCTAATTAGAAAGTAGAGAAATTAGAATTGCACAGTAGTTGGTTGGCTAGAATAGGTCATGGCTAAAAGAATTGTCCTGAAAATCATGGCTAGGATCAAGGTATGGCAGGAAAGTACAGTTGTGTACACTTACCATAAATGTAGATGTTTGAGTGCATTCACTGTTGCAGTCATTACATTTGGGTAATCTGCTGGCAGGTTGCCCTCAGTCGGCCTGAATTGCAAAGTCTTGGGTCCTGCATCAATTGCTGTCTCCTCTTCCATGACGTCAGGTCGTCAGGGGTATAAAACATGCAGCCAACACCATTTTCTTTAGCTTTTCTTGCCCCAGATGTCAGGTGCCCCCAAAAAGTAGCAAAAAAAAAAATATATATATATATATATATATATATATATATATATATATATATATATACATGCATCAGTATAAACTTTACCTTCATCTACAAGGAAATACACCACATAGGTTGTAGAAGACAGAGAAGGAAAGATAAACTCCAGAATGACTGGGGGATGGCGGGAGGATAACCTGGACTGCAACAGTGAATACACTCAAACATCTACATTTATGATAAGTGTACACAACTGTACTATGTTCTTCGTGTTTCACTGTTACAGTCATTACATTTGGGTAGAATCCCAAAGCTATGGTTGGGAGGCTGGAGCTAAACAGCATTAGATGCAGCTATAAGGCCCTGCTTAACTGCAGTGGCAAAGCCTGTCCTGGACTTAGAGTAGAGAGGCAAATGATAATGCTTTGTAAAGGTGTGAACAGAACTCCAAGTAGCAGCCTCTAAAATGTCTTTGGTTGGTATTCCTCTGAGAAAGGCTGCTGAAGAAGCTGCAGCTCTGATGGAATGAGACCTAATGCCCTTGGGCACAGGTTTACCATGGTGTAAGTAGCAGAAACGGATGCAGTGGCTTATCCACTTTGAAATTGTCTGCTTTAAAATAGCCTTTCCTTCTGATCCTGCAGCATATGTCACTAGTAATTGCTCAGTTTTTCTTAGAGCTTTAGTCCTGCTCAAGTAGAATCTTAGCTGTCTGTGTACGTCCAAGGAATGCAGAATTCTATCCCCCTTGTTCTGCGGATTTGGATAAAAGGTTGGCAGATTAATTGTTTGGTTAAGAGCCACAGTGGAAACCACCTTAGGCATAAATGTAGGATTTGTCCTCAGAGACACCCTGGCTGGGTAAAATATGATAAAAGGCTCTACAGCCATGAAGGCCTGTAGCTCTGAAACTCTTCTTGCTGAAGTAATCACTAGTAGCAGAGCTGTTTTCCATGATAAGAACTTTATATCAGCAGTAGCAGCTGGTTCAAATGGAGGCAGGGTGAGCTTTTCCAACACATAATTGAGGTCCCATGCAGGTAATGGTGATCTTCTAGGAGGCCTTAAATGTTTGGCTCCTCTAAGATACTGCTTTAGTAAAGGATGTGAAAAGATTGGTGGCTCTGTATTGTAATGAGCCAAAATGGCAGAGGCATGGATTTTAATTGATGAGAAAGATAGGCCTTTGTCGAGCATCTCAGTTAAGTATTGTAATATCTGAGGAATATTTGGTTCTGCTGTATCAGTTCCTTGTGCTTGATTCCAAGCACAGAATCTCTTCCATTTATCAGCATAAGAATTTCTAGTACTAGGCCTTCTGGCTTCCAAAATGACATCCATCACATCTTTACTGAGAGGCATTGTTTGTATAACTCCATTATCAGCCATGCTGCCAGGTTCAGTGTCTGGAGCTGCTTGTGCAGTATCTGATTGTTTTGCTGGGACAGTAGTTGAGGTCTTTGAGGTAAGGTCCAAGCTGGGTATTCAGACAAGTTCCTTAGGATTGGGTACCAGTATTGGCGGGGCCAGTCCGGAGCAATTAGTATCATCTTTGGTTTCTCTTGTCTGACTTTTAGGAGGACCCTGGGAAGAAGAGGCAGAGGAAGAAAGGCGTAAACTGATAGGTTTTTCCAACTGAAGGATAGGGTGTCCACTTTCCATGCTTGTCTGTGATAAATCCTTGTGCAGAATCTTTTCAATTGATAATTTTGAGGAGAGGCAAATAGATCTATGTCTGGGCTCCCCCATTTCTTTGTTATCATGCTGAAGACTTGTGGATTTAGTTTCCACTTGTGTGGATCCATAAGATTTCTGCTTAAATTGTCTGCCAGAATATTTTGCTTTCCTGGCAGAAATTCAGCTTGAAGATGTATTTGGTAGGTCAAAGCTGTGTCCCACAGTGCCATGGCTAATCTGCAAAGAGGGTATGAGTGTGTGCCCCCTTGCTTGTTTATATACCACATGACTGTGGTGTTGTCCGTCTTTATCAGTAGTTGTCCTGAATGAAGTAAGTCCTTGAAGGCTGTTAGGGCATTTTGAACAGCTAGCATCTCTTTCTGGTTGATATGTAGATGCATTTGTTTTGGGGTCCATATGCCCTGAATGCATCTTCCTGCCATGTGAGCCCCCCAGGCATAATCTGATGTGTCTGTTGTTAAGGTTTGGCTGGCAGGGGGTAGAGTGAAGGCCCATCCCATGTTTTAGAGATATGTCTTTGCCCATCATAGAAACTCCTGTTGTAGGCAGGGAATGAGAGGAGTCATTGTTTCCAGACTGTGAGAATATTGACTCCATAAACTTTTTAGGTACCACTGAAGTTTCCTCATATGAAGTCTTGCATATGGAATCAGTAGGATGCAGGATGCCATGAAGTCCAAAGCCTGCAGAATTTGTCTTGCAGATAACTGGGTTTTTGTTGCCATCAGTTTGAAGCAAGTAGTCAGTTGCCTTTGCTTATCTGGCGTGAGGTAAGCCATCTGGGAAGTTGTATTCAAGCTTGCACCCAGGAATGTTATCTTTTGAGAGGGTACCAGTTCTGATTTGTTTTCGTTTATTGTGTACCCTAGGCATGTTAGAAGCCTTTTCATAAATGCCAGGTGCTGAAGAAGAATGTCCTTGTTCTCTGCTTGAATGAGACAGTCGTCCAAGTAAGGATATATCTGTATACTTATTTGTCTGCAAAATGCAATTACTGGTGCCAGGCACTTTGTAAAGACCCTGGGTGCAGTAGATAAGCCAAAGGGCAGTGCAGAGAATTGGTAATACATTAAGCCAGCCTTGAATCTGAGGTATCTTCTGCACGATTGTCTTATTGGGACATGCAGGTATGCCTCTTTTAGGTCTAATGTCACCAACCAAGCATTCTTGCCCAGCATGAGCAGAAACTGCTGCAAAGTCAGCATTTTGAATTTTGGAATGTGCAGGTATGTGATCAGAATCGATAAATCCAGTACTGGCCGCCAGGCCTTGTCCTTTCTGAGTACCAAGAACAGTCTTGAGTAAAAACCTTGTCCTTTTTCCTGTTCTGGTACTGGCTGAATGGTCCCCCCATATCCATGAGGGACGTAACCTGTGTCTGTGTCTCTGCCCATTGATTTTTTGGCAGATCTGGCCAACCGTTTGCCATTGGCAGAGTGTGGAAATGGAATCTGTATCCCTGTGATACTATGTTTAGTACCCACTTGTTCTGGGTTATTAACTGCCAATTTTGAGCAAAAAGTGCTAATTTTCCCCCTAAGGATGCTGCCAAAAGATAAGTGTTTGGTGTAAACAGAGGGAAGTCACTGGGACTGTTTTCTGTAGGTTTGCGCTTTATCTCCTCCAGATTTGGAGGTAGAAGCGCCCCATTGCTTTGACCTGTATGAATCTTGCGCCTGGTATCTGGAACCCTTACGGCATCTGGATTTGCTCCTGTGAGCTCTGTCTGACACAGGAAAGGACCAATTTTTTGTAGGCCAGTGTCTACTGAATCGTGGTGGCTGCACTTGTAAGAAGTCTTTAACAGTTTGCATAGACTTAGCTTTGTCTTCCATTTTCTTTAAAACCTCTTCTGCCTTAATACCAAACAGAGTATCATGCTGTAAAGGTGCATCTAGCAATTTAGCTTTAACATGATCAGGCAAATTTTGTTCCTTTAGCCAGGCATGCCTCCTAATCACAGATCCAGTAACTGCGGCCCTGCAAGAGGCCTCTAAGGAGTCAAAACCACATTGCAAAGTTTGCTTTCCAACCTGTTCAGCTGCATGCAATAATTCCTGCAATTCTTTATTTTCTGCACATTCAGAAATCAACATCATTTTCTGTTTCAGCAATCCCATAACATGTTGTTGATACTTAAGCATATGAAATTGACAGTTTAAGGCCCTGATTGCCAAGATTGCAGATGTATAAACCTTTTTTCCCCATCTGTCCAGTGCGCTTGAATCTCTGTCAGAGGGGGTAGAATTTTTTGCTGTTGAGGCCTTAATTCCATTTGGACCCTGTGAAATAGTTTCAGGATCAGCAGCAGGGTTTCCAAATAAAAATTTATGTGAGTCAGGGACCCTGTAATATCTGTCAGGCTTACTGGGTGCCGGAGGTAAGGAGTCAGGGGTCAAGCTTGACTCCGAAAACACATCATCCACAATGTCTAAAACGGGGAATGGCCAAAGGCCTGTTTTGAGGGAGAAGAAGGAAATCCCTGAGCCTCTTTTTTGATTCTGAGAAATCTTGACTCTCCCAGTGAAAATGCTCCCTCAAAGTATGCAAGATTTCTCCAAATGAATAATCCTCAGGAGGAGATGCAGATGGTATAGACTCCTCTGCATCAGAATCCTCATCTAGAGGTATAGATAATTCCTGATCAGAAGAGGAATCAGAAGAAACAGAAACCTGATCTGAAGATTCATAATCAGTGTCGTGCCTAGGCCTCTTATCTGGAGGGGTATGGGTACCCCTGATTAAGGTAATAAGGTCTTCAGCCATTTTGATCATTTGATTTTTAGGCATAGAGGCCTGTGCACATGGCTCATGCGTCAGTTTTTTAGTTTTAGAAGTTGCTTTTGTCTTTGGTTTTGCAGCTGTCATCGGTTTAATATACAAATGTTGAGGACTGAATACACCCTCAGAAGCTGGTGCCTGCTCAGTGGCTCCGGACCCATCCGAGGGAGATACATCCATCGGTCCAATACCTTGAGTATCTTGCGGCATGCCGGACTCCATATGGGTGTCGGTAGAGGCCTGCGACTCAAAAGTAGTGGGTATCAGGGGCTGCGAAAGCGCCTCACTGAGTACCGGTGAACCGGCGACCAGCTTAGGAAAAGCTTCGTCGTTGGTTTTGGATCTTGACTGCCTTTCTCTGTCCTTTTCTTTGCGTTCTTTATGTACTCTGGTAGTTGGATTGCTATCCGACGACATTTCTGGGTAATTAAATCTGTTTCCAAAATACTTTGAGGCAAAAATATACCGACACTTAATAGTGCGTTGATTAAATATAGCACAAAACCGACAGCCAGGCACATTGTGATCAGGGCCTAGGCAAGGAATACAGTATAAATGGAAATCCTTATGAGGTATTTGCTTCCCACAAGTAATACAATTATTATTTTTTTCTGACATCGGTATGGAACAAGAAAAAAGTTTCCCCAATGGGGTACTTAGCTTTAGTGAAGACTTCGGTTCTGAAACTCAAACTCGAATATTTCAGTAGTCGGCTGACCGGCACTTGCGAAATGCTTCTGCTTCGGGCACCACGCGGCAAGAATGACTAAAGAAAATGGTGTCGGCTGCATGTTTTATACCCCTGACGACCTGACGTCATGGAAGAGAAGACAGCAACCGACGCAGGACCCAAGACTTTGGAATTCAGGCCAACTGAGGGCAACCTGCCAGCAGATTACTCAAATGTAAAGACTGCAACAGTGAAACACGAAGAACATCTGCAACTTAAGAAAAAGGACTACCACAAGAGTCCTACTTAAACTCTTGATTATTCACCTTTACATGATTCACCTTAACCTGACAGAATTGCTGACAATATGTAAATATGATGATGATCTGAAAATGGAAAATATCATCCCATAGCAGAAAACCAAAAGACCTTGCAAGGTTCTGTAGAATTGATGAGAGTTTGGTTTAAGTAAAGATCTGATGTTGTCAATCTTCATTCATTCTTGACGATCTGATCTTTGGAACTGGTTCAGCCATTATACAGCTCACACTAGCCAAAAAACTCTCGAGCTAAGATTTTACCCACAATCCCTCTCTCTTCATTACCTCAGATCTCATTTGCCACTCTGTCAGCAAGACACATCAGCTGTTGCTCTCACCTAAGTCTTAAAATTTCTTATATCTTCTTGTTTTTTTGCTACCTATATATATATATATATATATATATATATATATATATATATATATATATATATTTTTTTTTTCTGATTATACCTTATATTTCACAGCTGGGTGTGTTAGGATTCTCTACCACGTACCTCTGGTAATCTCCATTACCATTGTTGGTAACCCTTCTCCCACCTTTCTTACTGTTTGCGGTAATTATTAATACCATTGTTGGTATTTCTTTTTTTCTTCTCTTATACCCTTTTGGTATTTCTTCTCTACCATCATTGGTAGACCTTCCTACAGTCCTTTCTGTGTTTAGTTGTTACCATAGTTGTTACCTCTTTCAAAATGGTGCAAAAGCATAAGGGCACTTCAGGATTTAAACAGTGCTAAGACTGGGGAAGAAAGATGCCCAGTTCTGATGGGCATCTTTCGTGTGTTTATTGCCTAGGAGCACCTCATCTTTACCAAAATTCTGACACCTGCCAGGCCTTTAGTAACCGGGCCTTGGTCAAGCATTAGAATAAGCTCATTTTGAAGGGCTTAATAAAAACTACCATTAGTGAACCTTTGTACAAGTCTTATCCCCCTAAATCAGACCCTGTCAAAAAGAAGAGCCACTTGGTACCTGCATGTAGATGCTCACTGCACCTGTAGCACAAAAACATTAGGCTACGGTTCTGACAACCTCCACAGAACCAAAAGCAAAAGTACCAAAACTACAACTTAAAGAATCCTCAGCACCAACTACTTCCAACATGGTGCCTTTGGCACCAGCATTGGCACCACCATATTTAGTTTCCAGCTAGGTGCCGACTTCTTTAAAGGTGCCTCAGCAGGCTCTGCCCACCCCCACCTTTCATAGACCCTTTTGCATGCCAGTTGCTCAATCCCTTTTTGGAATGACCTGACTTCCCTTTAGGATTGTCTGTTCGATCCTCCAGGAGTCTCTATGAGGTAGACATCATGAGACTGGTGGATCAGCTGCTGGTGGCCAGAGGTATTCCTGCTCCTTTTCAGGCCCCTCCCCCTCCAGGAGTTGGGATATCTTCTCCAAGGACTCCTTCATTGTCTCTCCCTCTGACTTCCACTGGAACTTCAGACCCCAGCACTTTCGATCCCCCCAGTACCAGCTGTTCTGGTGCCATTAGTCATCCCTATCTCACCACCAGATGTTTCTCTGACTTCTTCAGTCCCCTCCTCGGGGACTGAAACTTCAATGTTGGTTCCAAAGGTCTTGGATCAGCTCCAGATTTTTATGAGGAGCTGACCTTGGCTCTCAGGACTTTGTCTGTAGTGAATCCTTCCCCAGCTCCTGCTTCAGAGGGCAGACTCTCAGGGCAGGGTGTGACCCTGGTTCTGAGGTGGTCTTTCTCAGTTCCAGTTTCCCACTCTTCCTCGGGGGGGGTCCTGCCTTCCAGGTTATGGAGAGAGCTTTAGCCTCTGCAGGCTGTCAGCTGGTTCATCCTATATTGGAGTGTCACATTACCATATCTTCTGGTCCAGAGCTAAAACCAATTTCCACAACAGGACAGCGAGCACAGACACTTCAACTTAGCCCTATACAGGGCCCCTCTTCTTCGCAGTCTTCTTCCGAGATCCCCACTGAAGAACCTCTGCAGAAGAAGACATGCAAGAGGAATTACTAGATTCCCCAGAAGAATCTGTCACAGAGGACCTGGATTTCAATGAAAGGGAAGGTTCCCTGTGGTCACCTCCTGAAGATGTCTCCTTTGGAGACATCCTAGTTATCCTCAAGCAGAGAGGTGACTGAAAGCCTCAAGACCCGACCTCAGAGGAATCCATGTACTTGCAAGCATTTGGTGCTCAAACATCTACTTCCTAGGTGGCCCCACCCACTGGTGATCTTATTAAGCTGAGCATGCAGTGGGCTTGGAAGGCCCCTGATTCCATAGAGCCTATTCCCCAGAGACCGGACAAAATTTTATCACCTCCTGAAGACCACCAATATTGGGCCAAGGGTTTAGCAGTAGATGCCATGGTGATGGTGACTGCCACCAAGAAAGAACACGCCAATGAGAGTTCTATTGTCCATCCACCTAACTGGGAGTCTAGGATGATGGACAGATTTGGAAAGTGGGTCTACACTTCATTGACCTTCGCACTCAGGTCTTTGAACTTCATGGCACATTTTACTAGACTCCAGAGAGATTTGATTAACAAATTCTCAGATACTCTAGCTGGGGCAGGTTCTGACAAGGTGCAGAACAAGGCCGCCTCTCAGTTAGTCACCCTGGAGTCTATACTGTCCATGTGGCTCATTGCACATGCAGCCAAAGGCATGACCAGAGCAGTGGGTTCTGGCATTGCTATAAGACACCATGCCTGGATGCACTTGTGTGAATTTGTGGAGCCCTTCAAGTCTTCCTTCACCAGTGTTCCTTTTGATGGATCATTTTTGTTCAGCTCCAAGTTGAAGGATACACTAGCCAGGTGTGAAAAGGGTGGAAAGACCGGTCTGCTGTGGACATTCATTTTTCTACTCCTCAATGATCCTACTTCAGGAGTCAGAGGAGTGGAAAGATGTGGTTCAAAAAGTCCCAGGGGCCTTTTCAGGACACATGTGGTGGCTGCCCTTGGGCAGAGGGGAGAGCTGGCATGGAAGACACTGACTGAGAGGCAGAGGTGACCCATGAAACAAGGATTCCAGAAACTCTATCTCTGGACAACCCTACCAGCCCTCCTGAAAGGAGGCCCAATTGCTTACCTCTGAAAGCAGCTGGGGGAAGACTCTCACTGCACTTGACAGCCTGGTGACAAATAACCTTAGATTATTGGGTACAGAGAATCATTCACAGAGGCTATCACATCCCCTTCACCCTTTTCTCCAGTGTTCCACCCTATCAGAGGGATCAATCAGCCATAGAAGTTAAAAAGCTGCTAGAAAAAGAGTCATCCAAGAAGTCCTGCTAGACCAGATAGGAACCGGATTTTACTCCAGGTTCTTTTTAGTGCCAAAGAAGATGGGGGGACTGGAGGCCTATGTTGGACTTCAGCCTTCTGAACAAGTTTTTTCAGCAGACAAAATTTCAGATGGTCATGGTTCAGTCTCTTCTACTCTTTCTAGAGAAAGATGATTGGGTGTGCTGTATAGACCTTCAAGATGCATATTACCACATAAAGATGGACCAACACTCAGGAAGGTATCTCTGCTTTTGGCTAGGGGCCCATCATTATCAGTTCAGAGTTCTGCCCTTTGGCCCCACCACAGCCCCTAGAGTTTTCATCAAACGCATGGTAGCAGTCATGGCATAGCAGAATGTGATAGTGGACAAGTCATCTGTGAGATTACACAGATTCCAGGTGTTTACTTATCTAAACGACTGGCTCCTCATCACCCCTACGAGGCATCTACTGCTTCAAGCCACAGACTTCATCATACATTTGTTCAGTGCCCTGGGCATAACAGTCAACAAAGAAAAGTCACAGCTGTCTCCCATTCAAGGCCTAGAATTCATAGGAGCCTGCCTCAGCACAGTTAGCTTCTCTACCCTTTCACAGGCTTCAAAAGACAAAGTCTCAAGTACAGCTCATTTTAATGAAAAACAAAGTGCCCACTATACTTGTTCTTCATGCCTCAGGATCTATGGTGATGGCTATCACCCAGGTTCCCTTGGTGAGATTTTGCATGAGGATACTTCAATGGCTTCTGGCCTACCAATGGTCCATCCTATCTCATCCGATGACTCACCTGATCTTAGTAACAGGACATTGCACAAAGGATCTACCCTGGTGGATGCAGTCAGAAGAAATCCTAATGGGCCATCCCTTTGTTTCCCCACAACCCAAGGCCATAGTGACCACAGACACCTCCCAGATGGGGTTGGGGGGCATTATCTGGGAAGAACAGTCCAAGGTACTTAGTCTCCACAAGAGGTCAACTTGCACATCAATGCAATGGAGACGAAAGCAGTGCTCCTAGCATTGCAAGCCTTTCAATCTGCTCTTCCTCTAGGAACAGTTTTGATCTAGTCAGACAACATGTCAGTGGTTTGGTACATCAACAAACAGGGTGGAGCCAAATCCTACCCCCTTTGCCAGGAAGCTCTCAGTGTGTGGCAGTGGGCAATATCTTCCAGCCACTTTCTTGTGGTAACACATATCCCGGGGAGTTCCAATGTGATAGTGGACAAGCTAAGCAGACACACATTCTACTGCCTCATGAGTGGTCTCTTATTCCCAAAGTGGCAAAGGAAATCTTTTGCCGATGGGGCCAGCCTTGCTGCGATCTCTTTGCTTCCCCAACCAGCAATAAGTGAAGCAGCTACTTTGCCCTAATCTCCCATCAGGGGGAGTTCCTGAAAAATGTTCTCCTTCTCAATTGGCCCTTAGGTCTTCTTTATACCTTCCCCCGTTTCCCCTCATACCCCTCTTCCTAAAGAAAGCCTAAAGGTTGTGAAGCGAAATTATTCGCATTGATCAAATTTGATTCCCCTTTCTTTGGCCTCACTTGATTCACAGTCCTTGGATTCTGGACAGGACAGTCTCCTACAGGGATTGGTGCATCCCGACAAATGCTCTCTCAAGCTCACAACTTGGTTCCTCCAATTATATTAGTCACCAGGCAGAATAATATAACTTCCTCCATACAAACAATTCTTCTGGCTTCCCATAGACCTTCCACCAGGAGACTGTATTCCAGTAAATAGAAGATAGTTTCAATTTGGGCTTCTGAAAACAATTTAGACCCCTTTTCAGCACGTGTTGAAAAAGTTTTGGAACTTTTAGCCACCCTTTTTGATCAAAAAGCTTCTGCTTCCACCATTAGAGTTCAGTTAGCAGCCATTTCTAATTTTTACAACAGATACGATGACCATTATTTAATTTCCCATTGCCTATGCAAGGTCTTTCTCAAAGATGCCTTACATCTAAAACCTCCATTCAAAGAACCCTTAGCTCGAGGGATCTAACCTTGGTTTTGCAATCTTTAATACTATATCCCTTTGAAACAACGACCTCTTGCCATCTCAAATTCCTTTCCTGGAAAACTCTTTTTCTAGTAGCCATCACTTCTGCCAGAAGAGTCTCTGAGATCCAGGCATTATGTGCAAAACACCTGTATATCATTTTACATAAAGACAGGGTGTCATTGAAAACTAACCTTTCCCTTCTTTCTAAGGTGGTCTCTGAATCCAATATTAATCAAACTATTGAGTTACCAGTTTTCTTCCCCAAGTTTTCCAACAAAGGTGAATATTGCTTACACTTACTGGACATACATATGCAACTACATTTTTTACCTGAACAGGACTAAGTCCAGGAAATCAGATCAATTGTTCATTTCCTTTTCAGGTCCAGTTGTGGGACAAGCTGTATCAAAAGTGATCTTATCTAAAAGGCTGAGAGTTTGTGTTACTGTTACCTTTATTTATGCACATAATAACCAAAAGTTACCTGCGTCTGTTAAAGCACATTCAACCAGACCAGTTGCCACATCAGCAGTTTTTCATTCAAAATCTTCTATGGATGAAATTTGTGCAGCTGCAACTTGGGCTACACCTTATACCTTTATCATTCATTACAAATTGGATATGGTCTCCAGGGGAAAAGCATCCTTTGGCTCTATGGTTCTCAGGAATATCCTTCCATAAGGTCACCCAGGGACTGGAGTAGCTGGGGACTCTGTCCCATTCATCAAGAATAAATGAAGATTGATGACATCAGATAAAGAAGTTATGTACTCACCATAATGTTTCATTTGTGTTGTCGATCTTCTTTCATTCTTGACATCCCATACACCTTCCCCTTCCTGTAGATTTCCTGAGGGATCAAACCCTTGTCCTGTGTTTCCATAGGGTTGTTTCCTTGGACATTGCTTCTGCTTATAATTCCTGTATATATTCTTGCTATGATCTGCAAACTCAAGCTGAGGTAATGGATAGAGGAGGATTGTGGGTACAGTCTTAGCTCGAGAGTTTTTTGGCTGGCGCGAGCTGTATAATAGCTGAGCCGGTTCCAAAGATCGGAACCGAGTGCCATTCATCAAGAATGAAGGAAGATCAACAACACAGACGGAGCGTTATGGTGAGTACATGACTTCTTTTTATATGAAGACATATACCAACAAATCAGCACATATGTCTCTTGTGCTTAGGAAATTTTTCACCAGCTACAGTTTGAATGGCAATACATTGAACAACATGGATATTTAGAATGATATGGATATCCTAACAGACAGGAGTCTTAATTTTAAAAACTACACTGAACAGATTTGTTTCAGAACCAGCACATTATCAGTCTCTGTACTAATAGCCCTCCGGGATAGATCCAGAGAAGTTATGGTCGTATTGTTTCCTAATGTTATTAGATTGGTTCTAGAGTTTTCTGCTCATCTATGGTTCCCTAGTAAATATTATCAAATAAATTACAGTTAAAGGTCGCAAAAAGGGTGGACTAAGTAAGTGGCAGGTCTGAAATAGTTTGAGTACAAGACTACATTTAAGATGTCTGGACATATACTCACTGTCCTACCATAAGCTTAAGGGGAATCCTGTTGTGCTGTTTTGAGCTTTCAGAAATAAGAAATTGTTTAGTCCTTATTCACTGGAAAACAAATATACCAGTTTAAATCTGTGTGGATCTAGGTGGACTCTAATGGGAGAACATGCGATCAGTTGAATTAGACAGGAATGCTTTACAGAATGAGTGGTCCGACTATTGCATGCTCTACTTGTTTAATGAAGGAATGTTAACTTTGCAGACACTTTTAAAGAAAATACCTGATTTGACATCTGCTAATTTTATCACATGAAATGGAGCTGGAGTTTACCAAGTTTTCTATGTGGAAATTCATATGTATGTGTGTCAGAATTAGCTCCTTACCAGAAGTGGGATAACTGACAGCACAAGGCTTGTCATAAACTGGGATCTAGACAGAAAAACAGTGAATTACAAAACTCACTGGATATACTTGTCACTCTACTTAAACATTTTTACAGGGTTTAGACCCCCTGCATCACCAACATACAAAGTTGCTGCTCAAACACCACTATAGTTTATATACACTAATTCTGAGATCACTGTACCTCAGAGTAGGGAAAATAGTTGACATACTGCAACCACAGACTTCATAAATATCATCCTCACTTTCACATGTTTTTCTGCACTTTTAAGTATTGCACATGTGGTCCTTGAACTTTACGTGGGCACCCATCAAAATCATTGTGTGTAAATTAAGTCTTTCTGTATAAATTCAATAGTTTTCTTTCTGTATATAAGTTTCAAAGACATGTGTCTGAAGCATTTCTCCCCAGGCCTCTACTGAAAATAGGATTTGTCTTCGTCGGACTTTCCCAGTCAACAAATGTTAAAAAAATAAATAAATAAATATCAAATAATAAATAAATTATATTCCCTTTGGATAAATGTGGAAAATATATTATCAGTATAACGTGATGTAATGCACTCTCTGACATACTCCAGGTGCAGGCCTTTGTCCTCTTTTCTCAGTTTATATATGAGCAAAATATACCAACACCAAGAAACATCTGGATAATACAGTATGCTGATGACTTCATACTTATCAACAGTGCTAAAACACAAAATAATTCAATTATTTGTTGAAAGATTGTACACTAATAGTTACTAGATACCCACAACAAACATATGTAATGAAAAGAAAACAAAAGATGATCTCATTCGGAGATTGAATCATTAGGTGTAAACTGTAAATATGTGTATAAATATATATATATATATATATATATATATATATATATATATAAGCTGCTAAATAACTGCACCATCTAGGCTTAGACTGCATTCGTTTCAGTTGCATAGAATCCTATATCATTCTGAGCAAGACACTTAACTCAGTTAAGGCAGTCACCTCTGAAAACTGGCAGGTGTACCTAACTTTTTCCTAGCCAGTTAATAATACAGAGTTAAAGGAAAGAAGAATACAATTTCATGCTTTATCAATGGTTGTATCATAGCGTGTTTTCTTATTCTATAAACTGCCTTTGCTTCCCATAGATATTCACTTGCAATTCCTATTAAATGAATTTATCCTCACACTAGTGAACTTTATATTTTTAATATAATCTTGCTTCTCTGGTATTTTTTTGTACTGGCATCTTTTTTCTTGTCCTATTTGGTGATACCAAGTTACAAACAACACTGCTTTAGCATTTCATATGGCGAAAGATATTTATAATTTAAACAGGAGAATTTGAAAGTGTTTTGAATGCCACTTCCTCTTGTTGTATATCATTGGAAAGCTTAGCATCCAGTGTGGGGGCACCCCAATCACAACACTGCACCAGCGTAAAAGAAAAGGAAATATATCTGTTTCTTCAGAATTAGTGTGGCGTCTGTGGTAGCCATCAAGTTGTAAGGGCAGATCCCCCACCAAGAATAGGGTGCATGAAGTCTCAGCCCCCTCAAAAAATGTTTAGCTATTTCATTCAGTTTAATGTGCCATGGTTGTCTGTCAGGCAGAAGGAAAATCACCAGTGAAAGATAGTATGTGATAAACTAAACTTCATTACAATAAAGTAGATCCTTCACTGATAATGACACTGGCAAAAAGAACTTTAGGTTTGTGAAAAATGTACTCTTCTTTATTTTGTTAAAGGAATTAGGACTAGTAAATAACAGTTTCACTTCTCAGTAGCAGGATGGTTATACTAGATAGCTAAGTAATTTAGTCAATCCAAAAAATATGCACATTTTGGTGGTAACTGCATTGACTCAAACTCAGGCATAGCCATAAGCTCCTTAAGCACTGAGTTATAGCTACTCACCTGTTACATAGATCTTTGCCTAAGCTCTAGGTCATTGTAAGTAACTTATACAGTCTCCCATAAAGTTGGACATTACAAGTTTTAAAATGGTTATATGCAGGCTGCTGTGCTCCTAATTTGTGTACCTTTTATCACTTAAATCATAACGAGAAAACTTTCAAAACTGTGTATACCTTATTCTCAAAAAAAGTTTTAAAATATCATCAGTCAATGCAGTATAATCAAAGACCAAGTTAAAACTGGCTACTTATTTATTCAACCAGTCAAAATGTGTGCAATGGCATGTCTAAAGGCAACTACAAAAAGGTAGCTGTGAACCAATAAATTCCAATGAACTGTTCAGCTGATCATCTGACAGGAATTACTGATCACTAGTGATATATGATTCCAATCTAAGCACAGCAGGACTGTACTTAAATAGGGGGCCCCATCTTTTAATATTTTAGCACTCCCACCCCTCTTCATCGAGAATCAGACTTGCAGTATGTTCATCAACGGTCCTCATAGATGACTTGGTAAATGAGTCAGGGGACATTAGAGTGCCTTATTTCCTTACCAGTCACACATGATCTACAACTGCATGAGTGTGAGACATGTGCTCTACTGCACGTTTCTGTCAGTAACCACCTCATTTAACACAGTCTGTCTGCAGCTCCACCTCAGCAGCCTAACAAAAACTCCTAGGTAACACAGAAAGTCCACCAATCCTCCAAGGAGTGGAAAGGAGGTCAGGTCTTTGCCTCTCATTTTGATCCTCGGGCATGTAAAATGCTTCATACATATATCTATATCAGTGTATACTGAAACCTTTCCTTTCTGCCCCTAGGCCATCCCTTCATTTCATAGCTTTTGTAATACAATTTTAAAGAACACAAAGGAAGCCTGACAGGCTCCAAATACTCTACTACAAAACAAATTGTAATTGGCTGGGTAGCCGCCACTGCAAGCTATTTTGACACAAAAGTGAAATCTTCATCACAGCCATTGTATTTAGGGCCTGGCATTTCTGAAATCCAATTGTTGCTGATACTTATATTGGAAATTAACATCTGAAAGTTATTAGTAAACATCAATCTACCTAACCATCTTACTCTTTCAACAAACATATTATATGAAGTTTAACCTTTTTGCATTAGAAAGCTCCTTAAACATTCACAGTTTTATTTCGGCCAGTGATGCAGTAATAACTGTGCTTGTAATATCATTGACTATTACTACGACATGTACAGTCATGATACTACAACATGTACAGTCATGATATTACATGTACAGTCATGATACTACGACATGTACAATCATGATACAAAGGTGCACTAAAATTCAGTGCAGGAGGGGCTTACAGGAGCTGCCCTGGGAAGGTTATGCCTTCAGGTATTTTGCAATGATTATTAGCTGTGGCTTCTTCACATATTTGATGCATCTCTTCAAGGATTTATGCCTTCCCGTTTACTGTTAAGTGTACTTTATTCATATAGTTTGGTCTCCTAAAGCAGAATTAAATCATTAATAATAATGCCCCCCTTTGGCATGTGTTTGCCCTGACACATGCAATAACTGGAACAGTTAAGAGATACCTTATTAAAACAATACAAGGTCTAAATAACAGGTCTTATATGGACCAACTCAAAGGCCTGTCACTATACCCAGTATCCTACAGCTTGCTAAGAGGTTATCTGTGTTTGGTCTACAAGACATCCTCTGACCCAATACTTATGGAGTTACTGCACATGAGCAAGTCAAGTATCATCAGAAATACTCAGTCTAGGGATCTAAACCTCTTCTGCAACATAAACAGAATGGTTTGGAGGAACAAGTGTGTTGCTCATCTTTCTCTGACATTAAAGACAAGCAAGCAGGGCATTTCATTTAAAAGCTTTAGTATATAGAAACACATTAGGATGGATAGCAGTATCATAAAATATGAACAAACTGATTAACAGGCAGACCTTACATATATACATGTTTACATATCTCAACAGCTAACTACAAAATGGCAGTCAAACTTGCACATGCTCAGTATTTATACACTTGTGTAAGCCCTTGGATAGCTTCTTAAAGGTGCTTTCACAGATATTGATCTACATCCTCCCTCTTTAAAGGATTGGCCTTTAAAAAAAATAACATTAGGGTTAGACATGCATTACTATAGGCATTAGAAACAAAACACAAAATATTCATGTCCAAGTTGTTTCATATCTGTTACAAGGTTTAAAGATACAACTATATCTCGTAACATAACAGTTTGGACCAAATTTAGTAACAGGGACTGTCTTCAGTGAACAGCTTGCATCAGGAACTTCTGGGTTCGTCACTGGAACAGGAATGTCCTCTGGAACTTCCCCTGGAAATGGAATCTGGTTTAGCTGAAGTGGTTCTTTCTGTTGATGTGGCTCAGTGCTATTACATACTGAACAATGTGAAAGTGCTCTCTCAATGTCTCATGACATAGAAGGCCAAAATGTTAGTCCTGTCGCCCTTCTTTTAGTAGAATTGGTTCCTGGGTGACCATGATGCAATATAGTAATGTACTCTGGTTGCAAGGACTTCTGAACAACTACCTTCAGACCTTTCATAATGATACCTTTGTCAGACAAAATCTCATCTCTGTATGTAAAATAAGGTTGCAATTCTTGAGGTAAACTAGATTGCTTTGATGGCCATCCTTGATTGATAAAGTGGTTGAGCCTTTGTAAAACTGGATCTGTGGCTGTGTGGTCTCTCAGCTCATCAAGATGTGTGGAAGAAAAATGTCTCACTTCCATGACTTCAAAATCAAGGTTCTCATGCCTGTGCTGTTCTGTGGTGTTTCTGGGCTATCTAGGTAATGTGTCAGCAAGATAAAGAAGTTTGCCTTTCTTGTAGACAAATTATACTTTTCTAATCTCAGCATCATACATTGCAGTTGGGCTGGAGCTGAATGCATAGGCTTTCTCATGATAATAACTAGAAATCTAGAGATAGGTGGTCTGTTTCAATCTGGATAGCTCTACCATAAACATAATCATGGAATTTTGAACAAGCAAACACACTTGCCAAAATCTCTTTCTCGATCTGGGCATACTGCATTTCAGTTTAGGTAAGAGTTCTCAATGCAGAAGCAACATGTTGATCCTCTTGTAGAATGACTGCACCAAGACCAAATTTTGAAGGATCACAGGAAAGTGTAACTGGTTTGTGAACATTATAGTATCTGAGGGTTGGTGGACTAGCAGTTCTCTGTTTCAGAACATCAAATGCTCTTTGGTGTTGCTCCAGCCAAGACCAGGATACATCTTTATGTGTCAGCTATCTGAGCAGAGCTGAAAGTTGGCTTAAGTCTGGAATGAATTTGCCTAGATAGTTGACCATGCCAAGAAAATGTTGCAGAGCTTGAATATTGTCTGGAGCTGGCATCTCGAGAATGGCTGATTGCTTTGAAGGGTCTGATCATAGGCCCATATTAGTAAATAAACAACTAATATAACTAACTCCTTGTAGCCTGAATTTGCATTTGTGTGGACTGAGCTTAAGATTCACTTGATGTGCCCTTTCTAGAACTTTTCTGAGGTTTCTGTCATGTTCAGCAAAACCATGACCTCCTACTAGCATGTTGTTGACTATAATAGCACAAGGTTACCCAGAAAAAATTTGCTCCATCGCTCATTGAAAGACTTCATTTGCAGAATTTATCCCAAATGGCATTCTCAAAAATCTGTACCTGCCAAACAGAGTACTAAATGTAGTGAGCAATGAGGATTTTTTGTCAAGCTGAATTTGTCAGAATGAACTCTTTGCATCTAAGACAGAAAAAAACAGTGGTATTTGACATCAAGGTTGCAACTTCTTTGACTGTGCACATTGGATGATGAGGTCTTTTTAGTGCTTTGTTCAAATATCATGGATCAATACATATTCTGAGGTCATCTGAACTTTTCTTATGAGCTACCACCATGGAACATACCCATTCAGTTGGAGTTTCAACTGGACAAATCACACCTTGTCGCACCATTTTATCTAACTCGGCTTTGACTCTGTCCTGCATGGCTATTGGAACTTTACATGCTGGCCTGATAACTCGACTGACCTCTGGGTCTAATTTCATGGAGTACACAAATGGAAGATTGCCTAGATTGTCTTCGAAAAGATCAGCATCGGTATAAAAAATGTACTGGGCAAAATTAGAGTAGTGGTCTTTTAAGATGAATTGGTGGACTTCTTTATTAAATGACAACAGTCCCATTTTCAAACTGTTTCTGGCCCCTAATAATGACTGGATGTGCCTCTTGACCACATAAAATAATAAGTTGTAGCTTCTTCTAGCAGTGTAACATGAAAGCACTACTGAGCCTTCTGTTTGAATTTCTTTACCTCCATAAGCAACAAGCTTCACACACTTTGCCAAATCAAGCTTTACCTTTACATACTCTAGCAATTGCTTCTGCTGATATAACATTGCACTTGGAACCTGTATCAACTTTGAGCATTGTAGGTTTGGCATTTATCCGAACAGTATAAAATACTTCATTCTTTGCCCTTAAATCTACTGCATTAACTGTTTTGTGAAGCACTGACACACCATCCATATAAAGAGTAGGGTTGCAGCTCTCTAACTGATTGACTCATTTATTGAAATGTTCCCTTTTAATAAAAGAATGTGGGCCTTTTGATTTACAAAACCTTTTGAAATAATTCCATTTATTGCATTTGTGACATTGCTGACCAAAAGCTAACATTTTTTCCCTTTTAGATTCATGACTTCCACCACAATTATGACAGTTGGCAATGAAACTGGGTTGGGGCCCATGCTTTGAGTTTCCTAACTCATCTTTTGCTTCACTGAGACTGTGCAAACTCCAGAATTTGCCAGAAAGTTCTGGGGTTTACCAGTGGGTGTTGAGGGGGCTACAGTTGCTCCCATGTGCTTGGGCCTGTTTCTTTTAACCACGTGCTGCATACTATCAACATGAGCTTTATTACTGTGCCTTCTAGAACTGTTCTCATTTGTAAGCATATTTGTGTGCTTTTCTGTGAGCTCATATATCTGACAAATCTCAATGTCCTTATTCAAAGTTAAATCCCTGTCACAAAGCAAAATCTTTCTCACAGCATCATCTTTAATACCACACACAAGTCTGTCCTTTATCAACTCATCCCTTAAGTCACCAAATCAGCATGTTTTAGCCTTATTTCTCAGGTCAGTTATATATGCTGCAAAAGTTTCACCAGGCTTTTGATCCCTTGTGTAAAATAAGTGCCTTTCCATTGTAACATTTGTCTGAGGTTAAACATTTCTCTAAATTTACATTTTAAGCACTCAGGGCCCTCTCTTGACTCAGCCAGTACAATAATATGATGGTTTCTCCCTCTCCTGGATAGATAGCAGGTGCATACACAAATGAACGTTCCCTTTCTATAGCTTCTAACACAGATAAATTAAGCAGAATAAATGCCTTTGTATGGTCATCTTTATTAGAAAATGCAGCCTGTATGAAAATGCCGTACTGTTGCTCAAACACTCTTCAATTCTCAGCAATATTACTGTCAAACACAAGTGCACTGGGTTTTCGAAATCCATCTGCCATTCTCACTAAGTATACACAAACACACTGAAAATATGGCCATTGTAATTATGTATGAACAAACTGTTCTGTGAGCTTGTAACAACATTCAAATGCACAATAAACTCTCCGAAATACTGTACTTTGTGAAATATGCTGTGTAATGGCTGTATTCTGTGAAATATGCCCTGTAATGGCTATACTTTGTGAAATAGCTTTACTGTAACACTCTACAAACAGGCAAACACTTTATATACTTCTGATAACTGAAATAGCTTTGTTTAATATGAAAAATACATGCTTTGCAAAAATAAACTACGAACAAACTGGTTACAGACAGACTTTACATACATACATGCTTACATCTCAACAGCTAACTACAAAATGATAAAGGTACATACACAGACATTGATCTACAAGGTGTATCTCGCAGGGGATTCAATTGCTCTGGAACAGACTCATCATCCACATAAAGTAAAGCTCATCCATGTCTATATTCAAGCACAAATTGGATTTATGGGTGGGAAACAGAAAATTTTCCCAGGAATATCACTTGTATACTAATGGATTGAGGCAGCTCCTAAATGTTTTATTCAAAGCATGGGTTCTCTCAAATTATTAATGGTATAATACCAGTTATTGTCATCAGGAGTAATGTATAATTACTGACAATGGGACGGGTAAGGTCAATCTAACAGGATAGATTAATTCAAGCAGTAAAAGTGAAACTGACTAGGCTAAAAATGGCTCACAAGTGCAGCTAGCCTAGTACTTACCTATGAACCTATGAACCTATTAGACAGAATTCCTAGAGTACTTAGAAATACAAAGCATTTCTTAAGTAGTCTGTCTCAGTGATACAATTCTATATTGTTGCAAGAATTTTTGTTTGTCACAGGAGATATAAAATCCTGTTTTACAGTTATTCTTAATGCTTATAGTATTAATAGTACTCATACTTATTTATTAAGTAACAGTGACACAATATTTTATATATAAACCTGCTGTGTTTCTTCTTTTCAAAGATGATTTTTTTTCTATAGAGGACTAGGGTCATGATAGGCACAGCATGTGCCAATAGCTATGGATCTCCAGTATTAGCAGTATGGAGAAAAGGCATATCTATTAGAAGGACACATCCTCTACTAATCAAATTGCCTGATTTGTGGATATGTTTTTTACATACAGGGGTAGTAACGATTGTTTATAGCTGTGTTGCACAGTATTTACATATGACTGTGGACTTTCTAGAGTTGTCTGTCAATAGGTCATTTCATAGTACACATTTTTTTAGATATCAACATCTCACAGGATGTGAATGGTGATTTAGCTACAAATAATTTTAAGACAGAATGTAAGAATACTTTTTACTTAAAACAAGTATGCATTTCCAAACACTTACGTAATGATGTAGTTAAAGGACACATGATAAGGGTTGCTCATCTTACTAACAGTGATACAAATGGTGCACTTTCCATGTTAAAATGGGATTTCATAGAAAGGGTATATTCTACGAGTGCTGTCAATAAGGATGTTGAACAAACTTTGAATGACAGAATTGGTAGAATGAAGCCCTTTTAACATCTGATGCTTGTGATACTGCAGTTGGTGCCTCTACATTACAGCAGGATAATAGATTAAGATTTCCTTTGACATATGTTAGAAATGATAACCTTCTGTGACATAATAAGGATAAATTATAAAATTTTAACTGAGATAGAAAGAGTGGTCTGGAAACATTAATCTCCTACTTTTAAAATTAAACCGGATCTTAAAAGATATTTATCTCTTAAGTGAGCCCCAGGTCCAGCTCTGAAGCCACAAAAGACGAGAACTTACTTGTGTAAAAACTGCAATTATTATGGCTATATTTTGGAAAAAATAATTTTATACACCCTTTGACGGGGTGAGCTATAGGCTGACTATAATACATGGCATTTAGAATGTGTAGCTAAATGCATGCAGCCTTCTAAATTATATGCTGGGAAAACAAACAGAAGCTTTAAAGTAATAATCTATGAACATATATGTAATATTAGGAAATCTAATTCTTGTAATGCTTTTGCAAAACATGTTAAGCAGGAAGATGCATCACACTCTCCTAAGTTTGTGATGCTTCCAGTTATGCATATGAATTTAAGAGGTATCATTAAGAATGTTACAGACAATATTGAATATGAATGGATCGCTACATTTTATGGTGAAACAGAACCAAGTCTAAATGATTGCTGCAGTCTGAATCCTGTATTAAGGAAGAGAAGACGTAATTAATTTATAATTCATAGATTCAGAGGCTGCTACTAGGCCAATGTCTTGGGGGGGCCTTTCTAAGCCTAGCCAAGTTTTCCAGAAAGAATTATGATGTCCTGTATCCAAACAGGATAGTGAGGGACAGACATTTATAAGCTCCCTCTGTCCATAAGGGACATGGGTGTCAGGTCCAGTGTAAATTTCCTATTCCTCGTCAACTTGTCTAGGTTGTGCTTAAACTGGGTAACAGATGAACTCAGCTTCACATTATAGGAAAGTTGTTCCATAGAACTGGCAGTATCTGGACACATATCTGTCTCTCTATCATGTTCTGTTTAAGTCACAAACAAAATTCAGGTCCCTAGATCTTGTATTTCTATTACTCTTTGACCTACGAATATGTAGGAGATTCATAAGTGTAGGGTTTGAAGATGCCTTGTAAGTGTAAGCCAGGCATAGATCACCCCTCTGCAATCTATTGGAGACTAAGTAGAGAAAAAGGGCTCTAAGGCACTCTGCATAAGGCAGGTTTGTTACGCCTTGTATTCTTTTTGTAAGGAACCGTTTGAGGTTGCTTTAGTTGATGCATATGCCTAGTCAGATACATTCCAAACAGAACATTGTACTCTATGACTGGTCTGATCAGGGCACAGTACAGTGGGATAATGACCTATTTGGAGCTAGATTCCATGCCTTTACTTATTAGTTGTACAACATAAAAGGATTTCTTCACCACTATGGTCATATGGTGGTTGAAGGTAAGGCTTTTTCTATGTGTGTACACAGATCCCTGATCAACATGATAATTAGATGGATGTTGACTTCCCAAAGGGTACAATTATGCATTTCTTAGACTTGAGTTTAAGAATATGGCTTTGGCACCATTTGTTAGTCAGAGATAGACCTTCTTGAAGAATACTAATGTCTAAAAGGGAGTCAGTGATAACATGCAGCTTGCAATCATCTGCAAATGTAGTTAACCATAAATCTTCAGCTTCCATTTCAGAGAAATATATGCCAAAACGTAGTGGTCCCGGTACCGAGCCCCAGGGGACTGATCTCTTGGTGGAGGTGGCCCCACCCTGTTTTGACCTCCTGGGTCCTATCAGTGAGTCAGCTGGCTATCCAGTGGGTGATAAAATGGTTTATACCTAAATTAGTGAGCTTGCCTATGATGCCTGAGTTTGGTATTGCATCAAAAGCCTTGGCCAGGTTGAGGCAAGCTGTGTGCACAGTCTTCATCCAATGCTTTGGTGACCCTCTCAAAAAAAGTCCACCAGATTTAATAGGTTTAAACTTCCTTTAACAAAGCCAAACTGTGATGGGTCCAGTATTTGCAGGTTACCTATGTCCTCATTTATCATGTCCATGATGATTCTTCCCATGGCTTTACATTTGAGGCTGATAAGACTTATGGGCCCTGTAGTTACCCAGATCAGTGATTGGACCTCCTTTGTGCAGGGGAATGACTTTTGCCATCTTCCATTAATTAGGCACAAAACTGACTGATGGCTCCAGCTGAAAAGTGATTCAAGTAGACCAGAGAAGTCATTTTTCATGCTATTTATTAAACATCCTGGTACGTTATTGGGGCACATTGATGCAGGGTTTTTATAGCCTTGGAAAGTGCATTGATGACCTGTTCCCTAGTAATGGTTGGGGGGATTGTGTTATGTGGTATTTCTTTTGGACTATTAATATATTAATCATTGATTGTGATGTCATCAAGGCTTTTTAAATCATAGTCTGGTTTTAATGTTTTATATAACTTGAGCAAGTGTATATGGTGGCGTGAAAATGTTTGTTTTTTCAATAAAAATTTTCCTTCTGCATGGTTCCTGGTCTGTAGTTTATTTATCTTACATAGATTAAGCCAAATCCCAACTAATGGATACAGGTTATAAGAATCAATATGTAATAGAAAAAGGTAAATTTGGAAGAAGCAAATTATAAACTTAACACACTGAAACAAAAGCTATACATATGTATAATATTCAGTCAGAGACAATGGTGGCAGAATATCTTTTTTTTGATAGAACCAAATCAAATCACTTATATGAGTTTAAAGTTAGTTGATATACTGGACAGATCAATAAGGTCAACTAACAGAAAAGGTTAAGTATTTTTATTAAAATGTGAAAGGGAATTTATTTAGATGTGACTCAAAGGATATGGTTATTACAGTAATCCATGCTCCATTTGATAATAGTCTTGAAAGCCTTCTTGCCCTAATTGTCAATTAAAAAAGCTATGCCTCTACTTATTTGGGTGGGGCAAAAATGGAGCATAGCCTGGAATACAGTTGATCTTTCAATGAGTTACAGGGGCTGGGAGTCCTAGACTTTGAGTTTCATAGTAAAGAAGCAAGGTTAAAAGTTTTACACAGGTTGATTTTATTGGACTATATACATAAATGAAAATCACCTTTAAGTACAAAACTGAGAAAGAGTTTTTTTGAGATCCATAAACTGAAGGTGTATTGTAAAAGATAACAAAATAAAACAATAGCTATAGATGTAATGACCATGATTAAAGAGGTTATAAAGAATACCACTATGAGTGAGTGGCTTGAAGAGCTCTTGCTTATTAATTTAGCAAGAGGATAGGGAATATAGACTGGCAAGTCATAGTACATTTCAAATGATTATTCCAACAAATAGTATATTAGGAACAGCGGATGCAGGGTACTACTCCTTTAACATGGGATATATTTATGGAACTTATGGAGCAAAATGTAATTCCTAAAGAAGTCTTTCATTCATTTTTGATAACTTTAAGAAAACTCAGAATTACATCTTGTCAGGAGAAATGGTTTGTCATTATAGGTGGCGGGGTGGTTAACACAAGGCTGAAACAAAAACACTGGGGTAAAGTGTCATCTTATATAATACAGTCACTTGTGGCTAGAATAATATTGACAAAGAATAGGCCTCTGATAGTTTCTGAATTTTGGTTGTGTACTGATATGTTGTCCATGAAAATCCTGAACAAGTGAGGAGGTAAAACACACCTTTAGCATAGTCCTATTTCTACCATAAACATTGTCAGCTTAATATGCAGAACGCAAACACAACTCTCGCTCCAAAAATACAGAGATGGAGTAGTATGAAACAACAGTCTCAAAACTCCAAACTGTTGTAGCATCTCCTGCAATACAATCCTAGATGTGGTGATATGCTCTCTATAGACCCAAAAAACTGAAGTGGATACTGACACTCCTCTATGAACCCTATCCAATGTTTGTGTAAAGACAAATAAATAATTCATGGTTTCAAGGACAGGACTAAATCTCCACTGCTCCTCTGGAATCAGAAAATCCCCATCAGACAAAGTCATCTTTCTAAAATAGACTTTCCCAAGGAGGTTCAGAAACATGATCAGCCTATAAATGGTACATATTGTCTCGTCCTTGTATTAAAAATGTGAGCTACCACCCCAGTTTGCCAATCCAGAAGTATTGACCCACCCTTCCATGTCACTCTCAAAAGATGCATTATTACTGAAACCCCAACAATATCCAGTACTTTTAGCAATTCCAACTGGATTTTATTCATTCCTGCAGCCTTGCAACAAAAGAACTAATAAATCAATACAATGATGCCATCTATACAAGTGTAGTTTGTACCAATGAACCCTTCCAGAAAGTTCTGTGATTGACTTTGTAGTCATGTCATCAGACTGAGTGCTGTATGTTCTATACACTGGGTCAATGGAGATTCAGAGCAGTCAACTAATCACTATTTGGTAGTGAGGTCAGTTAAATGTCCCCAGTAGCAGCTGAAAAGTGTACTTAAGGTGTTTTCATGTCTAATAAGTTCAGCTTCCAACTCTGAAAAAAAATTATTTTATGTTCTAAGGGAGGTCAGTGATGTTTAAATTGAATGGGTCCTTTTTAAGGTCTAAGTAATTGAGATGTTCACAATAAACTGTAGTCAAAGGGTGGTTGGTGTTTGTCATGGTACTAACTGTAGCATCTGATGTAGGCACCAGTAATGAAGAAATCTGTCAAATTAAGACAAAAAGCCTTCTGTGCAGTACTAGCAGGGAGTTCCTCAAATCTGACCAGCAGGCACTGAAGGGTCAAGTATGCAGTAGCCTGAAGATCCTGTTGTTGTGGAGGGCATTTGGAAATACCATTGAGAATGACTTTTGGATGGCCTCAGACAAGTTCTGGCAAACCATATGTGCCTCATTCTGGGGACCACTGCTCTGGCTGCTCTCAGCAGGTATCTGAAACTGCTGACCTCCGCTGTGGACAATGTTTCGAGGTGGAAAGAATGGGAACATGACAGTCTGAGTTATCTGTTGTTGATACTTAAACGGTCACACAAGGATTGACAAAGTGCTTGACTGTGGTATCTCAATATGTTGGACAGTACTTTCTCACATGCATTTTGTAACACAATCTTCACAGTGGCAAAGTTCACAGAAAAGAAGAAAGATGAGCTTTTTTATCTTTTCCTATTACTCCAACGTAATGGATGGAGCTGTCTGATAAAAGTATGCTATAGGAGTTTTGCACAGTGTTACAGATTACAGCATTTTGAAATGCATTCTGCAGCAGTTTGGGATAGGCAGATAAAGAATAGATAGATTGAAAGAAGGATATTAGAAAAATTATTAAAAGAGACTAATGAATTCAACATTATCTCAGTGCTATACTGACCATTTCTCTTACCTTTGTAAGTGGCACTATATAAAGCTTGTTAAAATGCCATTCTCTAAAGCTATGCAAAGTCTTGCACAATCAATGGTACTCAATAAAATGTGTGGGCAGCTTGAAATAAATCTAATTCTAGCCTAAGTCAGGGATTGTCATATTATTTGACATTGCTACAAGCAGTAACAAATAAGCTTTAACTAATCGACCAACTGCTCATTAGTAGCATCCTAGTTAATTATCTGAAAATGACAACTACATCTTGAAACCAAGCTGCTGTGTAGCATTGAAACCTTAAATCAATGGACAGGTGCTACAATGTCTAATATGAAGTCAGAAAAGTGAAATACCATTGTGAAATTTCAATCTGCAAAGGGGAAAGAAAAAAGTACAGACAGTATCACATTCATGTTAAAATGACTTTTTAACTGGAGTTAGCTCCTTCAGTTAGCAAACAAATAGCTGTTCCTGAGAAATATTTTTGTCAGAGTCTATTTTTATCTGTACTCAGTAATGGTATTAACTCTTTATTTCATAGCATTTACAAAACAGAGCTAGACCAAGAACTATAATCACCTTGCTGCTATCTAACTGAGATGAACTGAGGTGAGCTACCAGCCACAGCTCTGAGCTGAGATACCAGAAAACTAAAGGCTTCTGAGCTTCCCAAAAAACATAAGTTGCCTGTTTTCTTGCTTGACTATACTATTTACTGCACTTGTATGGTGTTCTGCATATTTAATACTGTATTTTAAAAATCTAAACTAAATTCCACTGTTTGTACTGCATTTGCCTGCCTTACTGTGCCCTTTAAATCATATTTTGTTGTTGCAAAGCTTTTTTTGCTACTTTTCACTGTTTGCAAAGCATCTGCTTTGTTTGTTCTGTTTTTATGCCAAACAGTGTTTTAAATAACTGATATGTTTGCTATTTAAAACATTCTTTAGTGTCTCCTTGCTGTTTTTCTGTTGTTTAAAACATTTTCTAGTGTTTCACTGCTGTTTAAAACATTTTTAGTGTTTCCTCCCTAAATTAGAGTAGCTAGTAGCTGTAATATAGTCCAGATACAGGTTGACTGCATCTGGGTCTGTTTATAGTGGCTATTGTATTCTGAGCACATTTTCCAAGACATATTTGATTGAAAGGGGCCACTACTGGTCTGGTACAGTGGTAGTGTTGTTGCCTCACAGCAAGAGGTTCTCCTGTTCGATTCTCGGCTGGAGTGCCTTCTGTGTGGAGTCTGCATGTCCTCCCCACAGTCAAGTGGCCTCCGAAAGACATGCATGAATGGGTGTGCCTTTGCTGAAGGTTGGGCGTCGGGCTGGCAACTCGGCACCAAAAAAATCGACTGCCAATCATTAGCAGACTGGAGTTCCGCTATGGCAACCCCTAACCAGGAAAAGCCAAAAAGACAAACAAACATTTGATTGAAAGGGGCCCTTCTAGATGCTTGTGAGAGAAGTGTGCTGACTGGAACATGTCTGCTGAAGGATGAATGGTCCAGGGCTTGGAGTAAGCACCCTCACTGGTTCTTTTGTTTTTTTTAAAAGTTTTTTAAGTTTTTAGCTTCTGGTATTTAAGCCCCATATTTGAGCAGGTTTCTGCTTGTTTGCACATGACACATCACCGAGCAGTGCCGCACAACTGTGCGCCATAGCTGGACAGATAATTCTGACAATTTTTTCCCTTAGATACAGCTGTAGCACATTGGTGTAGTCCTCATCTCTGGTCTAAGAAGTATTGCTAGTGAGCTGTGACCTCTTAAACAACCAGCCAAAAATCTCATCAGAAATACTCATCTACAGAGCACCTCCTTGATCAGTCCTGAAAGCACCCTCTTTCTGATAATAGTTCTTCAAACCTAGCATTATGGACAGTTGGACTACCCTTGTTTCTCCTGCCAACCTTGTTGACTTGGGTCTCCTGAGGCAGTGTGCAATGTACACTGACAACCCTCTACTAATATCTCACTCTAGTACAGAGTGTGAGATATGTATCTACACCAAGAATATCAACTCCCCTGCTCTCTTGCTGTCAAAACAGTAACACTGAAGAAGTTGTCAACTCACCTACCACTACTCATACACATAGTATGCATCCAACACATAAATCAACATATGTAGAGGTTTTTTCGAAAAACTTACTGAAACAACAGAGACCTCCAAAACAAATGACTGCTACAACTAACACAGTTTCCACAGCACCCAAGACAAACAGCAACACCCATGTCTCACCTGCCAACCCCTTAAGGCGTAACACTCAAAAAACAAATTTTCTTGTCATTGTAGACTCTATAGTGAGACACATGGATGTCCCACTCACCAGGTTAGATAAGGAGAAAGTCACAATCAGCTGCTTGTCCAATGCCAGGATTCATCAGATCGCACATGCACTTAGGTCTCTCGACAACAAGTACCATTATGACTCTGTCATAGCTCATATTGGAGTGAATGACCTGAGACATACCTCACTGGACTATATGAAGAGAGACATGACTGAGCTCTCTCAGTATGTGTTCCAGGCATGTATTTCTCTGGCCTTGAGCAGCATATTACCCTCACCTAGACTGATGCCACAGTATAAACAAAAAATTATCGATTTCAATAATTGGCTTACTTTTTGGTGTCATTCAAGTTTCATCTAGTTTCTATCAGCCAGGATGACATGGTTGATAAACCTCACTGCTTTGCCAGAGACTGTTAGCACCCGGCACCACTAGACTTTCAGCTGTTGGCAAAGACTCTTGACTCCCCCATAGTGCCTTTTTTAGGCAAGGCCTCAAAAACAAAATTGCTGATGTGAAAATTGCCAACCATAACAAAATAAGGGTTATGCTGCTAAACGCTAGGACCTTAAACCAAAAACTGCACACCCTAGAAGCACTTCTATCACTGAAGGATGTAGACATCTTTGCAGTCACAGATACCTGGTTCAAGGCCACCAAGAGTGCCTCAGCCTTGCAAGACTACAATGCCTTCCACACCTTCAGACCAAAAATGAATGTGTGATAACCAAAAGAAACAGCGTTTCTATCGATATTAGAGATAAATTCACCTCCCGACTAGTTAGACTGGACAACTCCATGGAGTTGCTCCATGTTCAGATTACCATGGGTAAGACCCCTATTCAAGTCATAGCTAGTTATAAATCCCCCTCCATGGATCATGATATGCATGAGGCCTACTTGACCAAACCGGAGGCAATCCAGATATTGCCAAACACTGTGGTCATGGGGGATTTCAATTATCCCAGCATCACCTATGGAAACCCACTCTTACCCTAACTCACTAGTGCAAAAGCTCCTTGACTTTATTAACTCAAATGCCCTGGAACAAGTTGTTCAAACCCCAAGAGGACAAACATACTAGACATGGTCCTCACTAACATGACAAACAGATGCACCGCCACAACTGTTGGACCCTCATTAGTTAAATCTGACCACAAATCAGTCACCTTCAAACTGGCACTATCACAAGAATTCACGAAGGGCAAAGTCAGACTAAAAACTTCACCAAAGCAAACTATACCCTCCTAGGGGAAGGTATAAATGCACTCCATGTCCCACCCCAAGCTGGTGGTAACTACACCAAAGCTTACATTAAAGCCCTTCAAAAATCACTTGTATAAGTGTATAAACTCAGCTGTTCCAGTGAGAATCAAAGCCCGAGCCCCAAGTAAAACAAGCCACCCTGGTGGACATCCAGCATCAACAAACTTTACAACAAAAGCAAAAAGTTGCTGTCTAAGAAAACTAAGGTGAGGCCCCAGCAACAGAAAAGCACCTTCCTCAGCCTCAACAGGCAAATAAGACAACATGTCAAATCCTCTAAGGATAACTTTGAATAAAACTTAGCAATCACAGCCAAGGATAATCTACGTATGTAGCTTAAAAGATAAGACCCAAGCATATGCCGAATGAGTGACAACGGTATCACACACACTGATCCCACAGAGATAGTAAACCTGCTAGTGAACAGACTTGGTGAAAATTTCACTCCCTTATCCCCTTCAAACTTATCACAAACCTTGCCCCCACCTTCCCCTCCACCCTACATATCTGAACAGCATGTCATAAAAGCCTTGTCTAAGGCAAAAAACAAAGCCTCTATGGGACCAGATGGCATCATGTCTTCTAAACAAACTAAAACATGAACTAGCATCACCATTAAGTACATTATTCAATGACAGCCTAACCAATGGCTTTGTTCCTGCAGAATGGAGAACAGCTACAGTTATTCCCCTTCACAAAGGTGACCTGACAACAGACCTGGGGAATTACAGACCTATACGCCTGACCAGCCTCATCTGTAAGGCCATGGAATGTATCATTATGGACCTCATAAATAAAGACATATGTGACCTCCAAACCCTGGATCCAACCCAATTCAGCTTCATCAAGGGTAGATTTCTTTAAAAATGTGATCAGGGCCATTGACGAGGGCAAATCTTTGCACACAGCATACCTCGACTTGGCAAAGGCCTTTGATACAATCCCACACTTGGGTATTACCGATAAACTTAGCAAACTGAATGCAAACCCCTTTGTTGTACGATGGGTTGCCAGCTGGCTCACAAACCAGTCACACTATTAAAGTGGGTGACTCCACATCAACCAGCAGACCTGTCACCAGCAGTGTGTCACAAGGGTCAATTCTGTGCCCCCTACTGTTTGGTATATACTTTTCAGAAGTTCAGGCTAAAATTAAGGGGCTATGGCTGACCAAGTTTGCGGACAACTGCAAACTGGGTGCAATTAATGAATCCCCAAATGTTATCAGTATATTTCAGGAGGGTCTTACACAGACCAACGACTGGTGTCTTAGTCATGGTCTCAAACTGAATGCAATGAAATGCAACAATATCTTAAGTACCTATGAAGTGGTAAGAGATCTGGGATCACAAGTAGACTGCGACCTTAACTTTGACCACCCTGTGTCCACTGTGACCATAACTTTCACCACCCTGTGCCTACTGTAGTAAGGAAGGCTTTCTGTTTAGCACACTTGATTAGCAAAGGCACCACCTCTAGAGCTAAGGAGGTTATAATCCCTCTATACTCATCACTAATCAGGCCCATAATTGAGTATAACTCCCCTTTTGGCATGTACTATACAAAACAGCTGCAGCAATTGGAGAGACGTCAGAGGTTTCTAACTAAGAAAATCAAGGGACTCCAGCACGTGCCTTACACAGACTGACTAGAGTCCCTGTCACTATGCTCAGTATCATACAGATGTCTTAGGGGAGACTTATGACTGGCTTACAGAGCAATTTCCAACGCAAACCTAATGATTTTGTTGGACATCCATAAATCAAATAGGACCAGAGCTACCCATTCCAGGGAACTAAATAAGGCCTATATCTTGAATAGGATGTGATGGAGGGACAGATTTGTCTCACAGCGATTGGTGCCTCTTTGGAATATGTTGCTAATTCATGTGAAGCAGAGCACCTCTATGAAAGGTTCAAAAGAGTTCAAAAGAAACCTGGACTAGTGGATGGGGCACCATAAATTCTTACCAGGGAAAGCACCCACAACCCTCCTGGACATGGGCAGTCATTAATAAATACAATCCCGGGCATTGACTAGAGTATCTATGGTATTACATTGGTATGAAGCAGCTAGTTTTGAAATGACCTCTGGGTCAATAGCCTAGTAACCTCCTATGATGATCCTATGATCCTCATAAAGAACCTTTGGTCTCCAAATAGGCAAACCAAGCCAGTCCTATGAAGAATTTCAAGCACACATCCAACCATGAAAGTTTACCTTAAAGAATTTAGAGGCAAATCACTGTTTTAAGTTGATGGAGATTAAAGTATGTAGTTCTATGTCTGTGGAGTCATTTGCTTTATGGAAATCTAAGAGATCAAGGAGGGGTGGATCATTAACAGCAACTATATAAAGAGTTTAAATAAATATTAAATAATGAAATATAATTTATTGCAAAGGAGTTATGATAAGTTACAAATGTTCTGCTACTTCTTTTGTGATCCCAATTTCAAAACCTTTAGATCATAATTTGTTCTTTACTTTGCTCCACTCTCAAGCTGAATTTCTTGACCATCCATGTCACAAACATGTAATAGATTGGCTATGATCAGAGATCCAGCCATAATCAGTGTGTGTGTGTGTGTGTGTGTGTGTGTGTGTGTGTGTGTGTGTGTGTGTGTGTGTGTGTGTGTGTGTGTACTGTAATGTAAATTCATTATGCCAAAAACAATACAGCTAGTCAAGCATTCTATTGAAAATGAAACAAACAAAGCCCTCCTGCACTCCAACGTTCTCTGCTAATTATATATACCAACTGTAAGATAACACCGCAGTGGAGCAAGGACAAATTCCCTGATCTCCATTGTAATATGATTTCCATAAAAAAGCTTCAAGTTTTCAGAAAATTGAACATATGGTCATGACCATATGAAGTTTGAGTTTCCGAAAACTCGACCATCATCTGACATAAATCCATATATATATATATATATATATATATATATATATATATATATATACACACACATAGAAACAGAGAGACAAATAGATGTAGATAAAGATACATATATATATATATATATATATATATATATATATAGATAGATAGATAGATAAATATTTATACCTGCATAGATATATAAGTATGTATTATAAATTATACATTGGCCCTCTTCAAAAGGAACCTTGATGATTGGATGAGAGATAGGAAATTCACCCCGTGGATCATGTCAGTCGCCCTGCTAGACAGGGGCCTGGAGAAGTAAATATTGAGGGAAGAAATATCCACGGAATTGTTATGGCTAGGCTTGCATAGTCCCTAGATAGCCTAAATATTAACAACCTATGAACCTATGAACCTATACATATGTGAGAATATGTTGATTTATTGAAATGCACAAGCATTGAACCATAGGTGATTGATGGTGGCATTTTGATTATCAACCTATCAAAAAACTGAAGAAGTAATTAAAAAAACATTGTAGAAGGAAACAAACACTTTCCTTTTGCAATATAATCACCACAACCCTATCACATATTCAGAAATAATTTGTCATAACATTGGCAGATTTATGGAAAGGCTTTTTTCTAAGGTTTCTAATGGAAGAGGGCAAAGTCATTCACACTGCCTACCTTGACCTGACCAAGGCATTTGACACAATATCCCATTTGGGCATTGTTGACAAACTCAAGAGGTTAGGTACAAACCCATATGTCAACCAGTGGATAGCGAACTGGCTCACAAACAGGACCCAAGAAGTTAAAACTGGAAAGTTCACCTATACAAAGAGGCCAGTCACAAGTAGAGTCCCTCAGGGATCAGTCCTTGGACCACTCCTGTTTGGCATTTACTTCTCTGAAGTCAAGGCCAATGTCAGTGGTCTCTTGTTGACTAAATTTACAGATGAAATTAGGAGCTGTCATTGAATCCCACATTAACACAGATGTTCTCCAGACCAAGAAGGGCTGACACCGACAATCAACTGGTGTCAGAGCCATGGACTAAAACTAAATGCCAAGAAATGCATAATAGCATTCTTCAGGAAGTCATCTTCCCCTGGTAACAATCATATTGGTACCTATCATATTGGTAATACACCCCTTACAGTTGATCCAGTAGTCAGGGACTTGGGGACACACATAGACAGTAATCTAGCCTTGACCATCACATGTCTAGAATAGTAAGGAAATAATTCTATGTTGCACAACTTATAAATAAAGGTATGGCATCTAGAGCCAAGGAAGTCATTGTTCTACTGCATTTAGCATTCATATCATTGAGTACAATGCCCCCTTTGGTATGTACCTAACCAGACATATCCAACAAATGGAATGTCCACAGAGGTTCATCACTAAAAGAATACAGGGAATAAGTAAAATGTTCTATGCAGACCACGTCAAGGCCCTATCCCTGTATTCTGTCTTCTACAAGCTGTTGAGGGGAGATCTATGTCTGGCATACAAAGCATTGTCAGACCCCACTCTGATGGAAGTCCTGCATACCACCAAAACAAACAGAACCAGAAATACCCATACTAAAGACTTAAACCTTGCCTGCGATATAAACAGGACCTCCTGGAATGATAGGTATATATCTCAGAGACTACCCTGTCTCTGGAACAGGCTCCCCCTCTATGTGAAGCAGAGTTCCTCCCTAACCCAATTCAAGTGTACTTGGACAATTGGGTGGGGAACAGGAAATTAATTCCTGGCTTAGCACCTATGTCTCTAATGGATACATCTCCTAGGTCCTTGCTTGTAAATGTTTCATCTCCCAAGCCCCTGATTACACTTATCAAGAGTACCAGAACTTGTCAGAGATTTGGGATGCCCAGCTAGGCTTAAAAAGGCCCCTGTGGTCAGTAGCCTAATAAATATAGATGAACATATGAACCTATAAGTTGCAGTGTTAGAGTGAGAATGACATTAAGATTAGGGTTAATGCACGTTAGCAAGAATGTATGCAGTTAAAATAGGAATAGATGAGATTCAAAGAGCACTTGTTTATGAAAGGGATGGTAGATGTCTGAAAATGCCCCAGCAGGAAACACCCAAAATGTGAAACTGTGACACACAAACATGTGGTACTGAGACAGATAAATGTGTGGAACTAAGACACATAAATATGTGGATGGCAGGAAGATTAACAATGATGGAAGCACCTTACACAGGTAAAGTAGACAAAGGGTCATATAAAACTGACAACTAGAAATACCCATCAGTATTGCATTAGCAATGGTGGACTTAGACAAGTCAAGTGACTAACTAGATGGAACTAAATGTACTTTTCTGTACAAAATGTCAGCTTTTTTCAGGCATTGTCAGCTCAGAGAATGAAGAACAGGGCTGAGAACATATTTCATTCACTACCAAGGGTATCATGCTTATAAAATACATGCTGGAGGATGTAACTGTAGATTAGCAGTTTTCTCAAATAAGAGTCAGAATTCAAAATGTAACTGATAGATATTGGGATTAAACAAAGCACTTCATCACATGAATGGACTTTTCAATATGCAATTAGTTATGAATGACACTTTATCAAATTCATGACTCAGTCACAACATAATTTACTGCTGCATAAAATAACAGAGAACATAACAGTTTCCATGCCATATCTGAGTGTGAAACAGAGTGAGGATCTGTTTTGTGTTTTGTGTGCAGGTATGCACGCGTGCGAGTGTGTGTGTGTGTGTGTGTGTGTGTGTGTGTGTGTGTGTGTGTGTGTGTGTGTGTGTGTGTGCGTGTGTGTGCGTGTGTGTGTGCGTGTGTGTGTGTGCGTGTGTGTGCGTGTGTGTAAAACTGTGTCCAAGAGTGCTTGCCATCCTTATTAAGATAAGTTTTTTTTTTAATCACATAAAGTTCTTGCTGCAAGAATTTTCCACAAATACTCCCAGTAGTGAGACAGGGGTTACAGAAGGGGATTATGGGTAGCACTTGTCAGAATGATGTACTCATTGATTGCCAAAAACAGTTGCCTCAGCAGGCCTTGCCCAAGTACATTTTCTGGTTTATTTTGCTCATTGTTGCAAATTAGAGCACTTGTCAATAGAGTTCTCAGATTTTCTGAACAAATAAGCAGAAAGCAGTTTTACTTCCTCTTAAACAGGGTGTGACAGAATACCTGGCTTCTGGAAGTATGTCTTCACATACGCAGTTTCTGCATGAAGATTTTTACTTTTATATTTACAGCTCCTTCTAAGAGTGTTGAGTAACCCAAAATGAACCAGTGCCTGAAGGCTATAAAACTCTACCAAATCCTTCCATGTTTATATTAAACAGAAAACAGAGTCACTGAAATATAAACAACTAAGATAAAATACGAGCTCTGAGACAGCTTATAATAACTCTAGATTAATCCCCAATGGGTCTTTCATGGCCTCTAAGTCACAACTTGCCTTCCATTGTTCTTAGAAAAGTACACCTCTAAAGTGAATAGGTAACTTCAGTTTTTGAGATATATGCCACCAAAATAAAACAACTTGATGAAAAAAGAATGAATACCTTTAGGCTGTTTATCAAGAGACAGTTTGTTAGATCTCAAAAAAAAATTATATATATATATATATATATATATATATATATATATATACACACACACACACACACACACACACACACACACATATATATATATATATATATATATATATATATATATATATATATAAAGGAAGAAGGTTAAAGCTGTTAATATATTCCATGAATGTATATTCTAGCAACTGAACTTACTAGCTATTAAAATTGTATGCCAGCTGCCTTAATAGAAAGTGGATTCAATACTTGTTGCACATTCAAAACACAATAAAAGCCTTAATACATTTAGAACCATTTGAGTTATGATCTTGTCCACTTCTGGTTTCATTGCTGACCATAACCATCACAGAGCCCATGGAAGTGTAGAAATTGTCAACAAAAGATTAAAGGACTTGCAGCAAAATCTGCATGTAACAGAGTACAATTCCAAAGCTTTAGGACAAAAATTCCATTTGCACTCTTAGATGCATAGCCCTTCAACACAGCAATTTGGTGTCTTTGTACTCACAAGAGAACCATTTTATAATAGCTATATAAATGCAGTCCTTTACTTACAGTCCTTTACTTCAGTCCTTTTTAGCAGTTCTGCTTTGTAGTTACTACATAGATAAATATTAACAACAATTTGTTTCCCTCAAAATGGATTCACCTTTCCTATTGTAAATGTTATCCCATTACTAGATAGATTATTAGATGAAGAGATGGATAGATAGATAGATAGATAGATAGATAGATAGATAGATAGATAGATAAATAGATAGATAGATAAAAAGAAAAACAGGATTCCCCATTCTTATTGTAAAAGTTACTGGATTTTCAAACAACAAGCATGACCCTGAAATGGTCTACTATTGATTAGTTTGCATTTGTATCACTAAAGTTAAAAGAGATCAGAAGTGGATGTGTTTGCAAATTCAATTCTCCCAGTCAACAGCCAGATAAACTGTATTCTTATCTGAGATGGCAGCCTTACATAAAGGTAACAGCACTTTGCTGCCAGCTATATGATGTCATTTCTTGAGCCGGGGAGTACACAGGCAGCAGCATCTCAGGACACTTGTATAATCTCTTCAAGCCTCCAGAAACCAGCACTGAATTGCTGCATTCCTGCAGCTTTTGTTTATTTTGAGCCCTAGGTATGGAGTGTGAAAAGAAGGAAATCCCCTTATTCAACAAAGCCAATTCAAAACTCTTGTGCTCTGTTGAGTTTCCAGCATATTAATGCTTCAGAGGTTGTCTGGAGTGAGCCCCACCCCCCGTATATCTAATTAGTTTGATCCTAAGTGTCCTAGTGGAATTTGCACAATGTACATAAACTTTTTAAAATGTGGTCTGAAATTTCACAGGAAATAAACATTCTAAAGTATAAGAAACTTAAATAAAGCCATATTATACTGTTTTCTGAAGGTTATAAGGTTAGAGAAGACATTATAAAATATTTCTCAACTTTCACAGAACACACTTAAAGCTTTTATTATGTAAACTATAACAAAGAGACTGCATTACTGCCGTGTGCTTCATTGTACTTTAAAAGTAACATATTCTTCCTAATCAGCCCACCTAATGTTAAAAATAAGGCTTATGATAATAAGGACTAGAAGCACATTCTAACAAAATGAACAGCAATACAATTTCACTTAAATTAGTTATACATAATGTAAATAAGGTGCAAGGCACTGCAGTTATCATTTTTGGTTCCATTAGTTGTAAAGTACTTTATTTTTCACCTAAACATAGAAACTTTTATAAACAGTGACTTGATGACTACTTTAGTGACCAGCACTTTTTCGGGACAGTTTCATGCTGATATTGTATGTGCTGTGATTAATATGGCCTAAGGAGTTCTGTGAACTCTGCTACATTAAACTGTAGGTACTTAACTGTAGCTCTGTCAACTATCTTTCAAAGACCAAGAAAGGTAAAGGCAAAACAGACAAACTTCTCTCTGTATAGTTTACAGTATTAATCTGGGACAATGGAAAACAATGCAGTTAAAAAATAGAGTAGAGGCAATGACAGCCAGCTAGAATGGCAAGACAGAACAGCAACAAAGTATCAAGATGAATACGCCATAAAAACATTTTACCTGTTACAAGTCTGCTCAGTTCAGAATGTGTGGTGCAGAGGTAACAAGTTATGCATCTATGTTCCATTTTATCAAAGCATAAGAAAGAAGTAAATTCTACTGTTTGACCTTTAGTGCAGCTACACTCGAAAATTATTAAAATGAATGATAACCTGAACCTCACTTACACCCACACACACACACACACACACACACACACACACACACACACAGTGCAAGCGTGCACGCACACACACACACACGCACGCACACACACACACACACACACACACACACACACACACACGCACGCACGCACACACACACACACACACACACACACACACACACACACACACACACACACTAACAGAATATCACCCTACAATTAAGAGTATTCATAATGCAAACTAACTGGCTGGATTTCTGATTTCTTACCTCAAAGAATGTCACTCTGCTCATTTTCATAGGGATTCCCAGAGTAGCTGCTTCTCTATGTCCCTGGCTTCTGGTCAGTGAAGCAAATGTTATGTGCGTAAAGTGTAACAAATCAGTCTTTAGACATCAGCCAATAAAGCAACCCGACACACTCATTCATCTCTTCACAAGTAACCTGGAAATCCCTCTGCTCACTGGACTTAAAATAGGCATGAGATACTATTATGGTCAGGAATTTGCTCAGAAGATGAAAAGCAATCTACAGACTGATTAACTGTAAATGTTTCTTCACAACAATTATTCTTTTATAAACACAGTGAGATTAACATGACATAGTGATGCTTGGTCAAAGCTGAAGCAGTTGATTTGTCACGGCTAAGTCACTCCTCAGTATACAAAGTGACAGCAGCACATAAGAACAGTAATTTCTTATAGTACAAAGCAAATTAAAATCACTTTTTGCCCTTTGAAACTGCAGTTTGTAACATTTAGAAGTATGTCTTTTTTCCTCTGGGGTAAGCAAGTCACATGTCATGCTAAGGATAAAGAGTTACTATTTTTTCCCCCATTTGAAATGTCTCAGTGTGACAACAATGTCTGCTGTTGTTTATGAAAAACAAGAACAAACGTTTTTCATTTTTTTTATGTTATCACTTTAAGATTATAATAGGGTTAGTAAGATGAGGTAGTATTGATGCACAGAGTTAAGAGGAGCTGAATGTTATGGCAGCGGTTTTGCTGGAATTAGACAATCCTATAAACAGTCCATTTATTACAGTGTAATTACAAAAACTATTTTCCCTTTTATGGACTTCTTAGGTTTTTCATATTCATGCCTGCTACATGCATATTAACAGAGGCAGCCTAGAATTTATGAAAGAAAAGGTGTCCCTGGTGACAAAGTCACAGCTGGCCCATTTACAGCTAGCCCCGGGTTTCTTTGTGACTGCAGGCTCTATGATGCTGATGTCTAGTGTTGTCAGCAAATAAAGCTTTCACAGCATGTTTGGATAACAAACTGCACAGTGTAGCCTTGCAACTTTTATGCTATAAGTGAAATGAGATTTGCAAGCACACTCTATGCTTCACTCATAATAATAATACTAAAGCAATTAAAGATATTTTTTAAATGTCCATCTAGCAGCCAGCATTTCCTTCTCCATTAAACTGAAGCCTTCCAGACAATAACAGTGAACTCATTCAGTCACGTGTTTCTTACTACAACTCTGCCCTCAAAGGTCATGCTTTTGTTGTCCTGCATTGATCAAATAAAAAAGTAAATGCTGCAGATTCAGTTTCCAGTTCCAGCTTATTCCAGATGGCCCCACAGATAAAGGAATATATCTTTTTATAACCCCTTCTGTAACACATTTCAAATAAGATTTTTAACTCAAGAAAATGAAGGAATGCAAAAGGGTATTTTACAAAGCCAACTAGTTAACTCCTCCTTTCCATGAATCCTTACCCTATAGACATAAACAGAATTTATTAGTACTGTCATGTTAAAAGCTTCTATACCGAAGCACACACACGCACACACACACACACACACACACACACACACACACACACACACACACACACACATACACATACACACACATACACACACATGCGCGTGTGCGCACACACGCACAAACACACAAGCACAGGTATGGATGCAGGCACACACACGCACGCACGCACACACACACACACACACACATACGAACACGCACACACACACACACACACATACACGCACACACACACACACACACACACACACACACACACAAGCACAGGTATGGATGCAGGCGCACACACACACACACACACACACGCACACGTGCACGCACACACACACACACACACACACACACACACACACAAGCACAGATATGGATGCAGGCGTGCACACACACACACACACACACACACACACACACACACACACACACACACACACACACACACACACACAAAAACCATATTTAACTTCCTTCCTGAAAACAAACAGAAAGAGTATCTCATTTCAGACCTGTTCTGGCTTCACTAAAAAATGGTGTAAAGGAATCTGATGACTATTTTCACAAGAGAGCATCATCTTATTAAGGCTTAATAGATAGACCACAAGTCCATTATTTATTGTCTCATTGTTTACAATGGTATTCCAAGCAAAGGTACATGTATACACCTTTATTTATTTGTTTAATTGTTTACTCATTCTCTTATTTGTTTCTTTTTATTTACTGGAAAGCTCAACTGGGCTAAAAGCCCTTTTTCAGTGTGGCCCTGGGAAGAAAAGTTCCATAAACAATTTACATAAAATGTTCACAGTGCTAAATAAAAAAATATATAAACACATTGAAACAATTCAATAAAATATAGCACCAGTGCCATGATATAATTGTCACATAAGTTTTCACTAGTACACATGTACACATGTATTTGTTCCTTAAGAACAGAAAGGCTACATTGCTTCCCTATTTATTTATTAATCTAGGATAGTAAAATAAATAAATGAAAGAATGAATGAATAAAATAAAATAAAATAAACAATACCAGTGTTCCTATTACTTGGTAAAATGTGTTTGCATATTCATTTGTCAGATACTTGTACTGATTAGTTGGATTTAACATTAGTATCTGTCAATAAACATCCTTGTTCCCAGGGCATTAATATACTAATACATTTAATACACAGTGTTTTTTTAAACAGTAGTTATTTATAACATGAATTTCATATGGCAGTAAATAATACACATGAATGATCGTATTAATACCAACGCATTTAATGTACTGTTTTTTTTTTTCAAAATTGTAATGTACAATATATGCTTAAAATCATTGCCAATTATCCTTATAATAGGCAAGTACTAGGTTAACTACCTTTCTGGGCCATTTTAAGCCTGGAAAATGTCACTTTTAAAGGTGAAAATCAAACCCTGTATCTTATGGCTGTGAGGTTAACCCTTTAACCATTATACCATTCCCCCAGCCTTAGGAATGATCATACTAAAGCATTACTATACTGTGTTCCTCGCAGTAATAATGTGCAATATGGATACCATATCTAGCTGAACTTCATGTCTCTGTCAATAATAATTGTTGATTCTTATAATCTTTGTAATCTTTCTTTAATTAGGTAAATATTCCTCTTCTCATATGTCAGAGTAATATTACTATGGTCCACTAGACTTGGAACAGTGACCTATATTACAGCACCAACATCCTTGCCACTAGACCTATCAGCAGTCCAGATCTGATACCTCATAGTTTTGTTGTTCTTATAAAATTCGTGGTTTTCTGGCAAAGCACTGAGGATTGCAGTTTGTACATAAATGACAGACATCTGAGTTTCAGAATTCATATCCTTTAGTACATGTGCTAAAGCAAAACCTGCCATTCTAGTAACTTTCTAAGTTTATAATAGGAATACTTAAAATATGTGCCTGATTGTGGGTCTTTGTACCCCATAATTTTTGCTCTTGACCAGATTTCTCATGATACAAGCTTGAGAGGTATGGTTGTCACTCAGTGATGACAAACAAACATGACTAAATACCTTTCTTTAATCAAGGACTGGTCTGCCATCCATCTGGGACTATGAAAATGCCCTACTTTTTCTCTTCGGAAATGTTCATGTTTGTGGTTATATATCCTTCTTCACTCAAGGGTCTGGTCATATGTCCATCCTGGAGTATGGCTTCAATTGATAATTTTTCACAATAATGGTTGGGGTGAAAGGCACTCAGTACTTCAGTACAAACATCAAAGGGTACGTATGAAATACAGTCTGTGATGGTTAAGTCTACTGTGTGACAAACATGAATGCATGATTGAAACAAAGGAAATGTATAGGCTGATCAGGCAGATATGTTACCACACACACACACACACACACACACACACACACACACACACACACACACACACACACACACACACACACACACACAAACATTGATGCATGCTAACACATGCAAATGAACTGAATATTTCCTAAATTAGTACTGAACTCATTAATAAATACTAAAGAAGAATTCAACATGCAACACATCATACTTTACACTCATCATTTCATATGTTCAGTACAAATTTAAAGATCGTACTACCATCAGACAACCCCCAATCTGAGCAGTATGTCATCTATGCTAGATCACCAGGAAAGAAAAGGTTACCTGCATTCAGCATGTCTTTATGTAGTGCACAACACCACAGAGTACGCAATAAAAAAGTAATGGTTTACTGCAAGTTGTTTTCCATGATCACATTTTGCAGCATTGTCACAATAAGATTACCTTTGGTGAGTCAGTGTGAATTGTATTTGGTGCCAGTTCTATGGAATGAAAGCCTCTACCCTACCATATAAATTGGCAGCAGTGATGTAGACCATGAGACCATAGCTCTTCTTTATCACATGTAGTACCAGGATTCGGGGAGTCTTTCACCAGGTCAAAAATACTTAAAGGTCAGTAACTAAAAGATGCCATATTTTCCTCTTCAAACCTATACTTCTTCATGCCAAAAAAAACCACTTCCTCTTCTTAGTCAGGTAGAGTGGAAATACTGAAAAAGGATCAGTCACTTAATCACTTATATTTAGGGTAAGTAACTACATGGTGCCTTTATCTACTTCCAGACCTGTATTCCATCACATCAAGAAGATGCTGTTAGGAATAATTTGAGTACTAAACATGGTGTAGCTACTAGGACAGCTATCCTGCCTCTACAAACAACACAATGAGGATTGTGTAATTCATTCATAAAGTCACTATAGCCATAATGCATCTCTACATTAAACATATTTGCACTGACTTCCTTCCAAGAGTCACAGGCTGTAAACAATTGCAGTCATCCAACAGACCTCTACCTGTCCGTTGCTTATTTGCAGATAGAAGTTACTCCTTCAGACAGAGAAGCCTCAGAACACTGATAAACTCTCACTCCAGGCACATGACAAATATTTCTGAATACTGCATTGTATACAAATCCTAAAGTCAGAACAATCAAGTTTTATTTCAATAGCTGTGCCCACCCTTTGATGCAATCATGTAACATAAGCACAGGGCAAGTGCCATCTTCCTTTCTGTCATCTACTGACTGTTTACATCAGGGCCTTGCCTAAATGTAGTCAGTTAAGGAGATGGTCTTCCTTTGGAACTGGTTGCACCATCAATGGGACTTTCTGACTCCTCTCTGCTATTCCCCCCACAGCTATTTCTGCGCCCCCTCCCATATTTAGCTATGTCCGAGTCATTCCTTTATGTGCAACATGATGAATGCAATCGGTTGTAATTTATAGTTATGAACTATTAAGTTGCTGCATTTTGTTAAAGTACTCTACACTAATACATAACATAAGTGCTCTGAATATATTGATGATAATCATCTTATGCAAACTACATACATTATTCAATTGTTTAATTGATTGTTAATTCTTGTGTAAAAGCCAAAGGCCATTTAGAATGCAGGCTCTTCAATGAATGTATATACACTGGGAATCAACCAGGTATCAAGTTGTTTTTTGAATATTTGCAAAGAAAAAGACTGTTGGATATATAAAGGAACCCTGTTCCAAAGTCAACGCAATGAGTGTGTTAAATAGTTTGTTCTTAGGATGGTCCTTGACTGCTCAGTTCTGTAAGTAAAACATGCATCCCCGGTTAATGTACTTCTATTGCAAAATTCGGTATTTAGTGCACATTGATACTCTTTCTCCAGAGCCCCCGCAGGCCAAGCAAAGTTTACCCCTCAGATTTCTGTAACTGACTGAAAAGGCACCTAGACTTTCCCATCTAGATGGGTGAGTTGTATTTCCACAAGTAATGATGCTCCTTCTTATATACCTGCAAATGTGACATGTGGCTATTCCCTAGATGTTGTAACAATTACATCAGTCTCATAATTTATCTGTATTCACTTAATAAAAGAACTAAGCTAGCATTAGTAATGAAATTGTGTATGCTTCACTACTGCATATGATTCTAGCCCTTGAGAAGTGTGTCTGCAATACTATTTACACACATTAGTAAGTCTTGAACTCATGACTTGTCTTATAGCTACAGCTTCATTTGGCATTTCCTTCACTTTTGGGAATTTTTAAGACTTCTTCCTAAGGTCCACAGCTTTTTTTTTTTTTCATTTTGCCACCTAGAATAAAATCTTATGCTTCCATAACACACATTAACATTTAGTACCCTAATTTATAGTATCTTCATTTCAATGATCAGCAGAATGTAAAGATCAGTAAACTGTGTTTCACCCCAGAAATCATTTTGACCACTTAGAAAGTGCCATGTACAGTACTATTTCCACACACTGGTTTGTACAGAAGAATTTCTCATTACTCTGTGATAACCTGGCTGCAGATTAACTTTTCATATATTTTCCTTGATCATTCCAAACTCCTAAGAAATCCAACTATTTTATCATCATGGCTGACATTTCAACCCCACTCCCCAGATACAATATGATTTATAACATTATTTCACACCATTTATGTCTTATTGTATTTGTATTGTTATATTTTTGTCCCCAAGCTATTGGCACCACTTGCTCCATGAATATTTTCCATAGTAACAGTACTCATTTAATGCCCCTTCCCCTAACTTTTCTATAATGACATCTTAGGCTAACTCACTACATTTTTTGCTACTAGAACAAAGTGGAGCACAGACCAGTTTAAAATTTGATGCATAAACACAACTCAGTTTGTGCTTTGGGATTTCAAAGACACATACCAAGTGTGTGTGTGTGTGTGTGTGTGTGTGTGTGTGTGTGTGTGTGTTTGTGTGTGTGTGTGTATGTGTGTGTGTGTGTGTGTGTGTGTGTGAGAGAGAGAGAGAGAGTCATGAAGAGTTGTTAGGAAACAGTTAAAGAGGCTTTGAGGTTGCAGCAGAATAAAATATAATGGTATGAAATGACAGTAGACGAGTTTATAGTCTGCCTCTGCAAGAGATTAAGAAGTTAGGTCATGGGATTTGCAGCCCTGAAAACTGGGTCAGGGCTGTCTGAAGAAAGTTACAGTGCTACAGTGCAGATTCAAATAGAGAGGCAAATAGAGGGGAACCTGGTGTGGTAAATCTCTGAAGCAACAAGGGCAGTTAGTTGTATACTTTTTCACTAGTGTCCTTATTAAAAGGTCTGTAAGTAGCTCTTATATCCTCTAGGAAAATTGCTGTACAGCATTGCTTCTTCACAAGGAAATGCGTTAAGATCTAGAAATGCCAAGGATTTTGGCTGATTTGGGATGAACATGTGTAAACATCCCTGACTGCTGAAAACTGATGTGTCTGAACATTTATTTTTCACTTTCCATAAATAAGGGTATGTTGTAAAGCAATTTCTCTATCAAAGTTCTGATAAATAGTTAGACAATAAATTTAAACAATCACATTAGTTGAGAAAGGCTGGAAATGTAAACTTCAAACTCCATATATGCATTAAAAATTGATGGTGCCCTTTTACAGATTAAAACATAAAAAAATGATATTTTCACTGTGCCATAAAATGTAGTACTTGCAGCTTGTTTAATATTGTCATTGAGTTTAAAGAGAAAGAACTTTCTGTTGGGTATCAATAATTACAAAAAATAAAAATTACAGTGGGTGGTTCCTATGTGTTTAGCCTGAGATCTCCTGAAGCAGAAATAGAAATGTATGAGGAGCAACGGAAGGAGAAGGGAGTGAACAAGATGGACGGACAGAGAGAGGACAGAAAGACAGACACCGATGAAAAGGGAGCAGACAGTGAATCAGGGACGTAATAAGAGATAGAACAGGGTAAGGACAGGAGAAGCTAAATGAGAGCTCAAAGCTGTACCTTGGATTGTGGGGACTTAGAGAAGGTGAATTCAGTAGGGCACTGGAGCCAGAGAAGGACAGGCCCTTTAGGAGGAGGGGTATTGCAGGGCAGCAACATATGAAATAAATGATGTGGGATGGTGAGTGGCTAGGTGATGCAGTTAAAGGAATATGGAGGGTAGATCATTTGCCTTCTCATGGAATAGAAGTCAGAAGGAGTGAATACTAGGGAGCTATCTGGTAATGGAGCAAACAATGTGCGTGGAAGTTAAAATAAAGGTGACATGGGTCTTAGATCATGCTCTAGTAATACTGAGAGAAGTGGTGGATGAGATCAGTTGTTCAGGATGAAGGAAAATATGAATAAATGGATAGAAGATGGTAGTCAAAAGAATCTAAGGGACCTATTGGATAGCAAGTGTTAGATAATGTAGGTGGATGGCAGGAGCTAGGATTTATTTGGTTGGTAAGATTGGGTTTAACCTGCAATGACAGTGATATCAGTGAAAAATGCAGGGAGGTTAAGAAAGACCAAAGAAGGGTCAATAAGGAAATGGTGAGGAAGACGAAGAAGATTCAGTAGGGGGTAGAGCATAGCTTGGTCATTCAGTGCCATGGGAAGTTCCCAGACATCATCCCCCTCAGCATAAAGTTGACATCCAAAAGAAGTCCTCATAACCACAGAACTGTGTTAAACAGATTCTACTAAATCCTTGCTACAGTTACCTATGTTTAAAGTCATTGGTTATCTAAATGAATGTCAGTACTGCACTTACTTCCAATTGGCAACTCTTCTGCGGTGATGATTGTGCCACCTAACAATTTATGCCTGGAGCAGTAGCTCCCCTCATCATGTCCTACCTATGGTACTGGATGGGAGTGAGTATGTAACTCTGTTCTAGCCAGGCTACCTGACCCAGGTCAGTATGAAAACATATACAAAATAAAATATATACATTTCTGCCAAACACATTAGAAGAGAAACTTCTGTAATGAACTACAAAAATGTACTTATTTCGAAAATTGTGTATGTATGTATGTATGTATGTATGTATGTATATGTTCATTTTCACACTTCATTACAGAAGTTTCACTTGTAATGTGCATAGTAGCCATGCACATATTTTTTTTAACTGAGCACCGGTACAAAACTGGGGCCTTATCAGACCACAATATGTCTATCGGAATCTAAATGAATGCCTCTAACAACATGTATATAACTTGTTTACAGAGATGATTAAACATCTAAAACAATATTTATAATAGTTTATTTGCTGAGCAGCTGCAAATGTTGACACACTGAGCCCTGGTGGGGCAACAGGTTGAATGATGTGACCATTTTTTAAAAGTCGTGTGAGTTGGGGGTGGGGGCGCAGCAATAAGAGTTTGTGAGTACAAAATGGAATTTACAGACTACACCCCTGGTTCTATTAACAGTTTTAGTGCATTACAACAATATTTAAAAAATTTTTGGACTCTATTCTCCCATTTTTTTCTTTTGTTACTGATTCTTTAGCAAAGAAATTCAGAGCTATGGGGCTGCCAATGGAAAAAAATGCCAGGAACAAACATGAAATGCTATGGGTGCTCCAAGATACATATATGCAATGTAAGTTAAGTAAAAGTTAATGCTTTTTTTCAGAACATACCTCTGTTACATTGGCAAATAGTCTTACCTTCTAACTTGTGTAATTTGAAACTGCTACTGAAATGAAAGTTATAAATATAAAAGCTATAAATACCTTGTAAAAATAGTAACAGTAGTAGCATAGATGAATGCACAAAATGAACAATTTAAATTCTGAAAAAAAATACCAAGGAAAATGTAGGCCTTTATCTTATAAGGCTCTTTAGTTTAAGTATCGCAAGCTATGGAGCACATTTCATTAATCCCTGGGTGCCTAAATGCATCACATCTTAGCTGCCACAACAATTCACATTACTCCAATCTCAGAGAGGTGGGACCACCTCTAATATATGTGTCAATTGTATCAATAATTCTGAATTCAAAAACATGTTCTGGTGAATTGATAATGTGTTTAGCCAATGCATTCTCTATCCTTTCATTCCTGTTAGCGTAAAGCTGTTCGTACATTCAGTCTCTTAGTCTTCTGTCAGATTTTCCTATGTAAAAGACAGGAGACATTTTGCACTGAGCTAGGTATATAATGCTACAAGTGTTGCAATTGTATCTACCCTTGCATGAAAAATCTCATATTCCTGATTTCAAAAGAGAGTCCTGTGCTCACATGTTTACAGTAGGGGCAATTCTCACATTTGAACATTCCTTTAATCCTAGGATTGTCTATTCTCCTATGCTCCAACATGGCTTTTAGATTAATACCCTTCTTGAATATGATTCTGGGTTTACTTGGTAAACTAACTCTTAAGTTTGTATTAGCTACTTTTAAGTCCCAATTCTTGTGTATTATACTTTTAATAATGTATGCTTCATTACTAAATGGGGTCACAAATGTGATGGACAAATCTGTAAATAGATCTATGGAGGAATGCATAGTGAGTCTATTATTATGTAGACTGAAAGCGCTATGGTCATTCCCATTCACAAGTAAAGAATCATTTAAAATGGCTTTATAAAACCCTGTTGCTCTCTTAGATGTGACCTCCTTTATGATGTCCTCTAATAGGGGCTGTGGGTAACCACACTTAAGAAACATCTCTTTTAGGAACTGGCATTCACTTAAAAAGTCATGATACTTGGATACCATTCTGGACGCTCTAACTAGCTGTCCTTTGACCACTGACTTCTTCTGGTGGTCAGAATGAGAGCTAGTATAATGCAGAAAGGAATTAGAATATGTTTCCTTTCTGAAGATAGTAGCCACAACATTGTTTGACATTATTTTTACTCAAATTGAATTCCAAGTAGGATACGGTTTCCCTGTGGAACTCACTAATGAATTTGAGAAAAACTGTAGTGGTGTTGATGAAAGTCATGAATTCTGTGAAAATAGATGCGTTGCCCTTGAAAATGATAAAATATCATCAAGGTAATGTGTGTAGTAATTAATATATTCCTGAAAAGGATTGTTCTTGAAAATATATTCCTTTTCCCAATACACCATGACCAAATTAGAAAAACTGGCCCCACACGGTGACCCCATGGCGACCCCCTTGGTCTGCAAATAAGATTTTTCAAACAAAAAGAAATTATTTGTGAGAATTAGATCTAACAATTCTTGTATTAAGTACAGATTATCATCCCTGATGCCTTTCTGGACTAACAGCTGGTTAATCCAGTCAACACCTAGTTCATGTGAGATCACCGTGTATAAATCCTTGACATCCACTGTAACAAAATTATAATCCTAAGTATAATCCAACCCATTGATGTTAGCCAAAAAGGAGCAAGAGTCCCTGCAGACTTGTATTGCATCTGTTAAAAAAATTTTAAGAAAACTATCCACAAATTTGGCCATGGAATAAGTAATTGAATTACGTCCATTAACAATAGGGTGTATGGGAGGATTGTATACATTTTTATGAATCTTAGGTGTTCCAAACATGATTGGAATCTGTGGTGCTGGGACTGTGAGGTAGTTAAACATCTCTAAGGTAATACGTACTTCTGTGAATATATCATTAAGGAATGTTCTGATCCTCCTATAAGCCCCATTGAGCTCATTCAAAGATGCCAGTTTATAACTAACTGTCTCCAACATACATTGCATTTTCATTTTATAGAAGTCATAATCAAAAATCACAATGCCTCCACCCTTATCTGGTTGAGAGATTCGTAAACCACTTGTAGTTAAATTGGTTATAAGGTTTCTTTCATCAACATTTAAATTATAACAGCTAGTTGTGCACATGAAAGATCTAAACATTTTAATATTCCGTAAATCAAACTCACAAATTTGTTCAAAAGCTGCTAAGGTGGGGTTAAGAACAGGATTATAAGTGCTATACACATGAAATTTATTATTACAATTAACATTATTCTACCCAAAAGAAGTTTTAAATTCAGCTTTCTGACAAAACGTTTCAAGTCAGTAATGTTGTTTGGTAGATCTAAACTTCTGGAGGGTACAAAAGTCATCCCTTTAGCAAGAATGCCTGCTAAATTACTGTCCACAGGGAAGGAAGAAAAGTTGAAAACTTTAAAGTCATCATTGTGTTATGAATTATGTTCATTTGTCTCTCCTCAGGGTACATTAAAGTAGGATTATCATCCAAGGGAGGGGAACAGGCTCACTTTTGTAAAGTAAGCTACTGTCCCTCATGCAGTCAGTGGTAATGTGTACAAAATCTGATTCAAACCCCAAGTTAGGAACAGAGTTACTATTATGCCTAGGAGAAAGAAAAATAGACTCACCAGTAGTAGATAAACTGATGTCAATTATCTCTGAACCTGTCGTTTGTTCCTGCGGTTCCTTTTTCTATTGTTTCTGTAATTCGGATTCCCTTGTGCTGAGTTCTGGTTCCCCTGAATATTTTGATCGCTAATGCTGTTATTCTGATGTAATCCATTTGTAGAATTCTGTAAATTATGGTTTATTCTTTGATATTGAATCCATTCATTACGTCTGGGTGCTTCAGCTGCTTGTAAAGCAGCATCTCCTTCCTCGGGCGTATTAAAATGTATGACATCATCGTCACTCGTTATTCTAGACATCTGATTGGACGGACTATCTTTCAATTCCCATTGTTGAGAGTCAGGGGGTAGGGATAGGCACTTCTCTTGCTGTATTCATTTTCATCCCTGTTAAGCTT